>NC_092206.1:76772162-76779733 GCF_043381705.1 Parasteatoda tepidariorum | reverse complement strand
CATTATGACCACCCTCCATCTATAACAATGGGCTCGCCCAGGTTTTCATGGTTTCTCGCCCAGGAACAATGTTTTCATGGGGCACATTAGAACCCATAATCCTCATGGAACAATCCCTGACGTCTGTAAGAGCTACTTGGACATAGTTCACCCATTCATGGCAACAGTTGTTCCTGCAGGGATGGTGTTTACCAACAGGATAATGCACCATGTCAAAAGGGTCGAATCGTCATGGATTGGTTTGAGAAACATTCCAGTGACTTTAAAGTCATGTATTGGCCCCTAAATTCACCTGATCTTAATCTAATAGAGCATTTGTGATCCTACTTGGGAAACCAAATTCGTGCTGCCACGCTACCCCCTTGCGATGTGAGGGAATTGCGTTACCAGTTGGTGAGTGCTTGGTACCAGATACCTCAGACTGCCTATCAGCACCTTGTGGAATCAATGCCACGGCGGGTGCTAGCAGTTTTGAGGGCTAAAGGTGGTCCTACATGTTATTAGCAGGGTGGTCATAATGTAATGGCTCACACACACACACACACACACACGCACGCACGCACGCACGCACGCACACACACACACACACATCTATATATACATTACATATATTGATGCACAGTAAACTTATAGTGTGTGCATACTTCAACATCAACACAAGCCTCCCCAAAACATCTCCTCCACTGAGCTGGATTTTTGCATGAAGACCTTATAACAACAGCTCTTATTGTCTATGACTTTTAGAGTGAGTCGCTATGGCTGAGGGGGTAGAGCTTTCGCCTTCCAACCGGGTTCGAATCTCCTGAGATTGCTGGTTGAAACAAATCCGTATCCGGTTTGCACCGACCACAGTTGTGACGTGAAATATCCTCAGTGGTAGAGGGATCATAGGTTTGTGTCCCTCTGCCGTCAGGCTAACCGGGGGAGGATCTCGCCGTCTTCCTCTATATGTAAAGCAAATGAGGGTTAGTTCCATCAAAAAGTTCTCTATGATGGTAAATTTCTCCCAATTCCTGATCCAGGAGTTCCTTTGTTTTCTAGATTGGGTTCAAAATTACAAGGCTACAGAGTAGAACATTAGTAGTCATAAATCCTAAAAATCGGGTCAGCCGTTCAACGACGGTTATAATATAATTATAATATGACTCTTTGAATATTCACGACCTCCTGGACATGGTCTAGTTTGCAGCTACACCTTGAGGAATAAACCATAACAGCAGAATATTTGAGAAATGGAAACTGACCAGGAATACTTCCCTTTCTTATCAGTAGTAACTTATGAAAAGTTTTTTGGCAAATACGTATAAAGTATTCCGAAAAATACTACAGATGGTAGCAGGACTGTACATTTAAAAGTTGAAAAGCCGATAAATGAATCGAAAACTATAGAAAGTGTAAAAAAAACCATTTATTAAATTCTTTTTTTTTCTAATCAAATTGCGGCAAACTGTATATTTCTATCGCCTAATAAACTAAACTAAATAAAACGCGCTTAAACATATTCATTAAAAATAATTGAGTTTTCTTAAAACAAACTCATTTGTTTGCGTAAAATTTTGAAAAATAGATTGTATGGATAATATAATCAATTTCAGGGGAAAAAAACTTTTTTCATTTTCATGAACAATAAATCAGTTAATTTGCTTGAAAAATGTAAAATTTAAATCCAAATTGTCAATGATTAAATTAGCTGACATATTGCTGGAAATCTATTATGAGGAATACTTAGTTAAAATGATTTTTCTAAAAAAAATTATCTCTTACAATCATAGTAATAAAAAAAAACTCTAGTTGTCCAATTGAAAATAGAAGTTGAAAATAGAGAATGTTAGAAGATGTTTTTCAGAAAATGAAGACTTTATTTTAGCACGTAATGTGATATTTGAAGTGAAATAGTTTTTCAGTTGTCACGAATAGTAAAATAGAAAAGTATTCCTCGTAGCAAATTTAATTATTACAATTTCATTTATAATGCTAGCTAAAGATATTTTTTCGCCTTTTGTTGTTCAAAATCGAAATTTATTTCGACATTTTTCCTATGAAAGGGTAGAATAAATCAGTAACGCTGGTATATTTAATACAAAATATATTTTTATTTTAGAACCTTATTTGAAATATTTTTAACAGTTTGTATTGGAGTTATATTATTAGTGACTTCAGTTTAATTCTTTATTCTTGTAATCACTTAAAAGCTACAATGACGTTACATAACTTAAGCGTTTTAATGTGAAGCGTTTTGATTGTTTTGATAATTGGTTTGCAAATAAAATTTTTTGAAACATCAATTATGGTAGTGAACAATGGGATTAATAACAGTTTCTAAGATTGAATCTGTTAAAGCTAACATGGATAAACAACATGGTGGCATGTTCTTAGAAAATTAAATTTTCTTTTCGTCTGAGAGGTACTACTTTTTAGACTTAGTTATTAGATTATTTTTAGGATTACCTTTAAGACATACTTTTGAGATTGCTTTTAATATTGATTTTCGACTACTTTTAAGATTTTTCAACTAGATGACTTTTAAAATTTGCTGACTATGTTTATTTTAAGTGGTAGAGATTACTTTTAAGATATTACTCTAGGATTTATTCATTAGATTTCTTTTAAGATTTAACTTTTATATTAGTGTTAGGATTATTTATCAGATTACTATAATTAGGTTTTGGTTTATTTATTAGATTATTATTAGTGACTTCAGTTTACTTGTTTAATCCTAAATTACTTTAAGTTTCAATGATTTGCATAATTTGAAAGTTTTAATGCGTGGTTGTCAGGGCGAATTTCACTTGCGAATTGTATTGATTGTTTTAATAACTGGCTCGTAAACAAAATTTTATAAAATTTTTTAAAGCATCTATTATGGAAGCATCTATAATGAAATTAATAACGTTTTCTGAGATAGAACCTATAAAACCTATATAACGCATAAACAGCATCTGTGTTTTATAATTCAGAAAATGTGATTTTTTTTTTTACATCTGTAAGGCACGACTTTTTAGATTTTGTCATTAGATTATGTTTAAGATTAATTTTACGACTTATAAGATTATTTTTAAAATTGATTTTAGATTATTTTTAAGATTTACTAACTAGATTAATTTTAAGAGGTATAGATTACTTTTAAGATTACTCTACAATTTATTCATTAGATTTAAGTATACTTTTAAGATTTAACTTTTATATTATTATTGGAATTAATTATTAGAATACTATAATATGTTTGGGCTTATTGATTAAATTACTTTTAGTGGTTTTAGTTAAATTATTTTTTCTTTAATTACTCTAATTACAATGACGTCACACAAATTAAACGTTTAATGTGAAGTTGTTGTGGCGAATTTCATTTGTGAAGAGTATTGGTTGTTTTGATTATCAGTTCGTAAAAACAATTTTTTTATATAGTGTTTTGAAGCATCTCTTATGGTAGATAATGAAATCAATAATATTTCCTAAAATTGAATCTGTTTGAGCTCAAATGCATGAACAGCAGAAGGAAAACGTTTTATAACTTAGGAAATTTAAATTTGTTTCTCGTCTACGAGGTAGTTTTTAGACTTAGTCATTAGATTATTTTTCAAGATTAGTTTTAAGACTTACTTATGAGATAACTTTTAAGAATGTTTTTAAGAGATAGAGATGACTTACAATTTATTCATTAGATTCAAGTATACTTTTAAGATTCACTTTTTAAGTTACTATTGGGATTAATTTTCAGAGTTTTAGATTAGAGGAGAGTGGGGTTAACTGCAAAATTTCTTACTTAACTATTTTTAACTGACAAGGAATCCAATATATTATTAGTATTAATTGACAGACGAGTAAAGTAGACTATCCTCTNGGTAAAAAATTCAAGTCTTTTGTAAGTGTTTCTAAGGCAGTTGCTGACTATTTCAATTCTAAGGACGAGAACTTCTACAAAACAGGAATTCACAGGTTACGTGAAAGATGGCAACAGGTTGTAACAAATAACGAAGTATATAAAATTGATTAATATTAAACGCAGATTTTTATAAATGAATTCAAATATTTTCTTTAAAATACGACAGAACTTTCCCTCCAACCCGATATTATTGGTTCTTAAGGAGTTAAGTTATGATTTGTAAACATAAGATTATTTATTTTCAGCTGTTACAATCGTCCCTTTACTTACTATTACAATCGTTCCCAAGACGCCATTTCAGCTTCATTTGTTAAAAACAATGCTAGCTAATTAACAAAACTAATTTTTTTATTGAAATGTTAATTAAGGTGTCCACTTACATATTCGGTTAATAATTTTTATTTGTTTAAACAAAATTACTTTGTTACAATATAANCACAATAGGTCAATGTTCTAACCCAGAGCGTGAAAATATCTTTTGTGATGTAACTCTTTCAAAAGTACATAAAAATGGTTGCCAGCAGGGGTGTATATGTCGATTTATTAAATGCACCTTGTGCGCCACCTAGGAACCAAATGTTAGAACCCGACACTCGAAATTTTTGCTCTGTTGCAATCGTACCCTATTACAATTGACCCCACTCTCCCCTACTATTAAAAATATTTCTGTTTATTAGATTACTTTAAAGCTAAGATTAATTTATTAGATTATTTTAAGATTAATTTTAAGGTTCTTTTATAAGGTTGGTTTTATTAGGTAGATAATTAATTTGATTGCTTTTAAGATACTTTTTAATATTTATTTATTAGATTACTTTTAAGGTTAACTTGTTAGAACATTTTCAAATTAGTTTTAATATCTATTTATGTAAATAATTTTAGGTTGCTTTTACAAACAATGTTCAGTTTTATTTAGATTAATTTTTAAACTCATATTGAGATTCACTTATTCGATTGATTTTAAAGATTTTATTATTTGATTAGTTTTAAATACTGCTTAATAGATAGGTTTTAAAATTTATTTTATAGATTATTTTTATTACTTATTTATTAGATTACTTATAAGGTTTATTTATAAGAATGCTTTTAAGACTTGTTTTTACACTACCTTTTAGGTTTTACTTTGAATTTGTATAAATTTATTAAATAAATAGACAGTTCTTTCAAACTAATTATTTTGTTATTAACGTTAAAACTGTAATGCTATTATCACTGTAAGCTATAAACGTTATTATCATTGTTGAAATGTATTCTATTAACGTTGTAAAACTTAGGAATAGATTGCTAATTTTGTTATGACAAGTACTTTTCTTACGAATTTCACGCTTACCAATCATGTAAAGAATGTAGTAGTTAGTGAAATTTGAATAAGTCCAGGCTTTCATGAACAAACCTGTTTAAAATCAATTTAAATCATTGTTATGAAAATCCATCAAAATTTATCAACGGGAATCATTCGAAGATAGTGCAAAATTAGATTCTTATCACATAGAGTTTGGCAGTTAAAACACTACTGAATTGCATATCTAATTTGCGCAATAATGTTTCAGTCGATTATTTGCTTCTGACAAGTTTGTTTCACGTTTTGATGAAATCTTTCCAAGAATTTCGGAAACAGCATTTGTTCAGAGACTAAAACAACGGCGTGATTAATTTCATTCCTATGAAGATTCATAGAGGGAAGATGATTTATTTCAATTCGCATACTCTTTCATCGGTGTTTCATAAAATTGATAATGCTTGTAAACATTGCTAATTATTCTATTTATCATGGCATTTCAGTATTCAACTCTCCTTTCTATTTATTGCTTAGCGAAATTTTATATTCCGATTATCTCTCTAGAAATATAGGTTGTTAAAGACTTTTTAACGGCAAAAAAAATGATAAATAAGGAAAAACAGAACACATTCAAGACATTGAGACAAACTTGAGACATTTTGTTCCATATTTGTACCTTGCCTCCAGTTCGTTCAAACTCGTGGGATGCCCAACTCGCCGTCCCAAATGATCCCAGATATGCTCGATTGGAGACAAATCTGGGTATCGGGCAGGCCAAGGAAGGGTAGTAACAGTACGGAGACAGTTTTGTGACACCCTTGCCGTATGAGGCCGAGCATTGTATTGTTGAAAAATGTCTCCTGGGAGCCGTTGCATGAGTGGCAACACATATGGTTGCAGGATTTCATGGACATACCTCTGGGCTGTCATGGTGCCACGGAGCAATTCTAGGAGTGACCGTGTATTGTAGGCAATGGCACCTGGCCAAGTCCTGGGCTATATGGTTAAGGGTTTTCATAACCTAGGTACATGCTCAGGGCTTGGAGGAAAGAAAAAAATTGGCAATTGCACCCCATACCATCACACCAGCAGTGGGAGCTGTGTGTCGCTGCACAGCAAAGGCAGGATTGAGGAGTTCACCACGGGATCTCAACACACGCGAACACGATTGTCATCACGACTGTCATCTTTTCTTCCAGACGTTTACACGTACCTAGGTTTACAAAACCCTTAACCGTATAGTCCACGTCTGGCCACCGGTCTAGCTCGCACAATACTCAATACACATGCAAACAATCACATGATACACTGTGCAGTTTCATGTAAAAGGTAACCTTTGTCTTATGTAAGGTAAAGGTTTATGTAAGGTACCCTAATTTCATTAAAAAAACAAGAGCATCTTAACAGATCTTTAATTATTATTGATAGAGAAAAGAAAACTCTATTATCTAAGAAACTAATGTATATGTATAATTGATAAACCTGTATTCCATTTAATCAAATACTTCCGTTAGCCAAATCAAATAAAGTGCCATATAATTTCAATGAACAAGTCTATAATTTTATTTTATTAAATTAATTATAATCACTTTTTAAAATTTTCGATGTTTAACTGATGAAACAAGAAGTACTAGTTCTTCTCAATTTCTAAACCAACAGGATACGTTTCTCCTTATGATGCTCTCACGAGACTCTTGTACAGGGTGAGCAAGACAAGAGAATATCTCCCAAGTCTCTAATTCATTGACCAGTGTGTACTACATTAATATAAATTTCTTTCAAGTCATATCAAAGTATGACAGCAAAAATGTCGACGATAGCATAAATGTGCATATTTAAAAAAAAACAGCGAAATAATAACTTTTTGAACTTCCTCCAAAACACCGGGTCCACCTCCACCTGTCCCGCAGTGGACTGATCGTTAAGACATGGTTCCCAGCAGATCACCGAAGTCAAACATCACTGGCTACGGTCAGTGTGCGGGTGGGTGACCACTTGGATCAGACTGCGTAGGGACCGAGGGGGTGCGGTATTGGTCCTCCAGTGTTTTCATCTCAGAAAAAAAATGGGTGAGAATTTCTCATCCTTTCTCAAAAACAGGGTGAGATTTCAAAAAGTTAAGTGAGATTTCTAAAAACTGAAAAAATACAAATAGACTTGAAAAAAAAAAATTTTTTTTGTTATAATACATTTTTAACGTCTTCTATTTTTTAAAGCATTGAATATTTTTGCTGCATCATCATTGAAGATTTTGCCTTTACTAGGTATTTGTCCATCTTACATTAGCGCATAAAAAAATTTGAACGTCTTACATGAAAAACCATACCTACAGTAAACACGTGGTTGCAGAGAAATGTGTTCTGAAAGGGGTTCCGTGGTTCGGAGGGGTTGTGTTCTGTTGTTCGAAAA
>NC_092206.1:76712148-76771974 GCF_043381705.1 Parasteatoda tepidariorum | reverse complement strand
AAAGTGCTCGACTTCGCGCGCAGGTCGTCGGGCTACCGAAGCGGGGGTGCCATCCCCTCCGCAGAGGATCAAAATTGTGATTGGTCAAACAAATACAATCCTCCGGGATGTTTCCCAGACCGTCGCCAATAGCCCATTGTGCAGCTGTAGTGCGACGTAAATTAACAACAACAGCAACAACCATCTCCACCTTGCAATAAAAAAAAACTTTAAAAAGAACGGATTTTAGTAGACAAATCTGAATTTTCACTTCATTTAAATTTGAGAAACGTAAAGCGAAAATTTTCAAACAAATCTAATTCCAGAATTTTACATTATTTTGGTATTAAAAAAGATATTATTTATTTGTCATGTTATGAAACATTATATTATTTCGTAAGAAAGGAATTTTTTACTTAAAATGTTTGAGCATTATCCAAGAACTTGAAACTAATATTCGTGTTGGTTAGAATGATGGATTATCCCTTTTTTATTGCTGAACATATTGAATTTATTATGCGAATCCTTTTCAGAAGCTTAAAAAAGTAATTTTTGCATTATTGGCAATGCATGTACTTCTTTTTATCAAAATATATTCCATCAATTAGTTTAAATTTAGGTAATATAATGTAGAATAATATAAAAATATATCGAAATGTTTTCAATATTTCTTCCCACGTATCACGTTTTTGTGTCTTTAAATTCAGTTTTATGATGTATACAGGTCATTCTCACAAAAACAGTCATTTCCCAGTTGCCATTATACTTTATGCTTGTTTTATGACTTACGTATAATTTTAAGGGGACGGGAGAAATGAGTATCTTTTGAAATGTGCTTCAACAAAATAATAAAAGTAAGATCATTATTTTTCTATTTTTATTTATTTTCTGCTACCAAAATATGCTTTCATGCCCTTACTACTTCAAGATGTCCTCGCAGTAAAATTAGCATTAGAAATATCGTTTCTTAGAAAAGTAATAAAATTACTGATTTGTTTAATTCAATTTAAAATAATGAAGTAATGAATTAAGAAAAACAATTTAAAACTCGGTTTATGATAAAAAATATTTCATAAATGCCACAGACTCGTTTTAGAGTTTGTATCTAGTGAGTTACATCATTTTTTCACAATAATATTTTAACCAACCTAAACCACTGGGGAGACTAAATTTCGTTATTAGTAGCTTTGAAGACTTATAAATAACAAAATAGCGCATGTTTTTACTTTCATCAAACTGAATCTTCGTCTGTAGAATTCATTTGAATAAATTTAAGAATGCAGCATATTTATCATTTTATCATCTCATGACCTTTTAAAAATAAAAATATAAAAAACAGTATCTAAAAAGGTAGTTATTATAAATTGCAATTTTACATGACTTCATTTGAATGATTTCAAAAATTAGTTAAGCATAAACACTGTATTAAAATTTTAATAAATGTATCATTTCCTCACCTGGTTTAACATGAGAGGTTAACATAAAGTAAGGGTTTGCCGGGACCACAATAGAGCATTAACTATTCAAAAGATGAGTCTCTATTGTTTAAAATATGTTTTTTTAATAATTTAATAAAATTAAGAATTTCATTTATTATTTTAAGATGAATGTTTTCATAAAAATGACCCATATGCAAATTAATATTAAAATCGCTATCAGCACTGTAAACTTAATATAAGATTGTTGCGATTCATTTTAGGAAATCTCAAATCTACATGTGAATTTTTTTATTTCGACGTGGTGCACCAACGTTTATACGGTAAAATGATCTACAATAATGAATTGGTAAAGTGAATTTTGATCCAAGTTTACCCATCCCGAGATACACGGGATTTCTTAGAGCCCCCTATCCAGAGTTAAATTATTGATAATTAATATTAGTCTCACAAAGCAAAAGCATTGAACATGAGTAGCAGATTGATGTAATTTTTTGTACCTTAAAAATTAAATTTTTTTTTATACGTAATAATTGAACCAAACGTTTGCTTAAAAGTAGTAAAGAAGTTAATAGAAATTTCCTCATGAGTTCGAGCCCTCCCAAGCCCAAAACTTTTCTTAAAAATAAACGAGTCCAAGCCTGTCTCATCTTTACAAGATATGAAGAATTACTGGTTGTAAAAAAGCAAGGACAAGAGATGATGGAAGGATTATGTTTAAGGTCCTAAGTGCCTAAAGGGATACATACGCAGTATATAAGATTTCATCCAATGATAGTTAAATTCATTGTAAGAAAATATTGCTAAAGCAAGTCTGTTTCTATCATGTATAAACGTAAAAGTGGACAATTGTGCCTTTTTTTATTAGTTTTGTGCTAAGGAAAGGTATGGCGTAGTTGTAATAGTTGTAATGAGAGATCACTATTGCAGTTTAACATTCTTCATGGCGACCGGTCTGTGTAGGGGGCAGGGAACTGTCCTTGCATCAGAAAGGTTCTGGGTTCGAATCCCGGTCAAGGCATGGATGTTTCTTTATCTCTGTGTGTTCTATGTCCTTTCTTCTATGTGTGTGTGAATGTGACCCACCCTATAAACGGGTTTGTGGTTGTGTGAATGGTGTGGCAGAAGTCGAATTCTTGGCCATAGATGGCGCCACAGAAAAACAAAAACAATCGCCTAAACAGGCAAACGACAAGACAAAAAAAAAAAAAAAAAAANAAAAAAAAAAAAAAAAAAAAAAAAAAAAAAAAAAAAAAAAAAAAAAAAAAAAACATTCTTCTTATACGTTGTTTTAAACTGTAATGCTAGATAAATGGGAACTGCTTATTATAATTATTGATCCATTGCTATTTACACAAAATTTTGTTACGAAATTTATTTATTTTTATAATTTTTCTTATTTTTAACTTATCGCGCTTCCGCAATAAGGTCTTGCGTAAACTCATTCATTGAAAAATCAGTTTAATGTTAAACTATATTATCAGTAACTGGTGGTAAATTGTTGTAACCTTTATTTATCACTTTTTGCCCTTTATGTAATAAACTGACCCACGCACTGTGGGCCAGAAGACCATGATGTTTGACCAAAAGTCAAAAATTAAATTTTCAACTAAAATATGTGTAGGCAGTTTTAATATAGCTCAAATTAAGTATTCATAATCATTCCAAACATTATAATTTACTTTTTGGACAGACAAAAGTACAATGTAATGAAAAATATGTTAAATTTTTTTTTAAATGTAACTTTTACATTTTTATTTTAGAAATATGTATAGGAGTTTCACCTTACTGTTACGTTTTAATCAGAGTAATTAGTCTGAAACTATAATACGATTTTTCAATTTGTTGGATTAGTTAATATTCTTGACAAACTTATAGTTTATATCTTATCATTTAACATTTTACAATGTTTGAATCACTTTCGAAACTTATCTCCAAAAAGTTCCACGAGGTAATTAGCTAAACTTTTTTTGTTGTCTTCTTTGACGTTTCTTCTTTCGAAAATACCTGCCCGTATTGCAAAGGTGGACTAAATATACCGAAAAACAAAAATTATGTTTTTTTTTCATGTTTTCGCTTTATTTTGTAATATTACTTCTGAATTATAATTTGCTTTTCATTTTTAATATAAAATTACGAAAATTATTATATTTTCATTGCTATATTTAATTATTTAAACGTACTATATTATTATTTTTATTTTTGCTCGCCTTATTTCAACCGCCATTTTTTTGTGGGTATTGTTAGTGCACATGAAAATTTCAACTATGAATTTAATTTACCTGCACATAAAAACCCCTAAATAAAACCCCCCAAATTTTGAAACAAATTTCATCGAAATACTAATTTTGGCCACGAAACCTTGGATACTGGCCCACTGTGCCATGTTGTCATTCAAGTTGAACCACAGTATCGTGCTCATGTGAACCCCAATATCGTGTATAAAAGTTTAGAAAGTGCGATAATATTGCTAAATTATGCTCCATATGTTAGTGCAAAAAGGCAAGGTATATAAGATAATAAATTATGGAAAAATTAAAAATTTCTTAAGGAGAATATTAGTGTGTGAATATAAAATATAAAAGATAAAACTCATAACTTCGTTTTTTGTTTCTATCATCTCAATATCTACGGTTCGTTTCACTGGAAATAATCAAAACAATTTAAACTGATTATGCAAGACGTTTTTTTAATTAATGTGGGATTAAAATCAGTTTAGACGAAATATATATGACTTGTTAATTCGAAATAGAGTGTAGTCAGACCTATTCGAATGCAAAAACTTGCAGGTGGCAGCAAGAATAGTGCCAAGTCTTGACTCATCAAAAACACTTTTCTCTATCTCAGTTTCGAATTTTACAATGGGTAAGAGAAAAAGGGATGCTAAAAGAACCACGTGACCTTGTGCCATTCCATCCGACTGTTCCTCTGGGTTATTGTTTCAGTTTGTTTGTTTTATTGTTTTCTTTTCCACAAGACTGTGATCCAGAACATCTTTAGCTCATCTTCTGTTCTAAACACCTCTCTTCGTATTCGATTTCATAAAGTTTTGGATTTGGTTTTATTGATATCGTTGAAGGTAGGTGGATATCATTTTTAATTGTTCGGCGTATTTATTGCCGTGCATGAATGATGGTCTTTATAAATTGTTTCTGTATTTTAATACACGTAATGCTACTCTATTCTTTTGTTTAAATTTCCTATATATGCATTTTTTAAAAATAAATATTGAATATATACTTTTTCTTGAAATTTGTCTATAAGTATTTAATATAAATCTTGTAGCAAAAATATTGTCTTTCTTTTATATTTTTAAATTTTTTTAAAAAAAAAAATATTAAGATTAAAACTAATTTTTTTGGAAAGCATTTTGAGAAAAACTAAGATAATTATTTTTTTTGGGATAATGTTTTGAAAAAAGTTAAAATTAAAACTAATATTTTGGATAATATTTTGAATAGTTACTTATTATTAATTTATTTCATACCGAGTCAAGTAACGAAGCATGTTCGTATTTTTAAGAAACTTCTTTTAGAAATTTATTTTTCCGTAGGAAGTCAAATTTATATCTTACTAACAGCTTAGCCCGGGGTCTTTATTATTATTTTAAGATTTTAGAATTATTTTTATTTTAATTTCATTTTGATTTGACTTTCTTATTTATAAGCAATAGTATAAAAAATCTATTTTATAATTTGTCCTCACTAAGTACTTATACGAAAAAATATTATTTTATAATATTTCCATCTAAATAAGTTTACGTATATCCTTAAAATAAAGTTAAAAATAAACATAAAAAGTAGTAAATTTGTTCAATAATGGTTAGTTCACTTTTGTTTAGCATTCATAAAAAATTCCACACTGATTGAAAATTTATCGTAAACTTCCTATCTCCCTTACGTTACTTAATAGGTGATGTCTATAATAGGGAATGATATTGATTAGGTCGCAAAAAATGATATATATTTCTATAAAGATAATTTTAAAACAAGTATAATAATAAGGGAGTATGTCTCTCTTCCTAACTAATTTGAAAAGCATCATTACAAGGAAGAGAATTTGTCTATTGATATAAGTCATCGAACAATCTTCAGTAATGTGTTAAGGCAACGGTATTATTTCTTACGCTACTTGTTTAGATATCTAAGAGCTGATAATTATTTACACTTTGCGCAGTGAAAAGTAATTTTCAAGAAAGAATTAAGTTGCTTTAAAAGAAAAGGTTTTTAGCCTCACATGGATTTGTTAAAGGAAGGGAAAGAAAATTGAAGTTATTGATTGCTGCATTATAAATTATAGATTTGCAAAATTTTAAATATTTACTTATAGATTAATTCACATGCGTTCACTGATTCATATATACGTCAATTCTCTTATGCACTAAAAAGCTGATAAATTGATTAGCCGTCTAGCTGATTAGACCATTTTCTGAGTTTTGCATCTATTAGATGATTAGATTATTTGCTCCTGATCCTCTTTCCTTTTTTGCTTTCCTATAAAAAAATCTTAGCGACATTTGTTCTGTTGACGAAAGGCCATTAAAAATGGATCATTCAATGAAAAAAGAAAGTAATCATCCTTTTTTTCTGATATTAAGACTAATAAAATTTAACAGTTAAAGGTTAAAATTAGCTGTCAAGGTGTTTTGGAGGAACAGTGTGCCAAACATCGCTATTCTAATTAGCTCAAGATGTGCAGTTAATTTGTTTTATAACAAACTTTTAACTATGAAACTTCACTTTGAGCAGTTGATTATCTACACTTAATTCTAGTTATTAACTGTGGAATTAACTGTATAACATGGATTCATTTCAAGAAGAAATTGAGAGGATGTGTGAGAAATGGCCATTAGAAATGCCTTCGTATTTTACCCAGCAGTCAAACTGGTTTTGATAATTTTAATTCATTTTCTTTGATTGATTGAGCTTCATTAGATTTAGTAGTATTTTCCTTTTTGATAAAATTAAATACATCTTATTTTGTAACCGTCGTTGAACAGCCGACCCAATTTCATGAGTTTACGACTACCAATGTTCATCTCCATAACCTTGTAATTTTGAACCCAATCCAGAAGACAATGGAACTCCTGGATCGAGTATTGGGAGAAATTTGCCTTTTTGGAAGACTTTTTGATGTAACTAACCCGCATTTGCGTTACATAGAGAGGAAGACCAAGAGAACTTCCCACGGTTAGCCTGAGGGTAAGGGGACTCTAACCCATGATCCATCTACCACTGAGGATATTTCACGTCAGCACTGTGGTCGGTGCAAAGCGGATGAGGAATTCGTATCGACTGGGATTCGAACCCGGTTCGTCTCATTGGAAGGCGAACGCTCTATCCCCTGAGCCATCGCGGCTCAAATTAAATATATTGTGGATAGCAGATTATTATTCAAATGAGAAAAAAAGAAAAATGCTATTAATATTTGATATTTCCTTATTGAAAAAAAAAGAGCTGCCGGTTGAAATTTGAAATATTTCTATCAATATCTTTCGTTTGTTCTCTGTTTCCTTAGATAAACATATTTTTTCTTTTAATACCGATTTCTTCGCTGATTTATCAGATTTTTATAGCATTACTCATTTTGTATGATAAAATAGTTCATAACATTTATTTCATAAATTTGTCAACTTTATTCTAAAAATAAACACTCGTAAAATAACCATTAGGATTCTAAAAATAAACATTAAGGGTGATCACTCCAGAGTAACCTGTAATAT
This sequence comes from Parasteatoda tepidariorum, assembly GCF_043381705.1. NCBI lineage: Eukaryota > Metazoa > Arthropoda > Arachnida > Araneae > Theridiidae > Parasteatoda > Parasteatoda tepidariorum. The sequence goes on along the minus strand of NC_092206.1, from coordinate 76,764,837 downwards.
ACATGAAATTATTGTTATTTGCACTGATAGTAAAACTGATAATAAAAAAATGAATGGGACTAACTGATAGTAAAAAATGAATGTATCTGATTGTAAAAAAAATGAATGAGAACCACTATCGCACTTTTCATGGCATGCTAAGTAAAATTTTATAATCAGCTGTTTGCGATAATAATGATAAGAAATCGTAAATGCTTTTATCTCAACTAGGCAAATTTATTCGAAAATAATAAATCTTTTACTTATTTATAACGGTATATTCTAAATGATTTTATATTTATATACGTATACGGGCTTGCTACTCAATACGAAGAACAACATATAAGCACAAGACAAATAGAGGAACAGATTGTAGAAACTAGAGAAAGACAGCACAAAAAAATTCTGTTAATGGAAAAAATAAGTAAAATTGCTTTTGTGAGATTATTGTTAATGAAATAAAAGTATTTATCAGTATGAGTAATAGCACAGAGGCATTACATTAGGTAAAGTTATTCTTAGATCTGTTTATATGAAATTAATATCCACAAAATTGTACATTTAGGAAGCATAAATTAAAAGTATATGCAATGTAAATCATTTATAGTTTAACTAGAGAACTCAATCTAAAATAAGAAACAGCTCGGAATATAAAAATATTTAATATTTGCAAGCTGTGGAAAAATATAAAAATATTAAAGTTATGCAAATTATATTTTCAGAGTATATCGTAGCTAAATGACGCTTTTAAAATCACTCTTGTGAAATGTTAGTAGTTTGAGATTTATTAGCTTATCGATTACTTAAGTGAGATATATTAGGAAATATATTATTTCCAATTTCACTGAATATTCTATTTACGGTATTTTCGAAAACACTTTATTACGACACTTTATAGCTCGAAATATTTTATCATGGTAATTTTTGTGGGTTTGTACATTATAAATTTTCAAAAGTTTAGAAATAATTTTATACGTTTGATTTTGAATTGGTTCCAATATGGAAATGTTTTAAAACTTGTAATAGTTTAATAATTTTAAGACAGATAATTTATCTTAAAATGAGTTAATATGTTAGTTAAAGGACTTTTAAATAATTTTGGATATTAAATATTAAATAATTAATATTAATATAATTTGGATATAAATATTAAAGGACTTTTTAAATAATTTTATTAGTTATTTAAAATGGAATAACAAATATTAACAAGCTTCAAGAAGTGCATGGAGAAAAAAATTAGGGTAAAACTGCATTATTGAATGGTAACAACATTTCAGGTAAAAAACAAACAAGCAATAATTTTAGTATGATATCATAAGTAATTTATACGGTACTTAAACCATTAATTTGATAATTTTTCCGNCCAGTGATTCTTCTTTTTTTGACAGGTTTTTCACATTTGAAACTTATTAGTATTTTAAGGGTGATAAAACATTTCATTTCTGAGAACATTTTTGAAGAAATGTGTCTTGTTCATCAAAGAAAATAAGACCTGGTGTTCATTTTCGCCTTCGCTAAATCGGATAATTGATTTCGTAATATCGGTATTTTTTATACATTGTTCACATGGAAATACATTTGGGGATTCGGAAAATATTCGTTACTTTGAAATTTTCGCTATTTCGAATTTCGCAAAAACGGGATTCGACTGTATAAGTAAAATTTATCTACTAATTAATCTACTAATAGTTTTCAGGTTATCCGAAACAATAAAATTTACTGGCAAAAAAATTATTAGTTTTGCGAACGCTATTAGTTATTTCAGTACGCAGTATCTTATATTTCACGGATAAGAAAATGACATTTTCTTACAGAAATATTTCATAGAAATATACGAAAAAACTTAATACTTTAGTTCATGAAAAATTATTTTAGCGATACATAAATTTAATATACTATAAAATAATTTTTTTGATCTAATTTTTATTAAAATACTTGGGAGATTCCGTGCTTTACTGTTATAGACATGTATAAAAAACATTTAATTGCTTTATCTGAAATTGTTTCACCCAATAAAAATTACGTCCATATATATTGAAGTCCTTTGTTAAGGAGTATTTGTTAATTTGTTGTTTTTTATGGGATTGCATTGGCTCAGTTAAAATCTTTAATGTCCAAAATTGGTCCATTTTGTATGAAAAATATTTTTTAAAGATATATATATATAGAAACATTTTGCGATCATTTATGTTAATTCCTGTCACTTAATGGAATTTTATTTAAATTTACTTTGAAATTTTACTCAGGAATAAATTTAAACTTAATTAAAATCTATTAATCTGAGCATAAATCTGTGAGTAAATCTTAGAAATTACTTTGAAATTTTACTCAGGAACAAATTTAAACTTAATTAAAGTATATTAATCTATGCTCAAATCTTTGAGTAAATCTTAGATCTATGCTTCCCTTCCACTTTCTGAGAATTTCCCTGAAACTATCAAATAGTTTCAAAAATTTAATATTAAACTAAAAAACACAACCTAATTATTTAGTGATTATCTATAGAAATATTAAAAATAATAAAAACACGATAGCAAAGTTAAAGAATAATTAATGAGAAATCATACACCATAATAACAATAATAGTAATAATAACAATAACAACAGATTCAAACCAAAGTTGAAAAGTTTAGAAGTTTTAACGTTTAGAAATATTAGCTTCTGAGCCTATATTGTGAAAAATTCTTGATAAAATTACGGTATGATATATTGGCTCTTTGAGTGCATTATCCGCAAAATACATTTTTACCGTAAAATTTTTTACCGTAGTATTTACAATAATATTTATTTAATTATAGCGATTCATCTATTTCATGGTATTTATTGAAATAAAAATTACGGTATATCAGATTTTTTTGTCCCATAACATGTTCCGATAAAAATGGATTTTATGGCATTGATTTACTGTAATTTGATTCTGATTTCTTTTTTTATAGTGCAAGAGATTAACATGTAATTTGAAACTATTTTCTTTGAAGAAAAGATCTAGCAATTTATTCTTTACGGATCAAATTAATTTAAAATACAATTGATATTTTTTGTATAATGCGTGATACTAATCATACAGTTTCTTTAAATAAATGTTCTGATAAAAGTGGATTTTATGGTAAAAAGTACCGGCACCCTGAGTGCCGTTATTTTTTACTGTAATTTGATTCTGCTTAGTTTTTTATAGTGCAAGAGATTAATATGTAATTTGAAACTATTTTCTTTGAAGAAAAAATATAACAATTTATTTCTTGCGGATCAAAATTTAAAATACAATTGATATTTTTTGTATAATGTATCATATTAATCATACAGTTTCCTGAAATAAATGGCATTTGAAATTTCCCTACGAATAAATTATTTTTTCTTTAAGTTTATCTAATGTCATTATTTTGTATAAAATTTTGACATTTTGTACGAAAAAATAGGTATAAGTTTGAGGAAATGGAAAAGCTAAATGAAATTCTTCTAATCCGCATGTACTTAGGAAGTTATTTATTCTTGAAAGTAATTGAAACTCGGAAAATAATTAGAACTGTTAAAAATATTTGAATCTGCTCGTAGTGTAGTATATAGTGATGTTTTGTATATTCTAAGAAAGAAGAACTTCTAATTACTCCACGTGATTTATACTGATGTTAAATTAAAATTAATGAAAGCCTTTTTAAATATTAAAAATACATAGGATCAAGGAAGGAGTAAAGTAGAAAAATTCTATCGCTTGCATAAAACTTTTTTTAATATTTTGCGTATAAAGTTAAAGCATACATTTTACTTTCTAGTAAACTTGAGAGCATGTTATGTTTGCTTTATGAGTAGCTTATTTATTAATAGTAATTTTTAATAATTTTATTTATAACAATTTTAAATAATATTATTACTAAGAATGATTAAGAAAATTTTTAACAACAAATATTTGTGATTATTATTAAAAATTATTTTGAATTTAAAATGAACATTTAATTGGTCAAAATCAATTTAATTGCTTTATTTAGTTATTATTAATAAAGGTCCGTTATTTTTAAAGATAAACAAATAATCACATCTGCGTCTACCCACTAACCAAAATTGCGTTTTTAAAAGGACTGTGCTCTGCGAGCAAACGTGAAAATTTTTCAACATTTTTTCTTTATGTAGGGAACAACAGTGTAGGGAATACCAGACAATTTACCTTTAAAAAAATAACAATAGTGAAAAAAATACAAAATTCGAATGACAATTTTTAATAACAACCGGCCAATGTTTTAAATTCTCCTACAATAAACATTGGATCCGGTATCTTTGGTTATTATTAAATATCACTATTTACTGTTAATAATGAATGATTAGATATATTGACTGTAACTTATATATATTTCTAAGTTGATTCCCTGAAATTTATTATAATGTTTTCTGACTTGGTATTTTATTTAATTGGCCATTCCTTAGATAACAGCTCAAACGTTCCGGAAGTCGCCCAGAGAATTTTTCAGAATTCTGTGTTGTTGTTGTTGGCGTATGACTGTTCAGGCAGAGGGGGGTTGTTCTTGTTTTCCAATGGCGCCATCTATGCCCAAGAATTCGACTTCTGCCACGCCATACGTCACACCCGTTTATAGTGCAGACCCATTCATATATCCATTCATTCATCCACAGATCGTAATATTGACCTGAATCAGAGAACGATCGACTAAAATCGATAGATCAGACTATCTGAATTACGTGATTCCTTTTATTTTTAATGAAATATATCTATGCCAGATACTTTATTTACTAGTTTCGGCTCAACTTGGCTTAACTCTTCAATTCGAAATGTTATTATCGGCTTCATATCTCATTGAAAGAACCTTAAATATTATTTTTAAAGAAATGTTTTACCTTTCAGAAAAACTTCATATAACAAAAAAAACTAATCATAAGCTTTCTTACGCAAAACTATTTAAATGAAATTTGGAATAAATTATTAGCAATTCATATTCATCATACTTTTAAGATATAAACAAAGAGAAGGATATTAGGGTATTAAAAATAATCTCAAAATATGCTAACATAATAAACTGAGGTATATTTGATTATTAATTAGAAAGCTCAAAGATTGTTAAATATTGTTAAGTATTGTTGATAATAAAAAAGAACATAAGCAAAGGAAGTGGGATTAATGTCTAATACCTAGAAGCTTTAAGTTTGAATGAATATTTTCTGTATACTCTCAGTAACTATACTGTATAAATAATATACATAGAATTATTTTTTAATTACATAGAATTATTTTTTAATTACATAGAATTATTTTTTCTAATATTCATAAATTTTTTTTGCATCTTTACCTTAAAAAGTCGGGCGTTGCTTTTTGCTTGAGTTCTTTATTTGCATTTTAAATATATTCTACCATAATCTGTGGTTAAGGAAATATTTTTTATTGTTTTTAAGACTAGGTATTTAGATTTTAATTGTATGAAGGTTTATACGCAATTTATAATTTTCAGTCAAATATGGCTCGTGATTATTTTAAGAGAAGCTTATCTTAATTTAGAAAAATCAAAATTAAAACAGAATTTGAACTTTTTACTCTAGTTAATCTTCATTCAGATAAATAAAATATTTGATATGATTTAAATAATAAGCTTCTGTAGTATATTTGTGACAATATGAGTTAATTATGAATTTGATTACCACGAAATATTTAATATTTTTATTTACAAGGTATTCGAAGTGTCACTCGCCAATTAGGCTGAATTTTCTTTTCACACGCCAGCTTGTTACTACCTGAAATCATGTATAAAATTATTTTGTCTATTTTGAAGTAATTAGTTATGAATTATTAAAAATTATAATTTTTATCTTAAATATGTCACCAAATTTAATTCATTTCGCAGTTGAAATAGTTCTGTAGCTGCAGAAGCTTATATGAATTTCTTCTTAATTGGAAACTATTATAACTAATATTTGCGCTTTAAAAGGCTAAATAAAAAAAGAGGAAGTTATAAAGCTAGCTTATAAATTCTATTGTTTTGAGTAGCGAATTCACAGTTCAGCATTTTAAGAATGTTTCTTTTATAATAGCAACTTATTAGCTAAATTCGGTCCTTAACGCGAAATCATTTGAAGTCAATTTTTTTAAGTATCTTAAAAGTGAGTCTTCCAATTAAATACCTTCAAGTGACGTCATCGTAGGTAAATCGTGGCATTTGTCGATTTAGAAGCCAATCAGGTTCGACACACACGTCCAACGTCACATACAGGTATCCAATTAAATGTGATTTAAATCACATGGTTAGGCACATGGTACCCAATTGCATTATTTATTACAAATTTAAGGAAAATTCTACATTTCTTTATAATTTTTTTGCCTAAGCTTTTTTTTTTCTTGAATAATTTATATCTCCGCAACTAAAGTGACGGGGACAAAATCTTTATGTATATTATTTTGAAACTAAAAAAAACTAAGTTTATGAAAAAAATTCACCATGATTAGTAGTACTTTTTCTTCGATAAATAAAACCTCAAGTAATTACTTCTAAATGATTAGCAATAATTTCAGTAGTATTGGTTTCTTTGGTACAAAACTTATTTTTTAATTAAAACAGAAGCTGAACTTCAGTTAGAAAAATCGCGGTTTTCTCTTAATGAAGCGTTTAAATCAGTCAGGGCTCAGAATTCTTTCTTCATTGAGGAAGTTCAAGAGAGTGAATTCCGTTCTTTTATTAGAGTCGAAAGGAGCTGAAATGAAGAGGGGATATTGTTTTCCAAAGAGACCTTGATGCCATTCTCTAAGTCCTAATGTTATATATAGAATCGTTTGGAAACAGTAGTGTTTCTTAAGCTAGGGTGATCGAGAATGATTTCTAGCCTTTATTTGTTGTTTTCATTACTTTTTTGACTAAATTCTTTTTAAAATCAGTATTTAAAAGTGAATCAGTATAACGTGTGTAAATAAACACAACATTGAAAAAGTTCTCCGGCCATTTAAATAAAGCTTGTTATGAACTAAATTGAAAATTTTCTCTGTTGCATTTAAAACCGTTAATAAGTTAGATAAAATTTAAAATATGTTTATCATAAAATGTTACGTATTCTAATCATATCGTAGTAATATCATATGACTACCGCTTTTGGTTTTCAGCCTTTAATTTTAAGTAGTAACAAAACTAAAAACAAAAAAATAAACGTAATAACAAAGAGTGAATATTAAGAAAGGAAAGAAAGTGCAAGGAATTATGAGTATATAAAAAGTACTAAAACTTTATAACCTTTTTTTTGGATGTAAATATGTCAAAAAATTTATTCACTAGATACTTTGATTCATACTATACATAGTTAGCTAGCTAGATGTAAAAAAAGAAGAGGAAGAGACAGAATGTCTTGCATTACATAATTGGGGTATGCACGTTAAGTTTAAGGAATAAAAGCTAAAATAATTCTAGCCTGTTTTTTAACAAACATTATGGGTGAAAATTGCTACAAAAATTTCAGCATCCTTTTAAAAGAAAAACATAGTAAAAATGAAAAAAATCTTTACTTTTAAATGGTTTTTAAGATTATTACTATCTTAAGTTTCATTACTTCACACTGTAAAAAGTTCTCGGAAAAATGGTTAAATAATATTTCATTTAATATTTCATTTACCATATTCAAACAAAACAGTAATATAACTATAACTAAGATGGTATTTGAACTGTTAACTGTGAGAGAGAAAAAAAAACGTTTATTAACCGATATCTCCTAATACGGTGAAACAACCAGAATTTTATTACTAGGTCCAGAAAATGAAGCCACTTAGTTTCTAGCAGATAGGTAAATATTGTAGCATAGAGGGCTAGTATGCAAATCTTTCAACCAATAAAAACCGGGGTTCGAATCCCAGCATTGGTACTGCAATATTTTCTTCATTCCCTTCAACACATGAAAAGTTTTCAGTGTTCTCTCCAATTTGTAACTTCTGATTATTAGAATACCATTCAGGCATAGATGGCAGCACATTGAAGTAGCTTAACACAAAAAAGTCGAATACTTTCGATCTCTTACGATAAGGAGAATAACCTGAAAAATAAATTAAACTACATTTCACAGTTCATTTAATAAAATACAACTAATCCACAATCTAACTCCAATGTCCATTACGTAACGAAGAACCTTGCTCCAATGTCCAAGTAAATTCTTCTTTACGGTTTTGAAACCATGCTAATTGTAAAAAAAATGTTAAAAAACCGTATTGTTTTGTATTCATTGCTCTTTAATCACTCTAGTCTTAAATGGTTTCGAAACCATAAAGGTAAAAAAATATTCTTTACCTAAAACTTTACGGTTAATTGAATGGAGATTAATGGAATGGTTAATTGAATTTTACGGGAAATAACGGAGAGTACTCTCCGTTATTTTACGGAAATTTAAGAATGGAAATTCTAACATTGTATTTTCACCTTGTGCTTCGTTGTGCTTTGCATATCGAATGGCTTTGAGATTATGTATTTGAAATAATATAATAGAATTTTTGTACCTGAATCGAATAAAACAAAATAATATAATCCTAAAAAAAATTATAAAATCGAGCAATTATTAATGTTGTGTTTACTTCCTATTGATTTTTCGAAACTTTTGTTTAGATTCATTATAAATTACATCCATCTCCATCAATATAAAATGCAAACGAACATTAAGAACCAAAGTTCTTTAGTGATTTGTTTTATACATTAGAAATAATTTCAAAATTAATTTCTACTTTCTAGATTCTGCTTACTGAATAATTAAAAGAAAAGAAAATGACAACTTTTTCGATGAATGTAATAGCTCAAACGCTATCGCAACATGCGGAAATGATAGCACCAGGAGTTATGGGGTAAGTACACTTAAACCGTTTCATACAATTGAAATGTAAGTAATACAATTAATCTTCAATAATTTGTTATCTTTTTCGATTTTCAATGATTTTTTAATTCTTTTTCATGCATTTCAAAAATAGTTCAAAATATAAGAAATATAAAGAAATCAAGGAAAAAACCATNGTTATACATATATACAGGTATAGGACAAAATAATAAGACCACCTGTGAAAAAATTAAAATATTTTATTAATTAGAAGTTGGGCCACCTTTGACCTGAATGACAGTTTGCATTCGACGCGGGATTAGCAAACAAAGGTCTTGAACAAAGTTCATCGGAATTTGCAGCCATTCCTTTTGCAGGGCCGTCTCGAGCTCAGAGAATATGAGTGTAGGAGGAAACCGGGCACGGACTTTTTTCTCTAAAAAACACCACTAAGGCTAAATGATATTGAGATCAGGGGACTGAGGACACCACGTTTGATGTTCCACTTCATCAATATGCCCATTTAACCATGTTTGAACACAGTGAGACATGTGAACAGGGGCGTTGTCATCTTGGAACACAGGCCGTTCTCCCGGAAAGAGAGTATGAAGCATAGGGTGAAGATGATCTGCGAGAATGCTTCGGTAATGGTTCCCTTTGACCACCCCCTCAAAACAACGAGAGCTCTCAATCCACGGGCAGATATAGAGCCCCACACCATCGCAGATGCCTGAATTGACGGATGTTAGCACAGGTAGGCATTGGAAAAAAAAAGAAAAAAAATTCGAATGAAACTTCGAATGCTTGACCAAAGAAAGAGGAACTAATAATGCAATATTCAATTAATACAAATACATAGTTGTATTTGCATGTATGCATGCATATGTATGCATATCAATACTCGCATATCCTTTCTTGGTTGTGCCATTAACATTGTTTTTTTTCGAAACTGATTCACTAAAGGAAAAGTGTTTTTAATTTGAAGTAGAGCTAAAATTTTAAACTATATCTAACTGGCGGTAAAGAATTACCTGGACTTTAGAACGAAAAAAAACTTCACTATTTCAAAAGTAATTAAACCGTTTTTTAAGAAATAAATTGTCTATTAAGCGAGATTTCTCCAACTAAATAAAAATTATCCAAGTCATTTCATAATTATCAATTTATACAAATCTTTATGAGCCAACATAATGCAGCGTTGGAGAAAAATCTTAAATGTTGGAAAGTTAAATCACCAACACTTCATTTTCGCAAATCTGTGGCTTTTCTTCTTTTTGACGTTTTGAATCATTTCCAGAAATAGCTTAGAGGGAGCTGACTATGATAGGCTGAACATGACTTATCAGTCATAGTTACAAACTGACAGCAGTTATGAAAATAGCATATTATTCACAAAAAATGCTATATCGTGTGAGAGTCATCGAAAAAAAATCTTGAATCCCAAATACATTCATTCATTCAACATACATTCAGTTATATATGCATATGTAACTGCTTTGAAAGAATGTTGGTACATGATGTTATTTGTTTTTAAGAAAGTAATAGAAAACGTCCAATGCAATCACGTTGCCTTAAATTTGCTTTGATAATGCTAGTGGAATACTTTTACTTCTATTGAATTTTATATGTTCTCTTTCAGGATAAATTTCATGAAACCGGAAAAACCCATTAATACAATGTCTGAAGTGTATAAGTTAGTTCAAGAAGAAGAGCAAAATAGAGGAGGTAGATGCAATTTTTTCAATACACATATTTTTTTCAGTAAAACTTTTTGAAGTGTTCTTTAGAAAATATTGCTAGCTTTAATAAATGATAATAGAGACACTATGGAAAAATTCGTCAAAAACCATTAACCGTTTATATGTTTGTTTTAGTTTAATTTTCATAGACCACCGAAGCATAAATAAGTAATAACATTTGTCAGGAAAGAAAAAATCTCATTTACTAATTTTTTAAAAACACATGCAACAAAGTTTAAAAAATAATATCAGAAGCTTAATTTTTATGTGGTGTAAAATTTTTTAAACTTATTATTCGATATATTGAACTTTTTTTTCGCTTGAAAACATAAAATGTTCTTTTTTCTAACATAATTCTAAATCATATTAATGGTAAATAAGTATAATATTAGGTGTTCACAAAATAAATAATTCATAAGGAAGGAAATAATTATGAAATGCTTATTTATTTATTTGTTTTTGAATATTTTCGAATACAACACTTTTTTTTCTAAATGGCGCATTAAGAAAAAATATGGTCATAAGAACCAGAATATGATAAAATTTAGAGTGCTTCTGTCTTAATAGGAACACCAAAAAGCTTAATACTTTAAGACGATACGATACGAATCCCAGTCGATACGAATTCCGCATCCGACTTGCACCGACCACAGTGCTGACGTGAAATATCCTCAGTGGTAGACGGATCATGGGACAGATTCCCCTTGCCGTCAGACTATCCGTGAGAGGTTCAAATGCGGGTTAGCTCCATCAAAAAGTCCTCCACGAAGGCAAATTTCTCCCAATACTCGACCCAGGAGTTCCCTTGTCCTCTGGATTGGGTTCAAAATTGCAAGGCTATGGTAGTAGTCGTACATTAGTAGTCGTAAACCCATAAAATTGGTTAGGCTGTTCAACGACGATTATAAAATATAAAAAAAATACTTTAAGACGAATAGCTTTGGTAATGATTTTGCTAAAATTAACAATAAAATATGGGTTTATAATATTTGATAAAATTTGGTAAGTATGGTATACTTCGATAATTGTATCATGATAGCCTAGAGCATGGTATTAAAATCCTTCTTTCGGTTAAATTTACTTTTCAGTTTTGAACTTTTTATTAAGTGTGTGGTAGTAAGAACAGTAATTTATAATAATAATCAGAATTACTAGCAAACCGCTATTACAAATCAGAATTACCAGTAAACCGCTACCATATGAATGGGAAAAATTACCATATTAACGGTTTAAAAATCACGCATTTTGGTTTTATTAACAAGAATTATGTTTTTTTAATTATTTCTTTATCAGAAATATCATTACTATACGGAACAATAATTTTATCAGAATTTTCTTTATCCCTGCGTATATCTCCGATATCAAAAATGAGGGTAGCTAAAGATAATCTTCATTTTATAAATTTTAAAATAATTATATAATATCTATTATGTATTTGTGGAGAATTAAGAGAAATTAAAGAATATATAAGCATCGCGCATGCGCAAAGAATTACGTAACGCTTCCACCCACGTCAACAGATGATATGCACGAGCTAATTAATACTTTAATGCGGCGCTCTGTCTTTTACTATTGTTGTTGTTTCTGTTAATAAAATGTTATTAATTTTTCGATCAGCATAATTAACTAAGAGCCTCGATGGGCATCCTTTGGACAATAATAATTAAGTTAAATGACAGTATTATTCAATCGATGTAAAGCAAAACGTTCGTTTTTATTTAAATAAACTCAATATATACTTATAATATTTTGACGATAATAATAGCACCATTGTAGTAAAATGAAGTTTTGAAAGGGACGGATTTAATAAATATCAAAGTTTTCGAAGTGTTTTCAAGGAGTCTGAGAGCGCTTTAATTAAATTCTCTTAAGATTTTCGAAGAAGCCTAAAAATAAATATTAAGAAAATAGACAGAATACTAAGATAAACTAAGTTAGCGCAGAATTATATGAAAAAAAAAATTATAATATAGCTATTTAAGTCTGGAATTGTGCTGTTGGCTTATTTTGCACCGTGTGTGCAATGCACAAAAAAATAATTGACCTCCACGTATAACTTTTGATCTAATGATCGGATCTTCACGTTATGAGACTGAATCTTAGGAAGTGAAGTCAAACATGTTAAGTAGTTAGTGCAGGCAATATAATAAGTTGCGAAATCAGACGCAAAAACGTACTATCTCTGAACAAACGCACCGTTTTTTGATTCGTATTTCTGATCTCCGAAATATAGGAGCCACAATTTGGAAATATGTTTCCCATACTTTGGCAAGGAGAGTGGTCTAAAGTTTGCACCCTTCAATATTAATTTTACTTTTTGCGCATTTCGTAATATCAAGCGAACTTTTTAAGTGAATTCAAATTTTTTTTGCACGCAATTATAAAATATTCTAATCTAAAGATAATTTCTGGTGAAATCGAATTTCAAATATACGACTTTCCTGAAATTCGATTACTCAGGAACTATTAGACCGATTACAATCAGATTTTGTATTTTGCTATGTAAAATTTTATTTTTTAAAATGATGTAAGCCTTACAAGACAAAATTTTTCGACCGCTGTCAAATAAAACATTAAAAAATACTCAATATTTACTAAAATTTAATTTTTGAGTGGAATAACTCTTGGATAAATGAATTTTATAATTAAGTGCAAAAATTTTTCAATTCGCTTAAAAATTTCTCGAGATATGGCGAAAGACGCAAAATGTGAATTAACATTAAGAGGCCCAAACGTAGGATCGCTCTTCTGACCAAGCTATGGGGACCACATTTCTTAGATAACGGATAGGTAAATACTTAAGTCCGAGTCGAAAAATATTGCATTTTTTCAGAGAAAATACGCTATTGTGTCTTCTTTCGTAACTTAAAATATCGTCTTTACTAACTAATTAGCATATTTGAGATCATCTCCTCAAACCATTCAGATTGAGCGTGAGGATCCAATCATTGTATCAAAAGTTATTCTGGGTGGTCTGATTTTTTTGCGCACTGTACTAGAACTTCTTTACAAAGTATTTATAAGATAGTGAAATTTGAAAAAGAGTAATGGTGGAATTGCGAAGTTATCATACTTAGAGTAATTATTAATTTCCAGTAAGAATTGACTTTTCTTAAAGATATGTACTTCGATTACAAAAAAGTAATAATTTTGAGCCATCAAAATTCGAGATATTGTCACTTAATGAATCTTTAAAATGTATTTAAAAAATCTTTTTTCTTGCTTGAGATATGTAGTTTTGATTTAGATACATTATTTAGGTAGCAAATAAAACTTTTTCATTTTTATAGTTCTTTGTAATAAATCTCTAATAATAAAGCTAAATCTATTTTATCTAACGACAGAAATGTAAATAATCAGTAATGACACAAAGTATCGATCAGAAAATGAAATTTGAAAAAGAATAACTATGGAAAACCGAAATAACCATACTAATTATTAAAAATACTAGTTATTAAAAATAACTAATAATACTAATAAATACTAATTATTAAAAATTATAATTTTCTTTTAGGATATGCGTCAATCGATTACATAAAAAGATCAATCATGATTACAAATCATGATCCATCAAAATTCTAATTATATTGTCATTTAATGATCCTTTAAATGAATATATGACGCCTTGCTATAATATGTAATTCATGCTATAATATGAACTTTAATCTAAATTTATATATAATATTTAGGTACATTTCAAATGATGCTTTTTGGTATCGCTAGTTCTAAGCAAGAAATCGTTCACATTTTAATAAAATGCATCTTACCTATGATTGAAAGTTTAATTAGTTAGGGTAAACTAACCAGTGAAGGAACACTTAAGCTTCGCTTGCCTTTCAAAACATCATATTAATTTCAAAATTCGTAAGTTTAGTTAAATCACAGTGTCAACATATTTGTTACTAATTACAAATTATGTAAAAAAACTGTAGAGAACTTACATAATATTGTTTTAAAGTTTTGGAGGTTCAAATAACAAGTCGTAAGAAGACCAAGTGAAGGAACAGCTTTTACGAGTGAATGAACACCCAGTAAAGGAACACTTAATTTTGGTTGTTTTTTAATGTTCTTTATGAATTTATAAGCCATACAAATATTTAAAAACAAGCATAGTCTTGAAATTAGAACATATAAATACTTGGAAAATGTAAACTTTTTTTTGCAATCATGAATTGAAAATTAAAGTGTCAACATATTAACACATACTGTTCATTCACTGGGAAATCTATGCCCAGTAAAGGAACATGCCTGTTCCCTCACTGGTTAGAAGTTGTTTTTCGTATTTTTAACATACTTTTGATGCGGAACATCACTAAAGGTACAAGAAAATTAAAGTTTATCTTTTATTTTCATTAACTTAGAAAAAAAACCAGTAAAGGAACACTTGTTCCTTCACTGGTTTTTCATCGTTTGGTGATCCAGTGAATAAACACCCCCTTATCTCAGTACTTTATTATGCTATGATGCTTAAAAAAAATAAAACGTAACTTCAATAACTATATTTTGAATTCTCTTTTTCACAGTGAGAAAAATAAAACTATTACATGCAATTAATTCCACTTCAAACATATAAATACAAACACTCACCTTATAATTTTTTCAAAGAAACAAGGTGTTGCAGAGATAATAACAAATTCAAAAATTTTTCCAGAGAAGTCTATGTGACCAGGTAATCCAAAACATTGCTAGATGACTTCCTATTGTTTGGCAGTAAGCTATTGTTACCAATCAATCTAAAGAAAAACTTTCAAATTCTTATTTTTAATCAATATATATGAAATGTTCCTTCACTGGTTGGTTTACCCTATATCAATAAATGATGGAGCTCTAAAACGTTGGTGTTAAAAATTTATAATTTCTATATGCACTGAATAAAAATATATGGTCAAACTACCAAAATATCGTAAGATTTACAGTGATTTTGTCCCTATGAGAACACCAAGATCTCGGTAATTTTTTCCTGAGTGGTAATTTTATTTAATGATTTTGGTAAAATTAACAATAAAATCTGATTGTATAATATGTGATAAAATATGGTAAATGTGATAAAATTAGATATTTTTTTAATGATATCTTAAAGCATGACATGAAAACCATCTACCATTTACTGCGTTAAATTATTCTTCAATTTTGTACTTTTACTAAGTGTGAGGTAATAAGAGCTGAAAATTTGAAAATTTTGAATTTTCGGTAAACGCTTTACTATAAAAATGAAAATATTACCAAATGAATGGCTTAAATACCGTATTTTTTTAACCAAAAATATATCTTTTTCTATTAAAATGTCATTAGCGTTACAGTACGGTAATTTTAATAGAATGTTTTACTCCATGCGTATAAAAAAAGAATTAATTTACAATAAATATCTAGATGTTAATATCGTATAATAAAACCCTATCATTTTTTTAGTCGAGATAAATATGCGATATAAAAAATTCTGGGTCAAATTGCGGTAAATAGTACGGGCACTCAGGGTGCCGGTATTTTTTACCGTAAAATCCTTATTTACCGGATCATATTTCCAGATATTTGGAAGTGGAATTTAAATAATTGGTGAGGGATGGAGTTAAGAACCTTTAACGTTAATGATAAGAAATTAAGATAATATCTAAAAAAAAATTGTTTGATATTTTAAATCAGGGATGGGCAAACTACGGCCCGCGGGCCAACTGTGGCCCTCTGGAAGATTTTATCCGGCCCGCGGATAGAATTTTTATTTGTCGATCAGTGGCAAATATAAACAATATACATCCATTTTCTTGTCGACTATGTTTAAAATTACTTCTGTTTTTCCTTTTTCAACAAAGTACTGATGAAGTTTTTGCTTCCTCTATTCTTGTTCTACAAAACATAAATTGATGGATATAGTTAGCTCAGACAGCTTCAATTGGTAAAATGTTGAAAGCAGAAGTTCTTTATAGAATAGCCGTAGATTGGCTCCAACTAGCGCTTGTCTCTCTCGAGGAGCTGAGTTATGGAATCTAATATAGGTAAATTGCACTTCACATTTGGCAGACTGCGCATTTTCCGCTCCAAAGAGCGGACAATCTAACAAACATCTGAAGCAGTCGTTTCTAAATACTATTCCAAAGTTTTACAAATTATTACCAAAAGCTAGTTTCCGAAATTTAATATTTCATGCTCAGAAAATCAGTGCATGTTTGCTTAATCTTATATATGTGAGCAAGAGTTTTCAACTATGAACCTTAGAAAAAATCATTTCAGAAGTAGACCAACAGCAAAGCATTTAGCCTCGTTCCTTAAAATAAGCATATCTCACTTCCAACTTTAATGTAAGGAACTTTTAAAAATGAAATCGCAATTTCCTTCATCTCACTAAATATTTAAATTAAAACTTGCATATCACCTTTTTTTCTTAAATTTCGAAGTTTTCACTTGGCCCACCAAAAATTTTTTTTCTTGATTTTTGGCCCCTCGACCAAAAAAGTTTGCCCATCCCTGTTTTAAATGAATGTCTACATTATACCTAACAAACTAATCAGTTTGGGGTTCTAATGGTCATTTGAAAACTAATAAAACTATAATTTATTGATTTTTGAAAACGAAGGAGTGTTGTTGATCATGAGACAAGCTTTTTCATAGTATCTGTCATATCAATCTTTAAATAAATTTAATTTTAAAATAAATGAATTTTAGAAAATGTACGTTTTCACGAAAATGAGCTTTATATTTGGAATAGCAGTTTTGATTACATTTCAAAACATCGAGGTAAATTTTTTTTCTTCAGAAGACTCCTTTAATTTAATTTTTTTTCTTCAAATAAATACGGTGAAGACGAGAAGATTTTCCTTAAATTAAATTGCAAATTGATAAATATTAAACAGAAAGAATCTTCTTTTTCAACAAAAAAATTGCATTATATTTCCTGCTGATATTTTTCATTAAAAATTCATTCACTTTGAAAGTTTAAAATGTATTAACATAGTAGGCAGTAGATTTCAGTGAAAACGGTATATATTTTATGAGCAAAAAAAATTAAATTTCAATAAATTTATATATAAGTAAAAAGGAAAAAATCCATCTAAAATGCGTAAATAATAATCTGTATCAATAAATTTATCAATTCCACGACACACATAAGTTTAATATCTCGACAAAAAATAGCAAATCATACGCCTCATCATGAAATGCCCTAGTATTGATCTTTGTGCTGGAGCATACACTGTAAAAAATGTTGAGTCAAATTGCGGTAAAAAAGTAGCGACACCCTGAGTGCTAGTACTTTTTACTGTAATTTTATCTGAAATTTTTTAACAATGCTATTTTTTAAAAATTTGAAAATTTTGAGCAAAGAGTTGGAAAACTTTGAAATCGTGTTTTTCAGCCTGTGTGGTAAACATGCGTACCCCTATATATTGTTAAATGTGCTTCAAAAATTCTACCCCTTCATGAGTTTAATTATTTGATTTTTTATTCTTTATCCTATAAATCATTATTTTTTACATTCAAGAGTGTTGCAAATTATTCTAAATATTCTTGGTGGGTCGTCAACTAAAAATGTTTACGATACACTGCTTGAGGAAAATTTCGCTTATCATTGTATTTTTTTAATTCTTTGTTTTATTTTCTAAAGCATTTGGAAAAAAAATCTAAATATAAATGGACAAAATATGAATATACTATATTTTTTTCCTATTGAAAACAAATAACATCGTATCCGGATATAAGCTAGCTATATTTATAGTAATTAGTTTAATATTTACTAAGAGGAAATTTTTTTTTCCAAGGAAGAATATTTTCGATAAATTCTGGTTCTTGGTTTGCTGCAAAAAAAAGTACTTCCATCCATATATTTAAAAAACGGCTTTCGAAATTTTAGCGCAAAGCATCCAGATTAATAGCTCCCCTGCCTAGAAATAAGAACAAATTAGTTATTTTTAGTTGCAAGTTTTTAATTAGATTGTCAAAAGAATTGACAGCTGTTATTGAAAAGTTAGAATAACTTTTGTTTATTTTATTTAAAAAAAGAACGTAACAATAAATTCAAAATGATTAGTTTACAACAGAAACTGTATGTACTATTATTTAGTTGTCATGGTGACACCCAACATTAAAATGCTAAGGCTGCAATATGGTTTGGATTTGTTTGATTTTTATACTGAGTTATATAGGATGGGCCTGTTTAGTATTAACTTTTCTAACTGAAGAACGAAATATGCATTATTGAACATGATATGCTAATACGTATGATACATATCAATGATACATATCAATGATATGATATCAATGATATGATATCAATAATATCAATGTCAATGATATGCTAATTGAACATGATATATATAATTAATCATTAATGAACATGTCATGATAATAATTCATCAAATTTGAAGATGTTTGACTCATAACATTCATCGATAACTTCAACAGATAAAAAATAAGTTGAAATCGCAATTTTTTGTAACAATAAAATACATGTTTTGCCTTTAGCTAAATCTCCAACAATGTGCTCCTCTCCTCCAATATTTAAGCCTAAGATACCGCCAAGTATTCCTTCTAAACCTAAAACTGCACCTCCAGCACCGGCACCGGCACC
Source organism: Parasteatoda tepidariorum (assembly GCF_043381705.1). NCBI lineage: Eukaryota > Metazoa > Arthropoda > Arachnida > Araneae > Theridiidae > Parasteatoda > Parasteatoda tepidariorum. The sequence continues at coordinate 76,745,790 of NC_092206.1, read as the reverse complement.
TGCCCCAGTTGCACCGGCTCCACTAAGACAAGCTCCACCTCCACCATCTTCCATACCCGAGGGACCTTCTCAAGGACCGTGCTCTGATTGTGGGAGAACAATTGTGTAAGTAACTGTTCATAACACTAAATTATAAAATTAGCCTTAAAACATAAAATCTTATAGTTCGTAATAAAGCACTTTGTGTTTAGAGGACCATTCGTAAATCTGACGGACAAGATACTCCACGAAGACTGTTTTAGATGTAGTACATGTGGGACGACTCTTAAAAATACTGGTAAGAAAAGAAAAAAATCAATGCGTCATCAAATATACATCAGTACATACTTATTTTGCTTCAATATTTCATTTCATACATCATTGTTTCACCATAAACCTCCACTTTAAAAATAAAGTTTTTTTCGCAACTGCCAACCTACTAATTATTTTGAAAAGATTGGATGGGAAAAATCAAATTTTGCCATTGCACTGTGGGCCAGAAGACCATGATCTTCGGCCAAAAGTCAAAATTAAATTTTCAACTATATGTGTAGGCAGCTTTAATATCACCCCATTCACATATTCATAATCATTCCAAACATTACAATTTACTTTTCGGACCGACGAGAGTACAATGTAGTGAAAAATATATTAAAATTTTTTTTAAATGTAACTTTTAAATTTATTGTTCAGAAATATATATAGGAATTTCATCTTTCTGTTACATTTTTATCAGAGTAATTAGTCTGAAATTATAGTACAATTTTTAAATTTGTTGGATTAGTTAATACTCTTGACAAACTTATAGTTTATATCTTGTCATTTGACATTTTATAATGTTTGAATCACTTTCGAAACTTATCTCCAAAAAGTTCCACGAGGTAATTAGCTAAACTTTTTTTTGTTGTCTTCTTTGATGTTTCTTCTTTCGAAAAAACCTGCCCCATTTTGCAAAGGTGGACTAAATATACCGAAAAACAAAAATTATGTTTTTTTTCTTCATGTTTTCGCGTTATTTTGTAATATTTCGGAAATATAATTTGCTTTTCATTTTTAATATAAAATTACGAAAATTATTATATTTTCATTGCTATATTTAATTATTTAAACGAACTATATATATATATACATATAATTTTTTTTTGCTCGCCCTATTTCAGCAGTCATTTTTTTTCTGTTGGTATTTTTAATGTTTTTCAAAATTTCAACTATAAATTCAATTTACCTGCACATAAAAACCCTAAATAAAAAACCCCAAATTTTGAAACAAATTTTATCGAAATACTAATTTTGGCCACGAAACCTTGGATGCTGGCCCACTGTGCATTGTGAATAAAAGCCTTAAAATTAGGTTTTATGCTAGACAACTTCTTTCGCAGTTGCATCTATTCTAGTTATCCCAACTTTTGGTGTATACATACTTTAAAGAAAAAACTAGTTTGGCATTAGTAAGTTAAGACAAAAGGGATCAGTGTCTTACTGACCTTCTCAGAAACTGAAAGATGCTTATCCTTTGTGTCCAATCCAAAACCACTCACTCAGTGCTACTGATTTAAAATAACGAACAAATCCAAACTCTCAGAGCATTTGGTAAATTTTTCATGAAGCTCAGGGATTCAGTACTAAGAAACACTTCTTGATAACCGATGCCTTACATAAAACTCTGAGAAAAATCTCTGAAACACTGAACCATAATAGAGTTCAAAGTTACTGTAATCTTAATAAGGTGCTAAATTAAACAATTTTTCTATGCAAGTTGCACTATAGTATCCTGTAATTAAGTTTTAAATACTACGATAATATGACTTAACTCAGCACCATAATATGATTTTAGCAAAAATCGTTTCAAATAGTTTCAAAATTTCGAATTGAATTTCGAATCTAATTCTTGCAATTAAATTATTTACTAAAAGTACATCGAGGTCCTAGAGGTCTTCAAATGTTTACCACTTTAAGTGGAAGCGATTTGAAGCACGCTACACTGGTTCCGGTTCGCAAAACTCACTCAATGGAGTTTTTACGAAATTATACAGGGTTATTCATAATTCCCTCCACCTGTAAACGCCATTTTTTTTAACTACAATTGGCTTCAGAGGTACATGTTACTGCCATCTACCGGCAACTGCTTAAATTAAAACTTGAATATTTTCGGAATAATTTCATATGTTCTTTTCTGCCATATTCGTCTGCGTTTTTTTACTATAACGCTTCGAAACTCCGGAGGGAATTATGAATAACCTTGTAAAATAAAGTATTTCCTGTTGTACAAAAATACCCTGCAATCATTAGGTATTTTTGAAACAAAGTGAAACATTTAGTCACTAAGTTACAATTTTAATAATTTTAATTGTGCATTTGTATGGCAATAATTTGCAAGCAATATTCATAAATATGCATAAGGAAATATATAAAGAAAGTTTTTATTCGAATAAAGACGATAATTTTCTATAAATTAAGGTTCAGAAAAACCGAATAAAAAACTAATTTTGATTGTTTTAGAATTGGAAACTTAGTTTTTGCATTTAATGTACGTATATGTAAATTATACTTTGTAGGATTTCATAATATCCAGAACAAATTATACTGCGATACTCATGCAATACTTGCTGCCCGAGTAATAGCAGGCCAGGCTTCAACACCAGGGCCAGCTCCAGCTGCGTAAGTTTACCCGATATTTAATAATTTTCAGTATTAAAATAATTAAAATTTATTTAAAATCTAACTTTTTTGTTGTTGCTTGATTTTGATAGGTTTGCGCCATCAGCACCAGCGCCGCAATCAGTGCCAACTCCAGTAGCTCCCCCGAAGCCGGTTGAATTGCCGCAATCAGCTCCACTTGCTCCTTTACCATCAGTGGCTCCATCGCTTCCAGTTTCATCCATTCCTCTGTCAGTCCCAACTCCATTTGGACAGCATTTAACAAATTTGCCTCAATCCCCAAGCTCCTCTGGAGGATTAGCATTTAGAAGCATTTCTCCTCAGCCATTTAAAGTAAATATTCCAAAATTTATAAAAGATATAAATAACTCTTCTATAAAGTTAAAAACTGTGTAATTACACAGTTATAACAGTTTTAACCCTTTTGCGCCTAACGGGACGCATACGTCCCAAGCAAATTTCAAAAAAATCTTTTGGGACAGAAACGCTTCTCTGTCTAATGGGAGACTTTCCCACTAGGCCTGCCAATATTTTTGAAGGTATTTTTCAAGGTATTTTCATAGATGGCACTACCATACATAATGAAATTCCTGCGTTTTTGAAGTGTTGCTGCTGCTCATTCCATACTGTACGAACGTAAATAGTTTAATTTTGGAAAATACCGCCTATTTTCGATTAAATTTTGATTGATCTATAAATCTAAGGCCAGAGAAATTATTCACGAAGCTGATTGCCTCTAATAAACTGATAAGTGGCAATGTTTTACTTCTGTTTTTATTATAGGGATATATGTGTCCTTCTCGTCTTGGATAGTGGGAACATATGATCCCAACAGTTCTACGTGATCATTGGTTTTCTTTACAAAATTACTCATTAAAGACAATTGGGTATGTCATAGCTGTCAGGATTGATGGGACATATATGTCCCGGTCCTAAATCAGTGTTTAAAATCTTCCTAAAAAGATAACATCTTAGTTTTAGCATTCTAGTGTGCCCAGCCCGACTCATAGTTTATGCTACCAAAACTGTTCTATTGTAAAAAAGAAAAAAAAACTCGTCGCGAAATGGTTAAAATCGAATCACAAGGGAACTGTAGCACAAACGATGTGAGACGATTTATTCCTTTTTCACTCATGTAAGAAAACTGGTAGATGCTAAAGTAATGAAGCGCCATCTATATGAAAAAAACATTGCCTACACTGGGAAATCTTTCGGATCAAGCTGAGGTATAAAATATCGGCACTTTGGGTGTATGGTAAAAATGGATTTTACCGTAAAATATTATACCATACTTTTTGTAGTAAGATTTATTTAATTAGATTCCAGCGGTTTTCCGATAATTTTTACTGTAAAAATTACGGGATACCATGATAATAATGTTGTTAATAATTATTTATAATCATTAAATAATGTTTTGTATATTAGTTGAGATGCTTGAGTTATCTGGTAAGAATGAATTTGGTTTAAGTGCAATTTATAAATTCAAGATATAACCATTCCAAACTATTATGATTGGATTATATTAACCAAGATCTTCTCTCTAATCAGATTTCTAATGTGATTTACATCTTTACATAAAGTTTAGCCAAAATATATTGCATAACTTCTTATTAAAAAGAAATAAAAAAGATTAAGAAACTGTTGAAATTTTGAAAATATGTGTAAAATGTTATGCTTATTTGCACATGAAAAAGAAGTTGCGAAATTATAATATAATATGAAGATCGTTCTAAAGTCACTCAGGTTTATGATACCAAATCAGCAAGACTACACATAACATATAAAAATACTTCATAGATTTTTGTTGAATATTTGTTTGCAAAAAATATTTCCGTTATAGCATACCATGAATAAGAAATATGATTTTTTTAATGGAAATAAAGAAGAAGGACGAGAATTATTTCTTAATAAGATAAACTAATTTAGACATTACTATTTTTAATCGGATGTATGAACCAATTTTTCTAGCCCTACGTTAACTGGTGTAATATAGTCTGTCTATTGAAAGAACTCTCCTAGCCATTCGTCAGTAGCAGTGGCTGTGATTATGGCTACCAGATGTAACTATTTCAAGTATGGGTCACTGTTTAAGACAGGTTTTGGCTCGGGTCAGTGAGAGATAAGAAATCGGGGGAGAAAAAAACTCCTCGACTGGAAATGCGCTATTTCGCGTTTACATAGCAACAGATGACCGTAGACTTTATGGTGAGGGGAGCTCTTCCTGTATACAAACTATTGCATATATAATGGTTCGAAACTGTAATCAATGTTAGATTGAAAACACAAGCGAATTCAGTTGATGAAAAAAAATCACAAGTACTTTTAATAAAGTATTGAATCAACTTATAGATTCTTCACATTTAAGTTTGCTATTATTTCCATTTTTTTTTTAAATTTTCAGAGGATATCTGGTGAGTACCATCGTGTACCAGCGCCTTCAAGTCCGACACCCGGAGCGGCTCCATCGGCTCCACTAGCGTATTCATCTGGACCCCTACCATTCGAATCAAAACCTTATATGCCACCAGAGCAGGTATTCAATTTAAAACTCTTCTTTAAATTGTGTAAAAAAATCTCTGTTAAACAAACTTCTATAATTGAGTTACTCGTTAATAGAAATATGGGTTTTAGCCTAAGCAGATCTCTAAAGAGACTTTTTTTTAATCTCATGTTTCAATGTATTGTTTATCTCAAACCTAGTAAGAAAGAATCTCCTGTTCGGTGCTGTGAGTAGATTCTACTACTACAACGGCTTCGGTGGAGGTTCGATTTCTCACAGTAAAAGTAGGGTGTCTGATAAGCTATCTTTTTTACCGATCACATCCAAGTTGTTCAGATGTTACTCTAATCCAATATCCCCAACGGTTTCTGAGCCATAAAAGGCTTAATGTTCAGGCCCCAGGAATTATTTTGTAGAACTCTGTTTATTTTATTTATCGAAAACCATTCTAAAATTAGTGTAAATATTGTTTCTGTACTTTTTAAGAATTTTTTAAATAAAAATTTAGTTACGAAGTAATTATTTAGACTTTTACTGATACTTTCTAAAATGTTGTAGAAATTTTAAACACAAGCGGTGTTATGGTGAAGGTTACTGCCATTCCAATTATTAGTGATGGAGCTTGCCTTTTTGAGCTGTTGCATGCATATACAGGGTGATTCTAAAGAGATGGGCAAAATTTTAGGAAGTGGTAGTACACGCCCAAGCAAACAATTTTTATCAAAGAATGCATGATCGAAAAAAACCCCGCAAAACCGCTAGAGGGCGTGTTCTTATATGAGGCAAAAACACACAAAGAACGATGAAGTTAAGTTATAAAAGCAAATTTAATGGCATGTGATTACAATAAGTGTTCAAAACGGTGGCCGGCAGCGGCTATGCGCTCAGTACAATGGCGAAGAAAAGATAGACTAACATTCTGAAATACACCAGGCATATCACGAACTTTCCCTGCAGCGGCCGAAAGCTCTGCGACAAGTTCTTCTGCGGATTCAATGGGAGTCTAATACATAAGAGCCTTCAACTGTCCCCACAAAAAGAAATCCAGGCATAAAAAATCTGGCGAGAACGGTAGCCAAGCTATAGGATTACCTCGCCCAATCCATTGGTTTGGAAAGATTACGTCCAGGTAGTTTCGCACTTCTCGTACGTAATGAGCTGGTGCTGTGTTCTGCTGGAACTAAATGCATCGTTTGCATCAAACAACTTTCCAAATTCGCCAGCACCATTGCGTTTTGTTTTCGACCATGCATTCTTTGATAAAAATTGTTTGCTTGGGTGTGTACTATCACTTCCTAAAATTTTGCCCATCTTTTTAGAATCACCCTGTGTATATATATATGTTCCTCAGGCCGGCCATGTTGACTCAGCCTTTCATCCCTTCAGTGGGTCTATAAATGGTTCGTCTGACTACCTTACCGGAACATCTGCTCCTGCACACCAAAGCCCAAGGTCAGGAGAACTGGGATGGACACAGTAGGCCTTGGCCCTCTATGGACTGTTGCCCCACTGAATTTAGTTACATACTTACTTAAGGGGAAAAAGCACCATCCATCACAGATCTGATACCTTGGAATCAGGAAAACGCGAAAATTAACTAATTAGCCACACCAGAAATTTAAGTGAATGTTGCAACAAAATTCCATGTTTTTCTATTATACCTTATATAAACATTATATTTGATTTTCTTCTTCTCGTACACCATGAAACTTTTGTGTATGCTATAAGATGTTTGTTTTACTATTGCTGTGATTGAATGAAGTAATAAATTTTTTTTTCCGTATCCGTTACAGTCTCTATCTTCAATCTTTTCATCTATGTCTGATTCTAAAATAATGGAAATGTCTCAAACGTCTGAAATGTCCCAAACTATTCAAAAAACAACTCAAATCTCCCAAAAAGTGATGACTCAATCATCTCAATCAAGTTACAACGTAGACTACAGACAAATTGGAGGAGGTTTATCAAGTAAATATTTTAATATACTTATTTTAGTACACTCAGAAAAAAAGCATGGTCAAAACCACCAGAATATGATGAAATTTATTATGTTATTGCCTCTACGGGAACACCAAAAGGCTCGTTAGTTTTTACAGAAGCGATTTGACAATGATTTTGGCAAGATTAACAATTCTATAATTTAAGATAAAACTTGACAAATGTGGTAAAATTTGGTTATTCCATCATGATATCTTAGAACACGAAAAGAAGAACAAAAATATCTTAGAACAAAAATAATTTATTAGAGAATTATATATTTACATTCATATATTTACATTTTAGTTTATATTTTTTACAAAATTTGCGGTAATAAGGAGAAAATTTTTAAAACCAGAATTTCCAGTAAATATTTGCCATACGAAATAAATTACCAAATAAATGCCGATTAAAAAAAATACCGTTAAAAATTGCCGATACGAAAAAAAATACCGTTTTTTTAAAAACTTTATAATCAAAAAATTATTCATTATAATTTTAATTATTAAATTATTATTTATAATTTCTTAAATTTTAATTTTTTTCACTCGAAATGTCTTTACCAAACAGTACGGTGCCTTTGCTAGAAATTTTTTTGTTGGTGTATAAGAATACTATAAATGTATGTGTAACTATAAACTCCTTAATGTGTATTTTTGGACTCCAAAGTGTTTTATTTTAATTCATAATTTAAATTATTCCTTGTCACGCTAGCAATCTCAAATTAATGGATTAATGTGAGGAAAAAAACAACGATATGATTTTAAGTATGATGCAACATTTCCAGCAGTTTTAAAGTTAAAATGAATCAAAACCTGAGAGTTTTAAAAGAAGCAGAAATGTGTCTCAATTACATACTGTAATAACTCTCGTTTGGATCTCGTTTTAGTTCCAACTCCACATTGATTGGCATTCACTGCGTTTTATTCATTATAGTGTTCTGTTTCAATATTGTAATAAAATAAATTGGTATATGTTTTTTAAATTCAATCAAGACAGTGATTCCAAAAATATACATTAGGTAAGGTGATTACGGAACACCTTGTAATAAAAATAAGATAATTTGGAATATTTATTTAGCGAATTCTGCATATACATGGTATTTCATAAAGATTGACTTTAATATTTGTTAAGAATCCTTAACAAATACTAAATCAAGAAGGTTCGCATGTTGAGGATCGCAAAATTTATATTTTAACGAAGAGAACAAAAACGCTTTTAAAATCTGATTAATAACAGTACAGAGAAATGGATGTAATAGACATCATAACATGTTTATTTGGAAGTTGAAACTTTATGAAACTGTGAAAGCTGACACTATGTTACTAATAAACCTCTTTCAACTCCTATCTTACTCACTCAATCAAACCTGTCATGTTGATTAATTACTTCTGCCCTAATGTACCGTTATTTGGCAGATTTTTAAGATGTTTTTTTCTTGGTAAAAATATCAATCTGTTAACAAAGTATCTATGCTTCTTTGTTTTCAGTTTCGAAAAGGATTCTCTAAAAATACATATTATATGTAGTTTTTTCGGAACACTTTGTGTTTTATAGATTACAGCTAATTTTGTACTTCGTGCTTAACCCTTTGACGCAGATGGGACCCCGGTGTCCATAGCTACAAAAAAACTCTTAAATTATCGGAATTATACTAAAATATCAAATTTAAAAGAAGTAATTTGAATTTTTTTTCTTTCACATTAAAAAAACCCATCAATAATTGATATTGTAAATGAAAGAAATTTCAAAGATGAATAACTGTTTCTCTAAAATAAAAATAACTGCAAATAAGTGCAAATTTGAAGAAAAAAAATATTGCTTGGAAGTGAGCCTTGTTTGGAAGAGTTCACCTTTAACGTAGGAAAAGACAACAGTTTTTCGAAATGTATTCCATAACCATAAATCGTTAAAATGCTAAATATTATATTTTTCACTTATTTTAACCTAATTTAAAATGCAAAAATGAAAAATATGTTTCACGAAAATTCTGTTTCAAAGGGTTAAAAGTGTTTTTTTTTAAAATTTATTGTTTATTTACAATTTAAACTTTAAAAACTTTAAACAGGACAATTCTTTAAAAAAAACTTAAGCAAACAAGTTTTTATTTTGAAATTCAGATTTATTTTCTTTCAGTTTGATTTATTAGTTAAAAAGTTAACTACACTTATAAAAGTTTTTATATGAATATATAATAATGTTGTAAATGGAATTAGACTAAATATTTCCTTTTTATTTTGTTTTCTTTTACTATCTTTGCTGCCGCTTTATCATAATTAGTGCATTTACAATGAATTCTTCATTGTCTCAAACTGCATAGTTTTTCTGACTAAAAATCCATCAGCACATGCTGTAGATTGAGACAAAAATAAGAATTAATTGTACATAAGGTACTGGTGTAAAATATTAATAATAATTGCTTGTAGTGCTGTAACCTTAGCCTCTAACTTTCCTCACTCCAAACATTAATATCAGAAACTACCCCCGTCCCTAAATCACAACACTCACTCTCTATCTAAAAAACTATTCGAGTTTTTGAAAATCTGTGTGTTTGATAAAATTTGTGAGAAGCAAAAGATGGTTCGAAACCTTAGAATCGAGAAATTTTTTTAGGATTATGATACTTTTAAATTTTGGCGTTTTAAATTGTGTAGTATGTTTTGCGATGCAATTTGAAAAACTTATAAGACGAAAAAAAAGTTAAGCAAAAATGTGTGTTTATTATATTATGACTAGTTCTAATTTAGGATATTTTTTGGCATCTTATGCGTATCTCTCGATATTATTAAAGCTGTTTTGGGTATTCAACTTTACGTTTCGTTTTGCTTAGTTGAGTCAAAATTATTGGATTATAAAAATGATGTTATCGAAAATGAGTAGAAAAATGTCGTCCCGATGAGGTTAAAGAAATCAACATTTGATAGTTAGTTCGAATATTAGTAACTAATAAACTTGTTGTTAAAAAATGGCATGTGATAGGTCTTCAGCCCACATAAATGCACATACAGAGTTTAATTTGATGTCCTGAAAGGGGGAGAGTATTTGAGTTTAATGCGAGATGTTTCCGAAATTCAAATTTGTTCGTAAGTGTTTGTAGTTTTTGCAGTGTTCATTTAAGGATTTTTTCAAAATTTTCTGCTTTAAATAATAACTACTTACCCATTGTTGTAGAAAAATTTATATCTTTGTCTCGAGATCACTGATTTGTAAGGCTTTCGTAATTTATTTTTTTATTTATTGCTAAAGTTTCTAAACTCCATTGTTTGGGTATGTAAAAATATGTCGAATAAGTTGAAAATAATTCATTGAATTTAGGTGGAAAAAATATTTTGATAGAGGTGAAACTACGTCTCCAAATTGTCCATTTTTTTAAAAATAAAAAGTTTAATTATATTCTTAATAATTAATTTGTTTGTTAATTTAAAAGTCCATAATCCTTTGGACAAAAGTAGTACATAGTTTAAAATCAAAACTTTGATTCAAGGTTAAGGTATTCATACTGTAGTTTTTATATTTTGTTTGGTGTAATAGCTTCAAAAAACACCCTAAATATAAAACGAGAGCTCCACATTCGTATTTGAAAAAAGACTTCGCGTCCCTCTGTTGATCTCAGGCTTCAGTTCTCTTAGCCAAATAATGTCTCATAGATATGATCGAATGCATGCTTTTTTAAGTTTTCGAAATTTCGATGCATTTTTGAGAAGACAGGATGAGTGTGACTTTAGACACTATTTTATGCATTTTCTTTGTTTCCTAAATCCCTTTGTTCTACCCACTTTATTGTTTACTAACAATAATTAATTGCTTAGAAACTAAATTTGTATGGCCACCGAAACCCCAGTTCGAATTAGATGGAAGTGTTGTATCCGACCCCTCACCAACACCTGCACAAAATTACTCACCTTTAGTGACGCAGTCAACACCTGATACCACAAGTCTTCCAGCTTACAGACCTGTCCAACCTCCAGCTTCTTCAGAAGCTCCAGCTTCAACCGGATCTTCTTTCTGTGTACCTCCATTGCCAACAACATTTGCTGCCCAGCCCGTGACAGTGGATGAAATTCCAGCTCCAGTGAAAGCCGGTTAGATTTTATTTTTTCTTGTTTTACATACAATTTACAAACAAAACGACGATGTAATAATAAGAAAAACTAGTAAAAATAGTTAAGAAGACTTAGTATGTATGTTTTTATATATTAGTAAATGTACGAGTAAAATTAAAAATGGGGTTATATAATACAGGGAATTTCGTAATATCATCTTTTTTTAAATATAAAAAAGGAAGAAAAAACCAGGTACATCAAGAGTCTTATTATCATTATATTAAAAAAAATATCTTCTTAATCTAACTAACTAATTTTGTGGTCAATATGGGCAAATGAGGAAATAAAATCATTTGAATCAAACTGATTTGAATACGGAAAGACGGTTCCGAACGAAACAAAATTTCTTAAAATTTTCAGACAAATAAATCTGTTTTTGAAACTTTTAGACCCATTTTAGAACTTTTTGAACTTAGCAATGATGAGAGAGAGAGAGAGAGAGTGATGTATAATGTGTATAGTGCTAATATGTACAGTGTAAAATTTTTTTATATTATTTATTGTACAGAATTCTAATCACATGTATTAAGAATATTTATGAGATTCTTTCAATAAAAAGATGAAGAGCAAGGAGAAAAACTGATAAAACTCAATTTCAGGAAGCTATTTATATGATAAATGAAAGCTTCTGAATGAAATTCACTAAGACAAAATAATGTCTTCTTTTTTTTAGCCTTTTTAAGGCCAAATTTTTTTTATTTAATTATTCGTGTCATAATTAAATAATTAAAATTTCCTATCACACAGTAAAAATGACGTTTAATACTCTTTAGTCATAGAAAACTATAAAATATTCGACCAAATTAAGAAAAAAATAACAGACATTAAAGATCTGTTTTAGTTTAGTGGAGAAATTTCTACAAGTCTTCATTTGTTAAAATGCATAAGTTGAAACGCGTAATTCATTTATAGTGGAGCCACAGGCTGATCACGTTCAAATGCAACAACCAGAGCCCCCGAAAGTATCAGCACCTTTAACCTCTGGACCGCAGGCTCAAAACTTTTCTCCAGCATTGCCACCGATTGTGGATTTGAAGCCAACAGCAGCTCCTCTTCAGCCCGGAGTTCCAACTGGAGCTGGATCTAAGCCAGCTCCCAAGAAAGGTCGTGGGCAGCTGATGAATGAACAAATCCCTGGAAGGATTCCCATCTGCGGCGACTGTGGGGAACCGATTAGGTAATTGTCACATTCTTCATTTTGAAATGATACTCTCTGCATTACATGCACGAGAATAGTAAGTAAAAAATAAAATTAGTAAACAATGAAATTTTAGCATTAAAAGTTTGAACAGCAGTTTTTAAATAAATGTATTTTCAAAAAGGGACGAGGAAAATTAACAAACATTTATTGGAAAAAGTAAATAACTAAATGTACAAATTACCAGGCATCGTTATGGCCAATCTCTGTTGGAAGTTTCATTCTAAAAATACTGTAAAATAACCGATTGCCACCTGCCCTTCCGATTAACCCTAAAGCTTACGGTTAAGAACATTTATTTTACCTTTACGGATTTGAAACTGTTAAAAACTGACATGGTTAAGAAATCGTGAATATTAAACATGCAGTTTTGTTATCATTTACAACTAGCACGGTCTCAAAATCTTAAAAAGAAATTTAACTGGATTTTGAAGCTGGGTTATTCTAGGTTTTTCTTTAGGTAATGAACATTAGAATTAGGTTGTAGAAGAGTTGTGTTTTGTCGAGTGAACTGTGGAATTAACTTATCTAGTAGTGCCATCTATCATGAGAGATGGTAAATGCTAAAAAAATTGCATTAAAAAGCTAAATTAATAGAGAAAATGTACTTATTCGTATATGAGAACTATAGAAAATGTTAAATTTTTATTGACGCCTGTGACATTAAGTCACAAGTTTAAGTTAATTTCGGCACAATTTCGTTAATTCCTGTTACAAAACCTTATTTCCTGATATAATTCCTCTCGCCCCTTAATCTTGGTGCAATTTGGACATTCTCCCCCTAAAATTCCTTACCAGCTCCTTGCAAAACCCCTTTTTTTTCTAGAACATTCCACCCTTTTCGTTTCTGAGAATTCGCACTGGTTGTCGGCATCTTTCATCTCCGCGTGTATGTTGTGTTTCTCAACCGTAACTTTTAACGTATAATCAATTTTTCGTCTCAACTCGTAATTTTTAGATAATTTAACTTTAACTTGCACAACATGTACTACAACTTCAACTTTTAAGTTTTTGTCTCTTATAAAAAGAGCGCGCGAAAGATGACCGGTGCATTCGAATCTTTTCATCACCCCAACGTCACGCTGCTCCCTGGCAGGACGTTTTTTTCCCCCCTCCTCTTTTTATAGAGGAAGAGAACATCTTTTGGTATGGCGTCACGTCTACCGCCATGTTGGTCAAACAATCTGCAGCACTCCGCTTAACGGAGTTTTGATATTTTCTTTTGCTCTCACCTCCCTGAGGTGGAGAACTTTTTCTTGGAAGAATGGCTTCCTTGCGCCATCTCTTTTTTATGTTCCCTATGACCAGCTCATGTGCTGCCATGCCATGGTGTGGTCACGAAGTGGTTTATGCTTAATCATGCAGCTCCTTTTTAATGTGAAAGAAAAAATTGCACTAAATTAAAATTTTGACCTTAGATCACCAAAAAAAAATCTTCAAAAATAAACATGAACGTTATCGTCGACTTTTTGAAAATGTTTATCTTGGTATGGAAAGCCGAGAAGAATCCGAAATTCTGGGAAATGCTCCAACCGATGTTATTGCTGAAAGAACTTGGTTTCCAGTAACTACTCAGTTCCCACTAAATGCTGGGATAAAATGATCCATCGCCAACCAACAGTCGTCTGAATCTCATCTAAAAATTTCCTTTTCACTGACTTTCCTGCCCTTCACCCACTACTCCACTATTGGACACTATTTTCCTGTCTCTCAACATGGATCCACCTAATAAAAAGAAATATTGATTTTCTAAAGTGACTATCTTTTTTTGAGTGATTTATTCATCTAGATTTTCTAGAAGATAACTCCAGGTAAATACTTGTTTTTTTCCTGTTTCTCTTTTAGATGGTTATATGGGTTATTCGGACACTATGCGTAATTGTATTAATTGTCTTTTTTATAATTCGGCCATATTTCTTCAAAGTTCAGTTGTTATTTTTATATAAGTCACTTTTTCATTTTTATACCCAACCGTAACAGGGCAACGCCTATGATGCTTAATTAATGTTGGCACTAGGTACATACTGAATTAAAGAAATGCTTTTAAAAAAATAAAGAAGAACCATAAAAATTGTTTATTGACCCCAATAGTGCTTATTTAATTTTGGTAATAGGTGCTACTGCTATTATGCTAAATGGTGCTTTCAATCGGTACTAAATATACCAATATTGGTACCAAAACACCTATTATTGGTACTATGGAAATAAGGTTTTACAGCCCTCCAAAAAGAATAATTACAGGAGAATTTTCGATAATTTTTTTATTTCCGGTATATCTCAAGCAATAACATTTTGCCAAATGATACTGAATATAATTAATCTAATGAATTTCTAAACACTCATTTGGCTTAATCTGATAGCACATAAGACCACCAAGAACGGCAACAAATAAAAAAGAAATTGGAATTATTTTAGCTTAATGAATTGCGTTGTTAAAATCTTTCATTTTTGTGCATGATTTCGGACTGTTCATTAATACAGATTTATCGATTATTTACTTTGCTAGATTAAAAATTATTTTAGAATTCCAATTTTTTAATATGTATAATTTATACAAAATTGTTTAAATTTTTTCTCTTCAAATTTACGGAAATTTTAATTTTTGAATGATTTTAAAAGTGGAAAAAATGTATCTTTTGGTAAAACTTATGCTTTGACTTTATTTATCTTACAAGCTGAAATCATTTATGAAACGTAGTTCAATGCAATTAGATTAACATTGGGTCTGCAATTTCGAACAAACTAACAAATAAATTTTCTAAATTTGTGGAGCTTGATTGCTTCTAAAGCTTAATTACTTTGAAAAAGGAAACGTTTAAGACAAATTTCTGTTGTAAATAATAAATTATGCATGTTCTCGCATGAAAAGATGTTTACATTCATGTGAAGTTTTATTACTTTATTCGGTATTACTAAAATTACCCGAATCCAATGAATGAAATAGAATAGCATAGTGCATTAAAATTGATTACAGCAAAATTATTCTTTTTCTCTCGTGGTAACTTTAAGTGCTTAGGTCGAGGGATCAAAATTCTCCTTTTTATTCTATTTTTAAAAGAATAAAGAACTGTTATGTTAGAAAATAAAGGCACAAATAGCAAAAATAATACACAAGCAAAAAGTTTATTTTGTACAAGGAAAAAACGTGGGATAATGTTTTGAGTGTATTTCTTCAATTTATTTCTAAATGTTAACTTTAATGATGGTGATATAGCATTACATCATTTTGTAACGTCAAAGTATTTTTTGTGCAACGTATAATAAATACATTAACGTATAATACTATGCCTGATTAAGTCAGACGATATTTTAGGCCTTTTCGAAATAAGCCTTTTCCGATGTCTCTGAGACCTGAAAAAAGGAAAAAGTAACGAAAATCAAACAATATTTTCTTCCGAAAGTTAGAACACTAATTCCAAATTCTTCAAATATCGTTTAATATGAAATATATCTGACTGTCTAGACATAGGTTTACTTTTCATGAATTATTGTTTGCTATATATTCTTTTGTTATAAAGTATTGCATTTCTACAATTCTTTATTAAGAAAAAAATACAAAGCACAGAAACCTCCCCCAGCTACTTCCCCTAAACAAGAAATTTGGTTCTTAAAATGCCTTTAAGTAGCTTATCTCTAAAAGGAATATTAGATATAAATTTTACAATACGTATTGATACAACACAAAAGCTGAGTAAAATTCTTTTCAGTAAATGTTTCAACTCTCCATTCCCCATTTTTGCTACTTTTTTTACTGTGTTTTAAAATATTATTTATTTATGAGCAGGTTAATTCACAAAATCTCAAAAATTAATCTAAAAAATACATTTTGTAGCTATAATATTAATGCTTACAGTTTTTTCCCAATGCTAATAACATCGTATAATGTATTGCTGTAGTAGTCTGAATTTGTCTTCAACTAATTAGGCTAAATTAAATGTCATTACTATTAATTTTTATGCCAATCATGATAGAAAAGCATGCATTCATAGTGAGTGTTTCAACTTTTCATTCCGCATTTTTGCTACTTTTTAATTATGTATTAAAATGTTATTTATTTATGAGTAGTTAATTCACAAAATCTCAAAAATGTATCTAAAAAATACATTTTGAAGCTGTGATATTAATACTTACAGTTTTTTCCCTACATTAATGACATCGTATAATGTATTGCTGTAATAGCCTGAATTATTCTTCAACTAATTAGGCTGAATTAAATGCCTTTATCATTAATTTTTAAGCCAATCATGATAGAAGAGCATGCATTCATAAATCATGTGTGCGGAGGCATATTATTATATTACTTACACTGAACTTCATCCGAGCACAACTAGATTAACATCGCCTCATGGTGATGTAAAGTCAAACCTAATAAAAATACTCTCCAACGCGTGGTAATCGAATCTAACTTTTAATAATTTCGAACATCATTTCTAGTGAAGTTAGCAACAATGATACAGTTCCTGTAATATTATCAGCTGCCTCGCTTAACAATGCACTCCAAACACTAATTCGCACTACGAGTAATAGTAAAATGCCAATTGAAACCTATTTACATATTTAAAACTGAATACACTACCGGTCAAAAGTTTGCGAAAATTTTGAAATCTACAAAAAAAAGGTCTAAATTCAGATGTTCAAAAAAATGCGAAAAATCATTCAAATTGCATGAAAATTTGATATATTCTAAAACGAACCCTCTACAGTTAGTTACATATGATCANGATAAAAACATGGACTCAGAATGTAACATCTCTCTTCTAGAAGCAATAGTTTTGCTAGAAAAATCATGGAGACAAGTAACATCAGCTACGATCCGTAACTGTTTCCGACATGCAGGTCTTTCAAAAGATTTAGAAGGAAAAGATTCCACTGTGGAGGAGGATGATGAGGAAGAAAATTTACCTATCTCTCTATGGCTAAAAAGACATGGAATTGACGTTTTCCCTATGGACGTTATTGAGCAATATGAATGTTGTGATGATGAAGTATGCACTTCTGGTACTCCTACCGATGATGACATTGTCAGTGAAATAAAACAAACGAACGAAGGTAGAGAAGACCTATTAGAAGAAAATGTTGAAGAAGAAAATGAACTTTCAGCACCATCTATAGCTGAAGTAAAATCAGCCATAAATGTCCTTAATATGTTTTTTTCTACAGAAAATGTAGATCAAAAAATCTTGCATTCTTTGCACATTGTAGATAAGAAAATTGATGAACTCTATTTAAAATCAAATTGTGTTCAATCAAAAATCACAAATTTTTTTCATAAAAAATAAAATTAGAACTAGTATTTAGCGACGTAAGTACTTTTTTCATTAATTTTTGCTTTATTATCTGTTAATAAGTTAATAATTTTTTAAGTAACTTATGTAAAATTGCAAACCCGATTTTCAATCATTCAACTGTCTTATGCAAAAAATATTCTTTAAAAAATTTGGATATAGTGAACCATCGGTTATAGTGGACACATTACTGAGTCCGCAGGCGGTTCACTATAGCGGGGTTCGACTGTATAAAAAACATTAAAATTAAAAAGTTCTTTGTTAGAAGATGTATAGACCAAAAGACCACATATGTGGAATGCTCAAAAATCGAGAAAAGTACACATGTTTTTCAAAATTCTATAACTTCGTCAAAAAAAATCTAATCAATCTGAAATTTTGAGGGCTTACATAGAACGGTTCAAATAACTATTTTCTATTAACAGAAAGTGCAGATTTGCAAGTTTGGCAAGTGTTTAAACTTAACAACTTTTTTCACCATAAAAACAACTCATGATAAAAAGCTTGATTCAGTTCGCAAAAAACAAAGTATTGCAATTTGATCATATGTAACTAACTGTAGAGAGTTCATTTTAGAACTTATCAAATTTTCATGCAATTTGAAAGATTTTTCGCAGTTCTATGAGCATTTGAATTTAGACCTTTTTTTTGTAGATTTCAAAATTTTCGCAAAATTTTGACCGGTAGTGTATAACCTGCGAGTATATTAATAAGTATCATTAGATTAGGTCGATTAACCAAGAGAGTTTCTAAGAAATGCACCAATTTCATTGATGTATTTCAATAAAAAGATCTCAATACATAGGTAAATTAAAAATAGTTAATTGCATAATTTATGTAATAAAATCTGAAGAATCTTAATGCTTAAATACAATTGCTAATGGTTTGGAAATAAAAGCGAATATTTGCAATTAGTATTTTCAACAAACAAGTTTGTTAATTAAATTCTTTTAAGGTTTATTTTTTTGACTTTTAGAATTAATTTTTCACTCCTTTTAAATATACTTAAAGCTCATTTTAGTTGATGAATTAAGCATATCTGATTTAAAATGTATCCATGAGATTCTATAGTGAGCAATAGAAAATTCTAAAAGTTACTAATAGCGTGGTCTAATGTTTAAAGACATACTATACTTTCTGAAAAAGTGGCCGAACAGCAATATTGGTATTTCAAACCATAGTAGCGGGCAAATTTTTTGCAACTCTAATAATGGGCTAAATTGAACCATGTATTGGATAAAATTGAGCAATGGTATCATTCTATCAAGTTCAAGAAGTATCATGTTTTAAAAAAACATTATATTTAGCAAATTTGAATAGTGATTTATGGTTTATGATGGTTTATGAACCTACAAAAAACCTAGCAATGTTCAATATGTTATTTAATGATTGATTAAAAACGTGCGATTGTATGAGGTTCGCCCTACTACCATATCGCTCAATGAAGTAAAACAATACTTTCTTTTAACATCTAATATAAAATGGAATAACTTCGGACAAAGATGAAAACAAATCTTGCTTTATTTTAATTTGTTTCTAAATAAAACTGATTTGAATTTTTTTATTGAGCAAGAGTGATTACTGAAAATATGAAGTAAATGAAACGTATTTAAATGATTTGAAATATTTGGAAATAAGTATCTGTTTTTTTTAAAAATTTATTTTAATATATATCATGCCATAATAAGATATGAAGATCAATAAAGGTTGTTTCCAGAAAATCTAAGCAATTTATTTATTCCTTCACTAAATTACAAGAAACATTCATTATTCACAAGCTATCAAGTAACTATAATTAAAAGCATATGATTTTAATAAATTATTACTATTCTACTAACTAAATTTGTAAATATTAATCATCATAACTATTCTATTCTAAACTAACTATATTAAACTTAATTAGTTTATAGTACAATCAATATAAGTAGAACCAGATTAAATTCAAAATCCATTATAATGATATGACTTATTTTGATTTAACCGGTTACCATACTGATTCTGTTTTACGTACAAGTCGTCCATTTGCAAACATCTAGAATTTTTCATTGAAATGAATATAACTTATATGATAAACGGTGTATTTATTTTCAGTAAAACAATGTAAGCAACAGAACCTAATAAAATTGCTTATTTAATAGAGTATGCCTGGTAAGACTGTAGCAGAAATTATTTTAAGTTAAAGTTGAAGAATCTAGATGGCGCTGATGATTGAAAATCACAACTGGATGACTCATATAAAGTTATGGTGCACGTCGTAATTTCAATTGTTTCCTTAATAGTATATTGTTTAATTAATGCAAATAAATGTGATGCTGAGTGATTTTTTTTACAATTTATAATTTAAATATTGAAATCAAGTTAAATGTCATTCATATTTCCTTTTTCAGAGGACCATTTATAATTGCACTGAACAGGACATGGTGCCCAGACCATTTCCATTGCAATAACCTTCACTGCAAAACGCAGCTTATCGAAGTTGGTTTTGTGGAAGAACAAGGCCAGTTGTATTGTGAGAATTGCTATGAAGCTTTCTTGGCACCTATTTGTAATAAATGCAATGTCAGAATTAAGGGGGTAAGTTCTAGATATTGGTTGCATATTCCTTCATTGTGCCTTTCCAGTTCGAAGTTATCATTATGGTTAGACTTTAAGTTACATCATCTAACTATTTTTTGATCTTCTTCTTTATTTCGAGTATATTTGTTTCCAATTTTAGAGTTTTAAAGTTTTTAAGGTTTCAAAGCGGTTTAATAAACTTGAAGGCTTTAATTAAAATACGAAGCATTTAATTTGTATAGGGAGGAAAATTTCTAAAAACGTATTTTACAATATCATCATTTCACTAATTTGTCACCAAATGTCATTTCTTTGTCAACAAAACAACAACAACAACAATATTTCAAACCTTATACAAACACCATGGTTCTTATTTCGTACATTTTTCTCATATTTAATTGCCTTACGTTAAAGTTAATATTCGATTTAAGAAGTCTTAAGCGACAGGACCATCTCTCAATATTTTTATCTTGACTTTTTCAGAGTTATAAATATAATAATGTTTAACTAAAAAAAGCACTTTCCCAATTTATTTAACCGATGTTTAGATAGTATCTTTCAAAATTTAAACTTAGTTTTCGTTTTGGGAAACGTCGATCCAATTTTAAACTAACCTTTAATATTTTACTAACTATTCGCAAACAAAACTTATTGCTAAGTTTAATAGGAATTTTGGTCACAAATTTTATAATGGTGATGGAGACCACTGGTTTTCTCGATATAACTGACCGTAACTGTTCTCATCTTTCTTTTTGCGATTGCAATTTCATCTGGGAACCAAAAGTAAAAATATCTACTGATAAAATTGGAGTACTAACAATTTATTTTGGGGTGACTAGGATCATTAACGAGAACGTAATCTTAAATCCCAAAGGAATATAAATAAATTTCCCCAATCCAATAAATTCCGGACATTGATTGTTACCGAACAATTAACAATACTCCTATTAAACTGTTCGCTTTTGCTAATTCCATGAAATTCATGGACTTTAATGTCAGGTTTAGTGTTAATCAGAAAATTAAAAAGACAGATTTTTGCACTGAGACTATACATGAGAATATCCTTGATATTCTCTATCTATTTCTGAATGACAATATATAAACACGTGCGGTTCCCTTTTAGACTTTTCTCATGCGCATTTACTTCTATCAACAAGTTGGAAGTTTTTCTACTCATTTTAGCGGTGAACTTGAATCAGTTTATATTATCAGCTTCTTCTTCGATAGAGTTTCTTTGAAAAAGCTGTAATAATCTTAACAGATTCAACATCCAGGCTTTGTCAAGTGAAAATTAATTCTCATATTCAACAAGCAGATTCCACGTAAAGTGTTTATTTTGTGGATGGCCTCCCATTGTGATATCGAAGAAAATGAGAGAGCAGACTATTTGGCAAAGAAAGGAAGCAATATAACTTGAATTTCATCAAAAATGTGCCAAAACTAGAAATAAATACAGTCTTCAGGCAATCTTTTCTCACTGCAAATGCAGGCTTTTTAAGTGAAAAGAGCTGAAATGTTCACAGCAGCGGTTCCCATTATGCTCCAGATGCTGCACGCTTAGCTGCAACTGCCACTTTTGAACTTATGACCGAGCATGACTGTATTCGTGCCCATCTTTTTCATTTCAAAATTGTCAATTCGCCTATTTGTATTCAACTGCGCACGTGAATGACTTTTACACTGACAAGTGCATTACATTGTGTTGTTGGAAATGTAGATGCTGAAAAATATTGGAAGGGCAAGAAGTCTAATGACTTTTTATAGTCAACTGGCTGGCATTTGATAAATGAAATAACTGAATCAAATTAGCATATTTTTAAATGGCGAAACCAAACCTGCAATTAAAATTGCGAATACTCTTTGAGATTGTGAATTCGACCCAAATTCAGACTACCTCTAGAGGGTTTAGTTGATGAAAAAAATATTATGTGTTTTCTTTTTATTCCTTCCACAAAATCACTTAATTTGTTTTATTTCCTTCAGAAGGAAAAATGATTGAAATTAAAAACATTTAACGAAAATTAACCAACAAGGAATTTTTGTTACAAGGTATTATACTTTTAGAACCTAAACAATGCCAACTATTTGTAGCTTTATTTGATTATTATTTACATTCGAGTTCTTTCTGAAAGGCAGTATTTTCTAATTTATTCTAATCTTGTTTAATTAACTTTTCGCGCTTTATTGAAAGGTTGTAAGCCTGTTCTCCTAGTAAAACCTTGCGAAATAAAACAATACAGCAACATATAAATGACTTAGATTTAAACTCCAGATCTCTTCCCTACCTATTGAAATTAAACACGACATTTTGATAAAAGATTTGTCTAGAGAAGGGCATTTATTAAACACATTTTCTGGAATTCCATTCAGAAATAATATCTTATTAGGTTAATAATATCTTATTAGGTTAATAATATCTTATTATAATATCTTATTTGGTTAATAATATCTTATTATAATATCTTATTAGGTTAATAATATCTTATTAGGTTAAAATATTTAGGATTATGTGTATTGAAAGTGAGAAGTTTTATTTGCTTATTTCAAAACATTTGATATAATAATAATGCTCTACGCTTTTTGACAAACTTACAGTTACTCCATGAGAAATTTGCATGGAGACATTTTTACTTATAATGTAATAACTGCATGTATTTCTGAAATGATATACTGAAAGTAACAAATTAAGTTATTAAGCACGTCTGTAATTTATGTTCAAAATAATTTATGCATTGTACGCAATATGTAAACTTTTATAGAGCTGCCCAAAGTCTCAAAATCAGACGTCTTGACTTCAAATTAATTTTGAAACTCAATTACAAGGATTAAATATTACTATATATATATATATATATAGGAANCAGACTTTGCAGTTCCGTGAAACGTGGTGTCTTTTGAAGTTGAATTATAACTAACATTGATGTCTTCCTTAGAAAAGACTAGTAGAAGAATCACGTCATTTTTTGTTGACAGAATAAAAAAGTGATTTGGTGTCCATGGCGTGGGGATTGGAATTAAAAGTAACTGTTGAGATAATTAAATCCTGGATACGGAATTTAATTGTAAACGACAAAACTTATAAAATGGAAGAGACGAAGTTGCAACTAGAAAGATTGTTGAAAAAGGGATTAGAGAAAGAAGCAGAAGTCAAAGAAATCGAAAACAATTAACAGCGTTTTGAGTTAAAGTTACAGGCAAAGTTGTGTCTAGAAAATTTAAGAACTGGGGTCATAGAGGAACAGTGCTGTTAATAGAAAGCAAGAGGATAAACATGTAGCATAGTTGCACATCCGATATATTAAATGTAATGCCGAGTTTCGATTCAAGGACTACTTACATAGTACTGTACTTGGCGTCATTTGAATGACTGCCAAAATGGCAAGCATTTCATGAACTGGAATGGATGACACATCTTTGGCATTTGTTACCCATGGTCGAGTATCCGGCGAAGAATACGAAAATTATGATTACGTGAAGGAGTGGTGAAAATCGAATGAGGAAAAATTTAGGCAGAAATTCGTGCAGCATCAGAGAGATGCGGATAATAGTTGGAAAGATTACGTGTAAGAGATTACAAAATATTTTCAACTATGGATTAATTGATTAAATATACGAAATTTACAAAGTTTAAAAGAATTAATAATTTCACATCACATGGAAAAGAAGGTGCCGCAAGAAGTGAGGAATAATTTTGTATAAACATGGGGGCAAAGTTTCCAATATGTCAGGTAACAATCAGGTGGTCTGGGTCTAAACAAGTTGAATCACCGATGATTTAATAAAAAATATTTTTCAGTGCAATTGCAAAGTAGAAAAGACAATTAAAAACTTATTAATTTATTAAGCTTCATTGAAAATACATATAAAACAAATTTTATCCCTCAAAACTAAATTCCAGTCTCGTTCTGTCTTAAAAAATACTTACATTTCATGTTTTTGATATTTTATAATTTTATAACCGTCGTGGAACAGCCGACCCAATTTTTGGGTTTACGATTACTAATGTTCAACTCCGTAGCCTTGTAGTTTTGAACCCAATCCAGAAGACAAGGAAACTCCTGGACCAATTATTGGGAGAATTTGCCTTCGTGGAGGACTTTTTGATGAAACTAACCCACATTTGCGATACATGGAGAGGAAGACCACGAGAATCTCCCACGGTTGGCCTGATGGCAAGGGGACTCTTCAACGCTTGGTCCGTCTACCGCTGAGGATATTTCACGTCAGCACTGTGGTTGGTGCAAGCCGGATGCGGAATTCGCATCAACCAGCTATCCAGGAAGTCTAGTTTATTCCAATGTTTAATCCAGAAGTTCCCTTTTCCTCCGGGCTGGGTTCAAAATTACAAGGCCAAGGAGTTGAACACTGTTAGTTGGAAACTCATAATTGTGTTGGTTGTTTAACTCCGGTTATAAAGTAAAATAAAATTTGGTTTGTTAAATAAAATTGAGCTGAGAACCTCTTTTTAAAACGTCGCTAATCCCGGTTTCTGGTGATAGTTTCTGTTTAAGTGCATATTTAATGTAAGTTGATCTAGAACTTACTTATGTATGGGTAAACCGACCATTTTGGAGTTATAATCTTTTTAAAGTTAAGAATAATTTTTTGTCACTATCGCCATCTTTTGTCACTATCGTCACTACTTGTCACTATCGCCATCTAAAAATACCTGTTTTTCCTAGACAAAAACTTTTTTCCTAACTTTTCTTCCACAAATAAGAGCTACTATACCACCCTCTATGATTGTTATTAATTACTTTCACCTCTCTGAATGCTTACACATAAGAACTACTTGTTTATCTTTAACGACAATAAATAAGAATTACTTATCCATGTTTAAAATCTATGAATAATAATTACTTGTCTATCTTTAGCATCTATAAATACGAATTACTCTTTCAGGATTGCCTCAATGCTTTGGATAGACAATGGCATCCGGAGTGTTTTATTTGCGCTTATTGCAAAAAACCATTTGGAAATAACTCGTTTTACTTGGAAGACGGGTTGCCATACTGTGAGAAAGGTACAGAGAGCTTTCAACAAAACTAATATTCTGGGCAAATATGTGTTATTATTGGAAACTCTTTCAATGACTTTAGCATTTTAATTTGTATTTATTTTTTGTAAACAGATTGGAACGAGCTGTTCACAACTAAATGCGTGGGCTGTGGATTTCCCATAGAAGCTGGTGATCGTTGGGTTGAAGCTCTGAACAACAACTATCATTCTCAGTGTTTCAAGTGCAGTGTAAGTGTTATAAGTGATTTTATGTAAAACTAGTAACCCTTTCTTCCTACACTCTAAAAAAAGTACCATCAAAATTTGTGATGAAAAGTGCCTTCCGAGGTATGACATGGCTAGTGTATGATATGGATTACAAACAACATTCTCTTAAGTTATCTCGCGACGGCGAGAGTATGATATGGATTACAAACAACATTCTCTTAAGTTATCTCGCGAAGGCCAGAGTATGATATGGATTACATACAAAGCATTAAAATTGAAATCATCCAGTGCTATTAACTTCAGTAATGAACTTTTTGGCTGACATTAAGTTTACGTTACTTCATCAATATTAAAAGGTCTTTTATCACGTAGAACAAAACTTATGCATAATATGCTATCTTATAACTTTTGTGAGTTAGCACCCATTTATAATTGTTAGATTGAACTTTGTTCATTTCTAGCCAATGCACAATAAAAGTGTCTCAAAATATCCTTATGTAAATATGTTAGAAACATGAATACACAATATAACTTAAATACATGTAGCATTAAATGGTACACAAATAAAAACTAAGAGGGAGATATTTATTGTACCTTTGAAATTCGGTTTCATAAAGCCGAACAAGAGTATAAAATGAGTGGTGTTGTACCTTTAAATTTGAGAAATACAATATACCTTTTAAATTCAGAGGCAAAAATGTTTCCTTTTTACCTCTGAAATCAGTGGTACAGTTTTTAGAGTGCATGATACTCTTTGGAGATTCAGTTAGTTTTGATATTGCAATAATTAAAACAAAATTACAGAAATAAAAGAAATAACGAAATGAGTTAACACTGGCTAACAGGAGCAAGCTTTGCTGTCCAAGTTGGTCTTACAACTTGCACTCGCAATTTCTTGAAGGACTTATTGGAATTTACTATTTTTATCATTGGCTCAAGACATATGTTTCAAATTTAAAATTTTGTATTAATATGAACTGCAGTAATACAACAAAAATCTAATAGAAGTTTAAAAAGGTGTGAGTTCAAATTTATAAAAATAGAATAAATTATTTTATTTCTAAATTTTAAGAAATAAATTTCATGTTTTGTTAAATAAACTTCAAATTTTTATGTTCAAATTAACTGAAAATAAAAAAAATGTTAAAAACTTCTCCCGTCAAGTTTTTGTATTTCCTAAATAGTTAAAATGTTTTAACTAATAATTTAATTTACTAATTTAATTAATATTCTGATTAGTAATTTAATAAATTTTTAAATTGTTTTTTAAGTAAAAAAAATATCTGAGCTATTTCCACTTTTAGAGCAATTGTTTCAATTTCGAAAATTACTGATAAAAATTTTTTTTTCTAATTTTTTATTATTAAAATCCTATATGAAACTTTGCATGTAAAATTATTTTTTTGAAACTTCTTTTAAAAATTTTAAATTTTAATTTAAGTTCATCAACATTGCATAACATTGCGTATTTTTCGACAACATGTTATTATGAGTATAAGGATTCAACAATCAATTTTGAAAAATTATTCAGCAGTTTCTTGGAAATGATTTCAAAGTTGGTCAATTTAGCATGGTTTTGATAAGAGCATCTGGTTGCCAAAAAGAATAATCATAAGAAAGACAGTAGAGTTTAAAAGTTTTCTTTGCAAATATTTTTAAAAGAAAAATGAAAAAATTATGAAATTTATTCAAGAAAAAGGGGAATCAAATTTCAATGCCATTTAACTATGTCACTGAATGTGACTGAAAAAATATCAGCAATAAAGAAAACTTTAATAAATAAGAAAAACGTTTGTATTTTGAATTGTAAATCTAAATTGAATCTAATAGTTCTTAAGTTATTGCGAGGACCCATTTTAATGTTGTGTTTATATTTTTTAAATTTTTTTTTAAATATAAAGCACATTTGAAGAGGTTTGAACTTTTATTTTAAAAACTTTATTAGCTTTACTTTGAAAAGCTGAAAATTTTATATATTTTAATTCTGTTTCTACATAATAAAATATAAAAAAGAATTAGAGAGTTTCTTGTTTTTATTTTGTAGGGGCACATAAAGAAATTAAAAATACATATATTTTGTTAAGACAACTATAATAAAAAATGTTTTGTATACATTTGATTTTATTTGCAGGTTTGTCAGAAGAACTTAGAGGGCCAAAGTTTCTATGCCAAAGGGGGAAAACCATTTTGCAAAGCACATGCTCGATAGATATGAAATGAAGTGAAGAAAACATTATTCTGTCAAAGAAATAGTTTCGATGACAGAAAAACTTAACATTTAAAATCATGAACAACTTTTGTGTCAAGTATTGTGTGCCAAAAATAGTTTATATCTATAGTTTGTTAAAATAAGTTTGAAACCTTAAATTAATAAAAACATGTGAGATCTGACCTGCCGTTAATATATAAGTTGCAGTTGAATTGAATGATATAATTCTTGGCAAATAGCTGCCGTTATTTTGTATTGAACTAATTGAAAATTGAAGGGCTGATTGAAAAAGTTTTCAGTAATTTCTAATCAATCTGATACTTCAGAGGTTTACTGCAGTGAGCCCATGTACTATTAGGCTAGTTACAAAATGTTACCTTATTAAAAACTTATAGCTTGAGCTTAAGCAAACTCAGTCTGGTTGAGGTATCACGTAATTATCAACTACTTTAAAAGTTACAGCCTGATTGGAATTAATTTGAAAAGAATATCAGACATGTTGAAAAATACTGTAGACTTTTCCAAAAAGCCTCATCACAAAATGCTGGAGACATTTGTCTACTACTTATATATTTTTAAGCTCATTATTTTATTCACTGGTAATTACTTTATTAAATAATATTGAATTATTCTTAATTTTTGTACTTAAATGTTTTATTTATAATACTCATTACATATTATATCCAAAACTGCTTAAAAGTAATATTTAAATCAAAACAGTTTTATACATATATGGTTTTAGTATACTTTCATAATTGTTGAAAACTTTAAAGACATTAATCGCCTTTCACTTAGTTTTATGTTATTTAAGCGAACTTTAACATGTTTTATGGCAACTGTGAAGTTTTTATGTACTCTGTAGTATTCAAGACAAGTCTAATAAAATTTTGAATATGAAAGTGTCAATCTTTTTGTGGTATTTGAAAATAATGCTCTTAAAAGATATGTTTGAGTTCATGTTATTTAATAAGTTTTGAATTCTTTAAAGTTTCTATAAATCTTTGATAAGATTATATTAATTATTACAAAGTATAATATCTTGTTAAAGTTTTATAAAAATAATTATTAATCCTTCTTCTTTGCAAGTTACGTTCTTTAATTTAAAAATTACACACTTTTTACATGATTCAAAGTTTGTTTCATTTGATAATATTTTTAACACGTTTTTATTAACTTGCCTTCGTGTATGTCTGTTTGGGTGGAATTTTATAATCGATTTTAAACTAACTTCTCGACTAGCTAGAGACTTCAAATTTGGCACATAATTCAGAATTGGATGACAATGCATGAAAATGAAGAGAAAGAAGACATACAAAGTAAACAAAATTAAAATTAAAGAAAAATTAATATTTTCGCGATTGTCATTTGTTGTCGATTCGATTATTTCAAATTAGTCTCACATGTCAGTTGAAAAGTTTCGAGTACAGTGAGTGAAAAAATTGAGATTTTGGAAGTGAGTACAAAAATAAGGATATGGGACGCATGAGCGCACTCGTGTGTGAGTTTTAATATGTATTAAATTTAATTAAAATGACATGCAGAAATTGGCGCACAGCTTGCCAGTGCGTCATAAAAAATTTTTATGTGCTGCCGCAATGTTGAGCTGTGCACGACCCAGTGACTGTCCTTGCGGAAAAAATAAAAATAAAAGTCGTTTCATGGCTCACGGATGAGTCGTGCGTACCGCATGTCCTACAATTACGCCGATTTTTGCGTGCATTTATTAATTGCATTTATTAATTGAAAAAATCGTGAAAGCTTTGTGTACAGTGAGTGAACAAAGTTTAATGTTTGATGTGAGTAAATAATAACATATGAGACTTGTGGGCAAGCTCGTGAATGTTGATTTTATATAGGGTGACGCGAGGCAAAAAAGGAATTCATATTATTTAACGAAAAGCAGCAAGACAAAATTTTAAATTCATCTACAGTAAAAATAAATATCTTAATTTTTTTTTGCATATCAGATAAAATATCAAAAATTGTCCGAAAAACTTTAGTGTTTTTGAAAATTGTTCATTTTTGTCCCGCTTCACCCTAATATAAATGTATATAGTGCAAAACATTTGTTTGAATGATTAAATTTGATGAACATTGGATAAAATACTTCATAAAAGTATTTAAATGAATTATAGATATGTACACTAAATACTCATGATATCTAGACATGCGCAGTAGGTAATTGTGCTATCTAGACATGCGCAGTAGGTAATTGAGCTACATAGACATGTGCAGTAAGTACCCATGCTATTTAGACATGCGCAAGTAGGTACCTGTAGTATATAAACATGCGCAGTAAGTACCTATAGTATGTAGTTGGTTTGTTAGTTAAAGTTTAATGGCACAAGAGCCAGAAGTGGCTATACTGTGCCAGTCACTAGGTAAAAAAATTGCACTTTTACTTATATTAGTGAATACAGTCCTATTGTTTTGATGAACTTGATTAGATTGTGATGTATAGGGTCACTAAGTAGGGATGAAAGATTGGGATAAAATCTGCCGAAAAGTTTCTTCCTCAAATATTTGAATCGTCCTGCAGTTAGTTAATATGTGTTTAATTGAAATGTCAACTTGACATAGAGTACAGCTGGGTGCAGGTTCGGCTACAAGTAAATGAATATGCGTAAAACGAGTATGCCCGAAACATACTCTATTAATTAAAGTCTAGGTTTTGCGATCAACAGTTAATGTCTTACAATTATTAAGATGAGGATAAATTTCATGTAATTTATTATTTTGTCTATTCCAATGATTTTTCCAGGCTTGATATAGGCCATATAGTATGTAGACATACACTGTAAGTACTTAAGGTATTAAAAATTGTGCAATTAGTACCTATAGTATACAGACAGTCGCAATAAATACCTATAATATCTAGACACGCGCAGTAGGTACCTACGGTATGTAGATATATGCATGATGATTTCTTTCAAAGTATTATTTCATATATATTGTATGCATTTGTTGATGATATTCATTGCAAAAATATTTTTGACCAAAAAAAAAAAGATTGTGTGTATACAGGTGAAGGAAGTGTTTTATTGGAAATGAGTACAGAAAGAGAATAAAGTATATGTGAGCGCTCTCATGTGTGTTTTCTATACATATATAAATAAAAAAAGTATTTCTTTCTACTCCATATAGATTCTTGACCTTATAAATCGAATCTTGACAAAGAAATAAATTTTCTACGATGGCGAAAGAAACAGCCACTCAACGCAAGCGACAACTGGAGGAAAAAAAAAGCGGTTAGAGACGCTTCAACAAGAATCGGAAGCAGATACGTTTGCAAGATTAGCTAACCGGCGTAAACAAGCGGCAGAAGTTCCGAAAAATCAGTGTGTTGTCGGACGGAATAAAGATAAACAACGAATGGCTCAAGCGAGATTAAACGAGGATGCACGTTCTTCTCGACTTAACAATGACGCACGAAGACATCGGGAAACAAGAGCAAATAGAACAGTTAATCAACGTTTCTCTCGATTGGAATCAAATCGCTTGAGAAACTCTACATCAAGAGCTGAAGAGTCAATTCAGGAACATGAAAAAAGACTAAGGCGTGGACGTGAGGCTTATGCTCAACGGGTAACTGATGGGGCAGATTTCTACTCAACCATAGACACTTATTGCGACAGGTGATGTGATATCTGCCAGAAGAAATGCTACCCTAATCAAATAGTTAAATATCGTTTAACGTCAGCAAAGCCATACTTGCCACCGGAACTTGTCGCTAAAAATGATTTGCTTGTATGCTATCGATGCAATACGCACTTGAAAAGCTCAAAAAGTCATGCTCCATCTAAGGCGTATTGAAATAACTTGCTACCAGATGATATTCCTGGTGAAATTGCAGCACTAACTGAACCAGAACGACATTTACTTCACCGCATCATTCCGTACATCAAAGTTATTAAATTTCCGGGCAGATTTGGTCAATACGGTTTTAAAGGACATGCCACATTATTTGCTTTCGATATCTTTGAAGTTAGTGAAAAACTGTCTGAAATGCTTCCTCGATCGAGCTCAGATATAGAAATTATTGAAGTGACTGAAACTCAGCAGAACTTAAATGTAACAAGAGACTTTAACATATCACAGAGACTTTAACATATCACAGAGACTTTAACATATCACAATTTTCAACGGAGCCAGAGTGATGCTTCATTCTAATATTGATGTAGAGAAAGGACTTGTGAAAGGTAACATGGGCACTATCACTGAAATTATTTGCCCTTTATTTCGACGTGATCAGGTCTACGATACCGATATTCCAGCTATTTGTGTCGACTTTGGCAGAGATGGAATTCATTTAATCAAGCCAAAATCCACTGAATTTCCAGTCCTCAGAAATTAAGGAACAATCGAACGAACACAGATCTGACTAATACTGTGCTGGGCCTGCACAGTCCCTAAAATGCAAGGGTGTATGATGGCCAGTGCTGTTGTATATTTTGGATCTAAACTATTTGCTAAAGGACAGGCATATGTCGTGTTAAGCCGTGTTCGATCCTTGAACGGATTAAGAATAGTGGACCTCGATTGCTCAAAACTTACTGGCAAGACACCATGCAATGAACAAGCAATGAGGGAAATGATATTAATGCGACAACTAGGATCTCCAGAAAAAAAAATGATTTATATATTTAATTTCAAAATATTAACTGAAAAAGATATTTTAAATATAATAAAAATAAATTTAATTTAATATTTATATATAGATCTTATGAAAATTATTTTGCATATTTCATAATAAATATTTTGATATGATATCATTCTTAGGTACGTATAAAAACTTTGAATTTGAGATATAAGGTGAAATGAAACTGAAATAAATATGCAGTTATCTTATCATGGTATTTAAAACCAATTACATAATTTTAAACACAAAATTAAAAAGCTGAAAATAAAAAATCTAAATAAAAAAAATGTTTTTGAAAACCACGTTTTTGAAGTGGAGAATAATAATTAAAAAATAGAAATTAGAAAAATTATAATTTAAAAAAAGAGCTAAAAATATAAAATAATGTTTTTTAACTTCATACATATTCCTATGATCTTAGAGATTGTCATTAAAATTGGCGAATCTGAACTTTTAGTAGCTTTGAAAAGTAGTTCTATAATTATAATCAAAAAATTCTTGTGTTCTGGAATGCCAATATAGACATATAACCATGCGAATGAAATGAGTATTAATGTCTGTTTGTTGTCAGTATTAATGCCTGTTTGTTCTTCAATTCAAATTACAAAAAACAAGCATTTTATTTTTTTTAAAAATTATTTCTATTAGTTTTAACATTTCTTGATTTAATTCATAATTTCTTCCACACCGCAATTGCATTCATATATTAAAAAAATAATTTCAAGAATTATTGTAGTTACATTTAGAAGAAATTTTTTTTAAAGTATTTTAATTGCATTTTTATCTTAACCCTAAACATTATAGTAAAACAAAAATATAAATTCTACTAATCAATAAATCATAGAAACTGTAACACATGAAACAATAAATAGGAAAATAATTTCTCCAAACATTTTTTATGCCAATGAAAACAATCAATTCACTGAAAATAAAAATTTCTCAAGAAAAAAAATTTCAAGCGTAAATAAGTTTCAGAAATGTAAAAATAAACATATCTTTTAAACAATGAAAATAAGATGAATGCATAAAAACTAATTATTTCACTTGAAACATCAAGTATGAGAAAAATGTTTTTTAAAAATCGTAATCATAATCTATTACTTTTGTTTATATACATGAATGCTTTTCTTTATTTTTCAATAAAATTTTAAGAAATAAATGTTTTATGAGTTAAACATAAAGTATATATATATATATATATATATATATGTGGCCGGCCAGGTGGCCGAGTGGTTAGCGTGTCTGACTGCGAAGCCAATGGCCGCGGGTTCGAATCCCGCTCTGGGCATAGATGTTTCTCTCTCTGTGTTGT
>NC_092206.1:76698934-76709251 GCF_043381705.1 Parasteatoda tepidariorum | reverse complement strand
GGGATATATATATAAAGCCGTAAATCAAAATAAAGAAGAAATAAAAAATAATCTCGTCATCAGCTCACGCGATTATATCCACAAAAAAGGAGTGCTTTCTAATATTGCATTAATGCAGCCAAATCAAAATTTATCAATACAATAGTCTGAGGAGCACCAAAAAATTGAAACAGAAATGGAACTTATTGAGCAAAAATTTAAAATGAAAAAAAAAAATTGCAAAATTAAACAATAAATCAGAAATTAATTTTTCTATTCTTTAAAAGAAAGCTCAATACGATCAGGAGTTTTCCAGAAATTTCATTTTGTACTATTAAACAAGATTTATTAAAAGTGAGACCGCGGCATTGTGGAGGATCATCCCCCACAAAATTATGTTATCTTTCCTTTTGCCATCACAATTTGCTTTCCGGACGATTATTGTTAGGTATTATAATTTGTTATTAATTTTGTCTTGTGATACAAAATAAAATCTTTAACATATCAAGATAAAATTGCCAAATTTTTTCGCATTAACCAAAATGTATCACATATTTTAAAACCATACTTCGTTGTTAATTTTACAAAAGTAGTTACCAATTCAATTCGGTCGGAGCTTTTTGGTGCTCTCATATATGGAGAAGGAAGAGTAGATTTCCCCATCTTCTGTACTTTTGCGTATAGTACTTTTATCTCGGTGTATGTGTATAAAAGTACAGCATATTCAGTGCAGAGTAATGGAGTATATTTTCATGGATATCCTGATAATCAATGCACAACTTTTTTTCTCAATCAGCTAGAATCTAATGTCAAAACTATTTTTAATGATTTGTTTAGAAATGATGCATATCTAAACAAATTTTGTCGTTTCAGCAATGGTGGAGGGCCATCAATTGACAGAGTAAACATTACATCGTTCAACATCTACTCTTGGTGGTTCGAAGGACAGACTCTGGAGATGCTAGAAGAGATTCCCGATGAATTATTTAACAAAACTATGGGTTTTGTTCTGAAGCAGATCATTGAAGATAAAATGGCGTTGACATATAACAACGCAATACAAGATGCCAAGAAACATTTTCACTGACCTACATTTCACCAGAGACGAGCAAGCAGCGCTAAGATCCTCAACTTTTTTAAATCCCGAAGCAAGAATAATACTCGGAAATCAAAGTATTTTTTCAAAAGTATGAACAATTCATAATAACATTGCTGCAGTTACTATAAGAGCTCCTTTTAAAGGTAAAGTTTTAAAAAAATTATATACACGAACCTTAAATAATACTGGAATCAAAATAAAAAATAACAACATTGAAATGTTTTGAATTACTAGTGAGGAAGGAGGGATAAAACCTTTTTTAATTGCTTAATGAAGCACGTTTATAATCCTGTTTCTTCTGACAAATTAAGCAGATTTCTATGTTTTCAATCCCTCCTTCCACAGCAGCGATTCGCATTTGTCGTTTTTCTGCATTAACACTAATTTGCAACTTGTTAATGATTTACAACCATATATGATTCTTGACACCCCAACATGCAAGGATACAAACTTGTCATTGATGCATCAACATTACTTGTACCGGTGTATGCCACGCGGGTATACAGTCAACTTCTGATTATCTGCAGACTATATCCCAGGCATAGATAGATAGTTTACAGTACATATACAAATGTATAGGAAGCATACTTTTTTTAACAAGGATTTTAGCAATATATGCTAAGTATGGTCATTACTAACAACCTTAAATATTATATGCTACCATTATTATGATCATCATACTCCTTTTTATTGTAATTATCATATACATATTTTTAATTATGTAGCCTAGTAAAATGGAATAAACCTTTTTTATGCTTTGTGTTGTGTACAATTAAATATAGTTAATTTCCTTTAATTCTGATAATCTAACATTTCGAATTCATTCTATCTAACTTTAAAATTAAGAAAGAAAATGCTTACTATTGTTTTGCATATTTTTATTGCATATTTTTATTGCATTATTTTGGCAACGTTACAATTTCGTTAGTCATTAGACAACACTGTCGAAGACAAAGCGCGGGCACCTCTGTCAAGTAGTCCCCTGTGACGTCATTAGTAGAGCTGTGATCGTTTGTGTAGCGGTACTTCGTTTGCTCGCCGAAGATAGTAGCGTAGAGACATATTGAAATGTAGTTTATCCCAATTGTTTTCTTTCTCTTTGAATTTTTCTCAGCTTATCCATCGTTAATAAATCCAGTTGTCCTCGACTAGAGTCTCGAGGTGGGCCAATCACAGGCTACCTGCTGCAGAAACTTCGGGGTTGAGAAAAATGTGGTGTCCACTCTGTGGAGACAGTGCACTGAAAGAGACAGGGGTCCTCCCATCTGGCCAGGGCCGCAAAAAGGCACAACACTGGCTTCAGACTTTTATTTAAGACTTCTGACCAAGAGGCATAAGCGACGCAAAAGCGACGTAACTATCCCATCTCGCATCGTAACTGTCTCATTTCAGGAATAACAGTCATCCAAAGACTTGATACAGGTTGATGAGTTATGATTCAGTCTGAATAGCTACTTAAGACGCGTTCTCATCTGGAGAGAACCAGGAAGTCCATATCGACCCTCTAACATTGTTAAAAAAAACCTACTATGGTTGAGGTGGTCTGATGGTCTTGACAGTGATCGTGGTAAACGGGCATACAATCCTTTATGTGAACAATAGAGGTATTCTGATAGGACAGTGTTACAGATACAAAACCTTTGAAACCCATATGAAACTTCCGTGGAGCCAAAATTTTATCTTAATGATAACGGACTTAATGAGGTGGACGAATACCTCCAATCAGAGGGTATTCAACGATTGGAATGGTCTGCAATGTCTCCTGACATTAATCCCATCGAACATGTGTGGGACGGTCAAAAGTGGCTTGGTGCAAGAATGAATGGGGTTGTTTCAGGGATTATTAAGGACCCTTGCAAGCAATATGAAACACCGGTGCGAGAGTTGTGTAGCAGCTAGAGATGATCATATATCCCATTTAAAAAATTTCTCTGACTGACAGAGTGTCGGTGATATTTTGGCAAGGTTTTGTTTATTTGCTTTGTCAGTATTTTTATTGCAAAAAAATTTTGACCCTTTAAATATTTTCAACAGTATATACATTCAAAAGAATTGTGCCATGAAGTTATATCTTTGGGTTGGGGAATGAACTGTTATACAAACGAGACCCAATAATAAATATAAGCGAGCTCACATATATACAACTTAGTCAAATAATCATTTAATCGTTATTCAATAAGTAAAACAGTTTGTAACATAGGAAGTAATGTTTGCAAATTAAATCGTAAATATTTTAAGTTATTTAGATTTCTCAAGTTACACGGATTATTAAATTTTAGAATTGAATTATTGTCAGTCATCGAAAAAAAAACACGTGAAGTTCAAAAAATAGAAGAATATGAATCATTTAATGATAATATAATTGATAAATTAAGTTAGATAATGAACAGCTCATTTATGTTGGAAACAAATATCAGCTTCTGTTGTAAGACAATGGCTGATTTGGCAAATTTGAGTTAACTGCTACCAATGTTTAACTTTGTAGCCTTGCAATTTTGAACTCAATCCAAAAGACAAGGGAACTCCTGACTCAGACATTGGGACAGTCTAGCCTTCGTGGAGGACTTTTCGATGGTACTAACCAGCACTTGCTTAACATAAAGAGAAAAAGAACAAAAACCTCCAGGGTCAACCTGACGGTAAGAAAATTAAAATCCATGATTCGTCTACCACTGAGGATAATTTATGCCATCACTGTGGTTGGTGCGAGCCGGAAGCAGAATTCTTAGCAATAAGCCACCTCTGAGATTCAAACCTGGGCAACTCACTGGGAGGCGAACGATCCATCCCCTGAGCTACCGCGGCTCCATATAATCCATTTAATGAAACACACAAGTAGCTTTTAGGTATTTTTCATTTACGATAAAAGACATATATCCTATTGTGAGGATAATCACACTATGCCAAACTCGTTAAAAACAATTTCTACTGGGATAAGTTGCGCTAGCACGCATTGACGCTTTGAAACCGATGTCAATGCAATGGTTTTAAAAGCTTATTGAAGCCTTTTTGAGGTTAACTAATATTTCTAAATACTGCTAATCGTTTACTCTAAAACTATAGCTACTAGAGCGTATCGTTACTACTCGGTCTGTGTTAATCTGGCTCTATTCTACGCACGTTGCCCTCATTCTGGGTCATGTTAAACAACCTTCAATAAAACACCTTCAAATCGAGATTGGCATAGCGTTTTCACGCTCGAAAAAAAATTATATGCATGAAGCTTGTCTTCAAGGGACAAATGCCCTACATCTGGATTAGTATAAGGTTTATTATTAAACGCAAGTTTACTCAGCTCAATTCAATCTTGTGATGAGGTATTCGTTGACAATGTAATCGCAAATACTTACGAGCTAATATAATCGCTTACGAGGAAAAAGCTAACAAATCCTTTTTGTCACACCAGAAACTACATTTTGATCCTGTTTTCTTAATATCATACACTGAGGTGACATAAGTCATGGGAGAGCAATAAGCAAATATACATGACAGAAGTATCGCGGGTAAAATATATATATAGGTAGTGCTCTGCCTGAAATTATATTTGTTTTCAAGTTATCTGAGAATGTTTCTGATGTAAATATGACCGCAAGACGAAAATTAACAAACTATGAACGAGGAATAGTAGTTGAAGATAGAAGCATGGGACATTCCATTTCGGAAATTGTGACAAAATTCAACACTCTTAGATCTGTAGTTTCAAGAATACCTTATTTCGGCCATGGACAACGTGGTGACCGACCACCTGCACTTAATAACCGAATACGTCGATACGTGCGTAGAACCCTTGATGCTAACAGAAAAGCAACATTGTGTGAAATAACGGCAAGCATCAATGCGGGACATGCCTGTTAGAAAAGTGTGACGAAATTCGGCTGTAAGGGGATATTACAGTAAAAGACCGACTAGAGTGCCTCAGCTGCACGAAGGTGTTGTAACTGAAACTTTATCATTTGATCAAGAATGATGATTAAAAATACTTTTATATCACAGATTTTAAAATATCGGAAAAGAAGAAATAAAAAAATTCATACCTATATTTTCCATATTTCTATTATATTCTTGATGTTTCCTTTAGTTTAACATTTACTTGAATTTAAAATTAAATTCAAGAACCCAAACCTAAAAATCATAAGAAAATTTTAATAATAAGTATTTTTGCTTATTTTATCATGCATATTTCTTTTCATTAAAAGAGTTAAAAGTATTTTTATCGTCATTTATTATTTTGATATGCTGTGTTTCCAACTTTTTCCAGAACTTAGAATCCATTGAACACAATTAAAATAACACTTAGCTTTGAGCTTGGCCGATGGTATGACCCTTTGGACTATACTGTCATTTTCATTCAGCTAACATTGTCATGGATAACAAAATAAAGGATGGTCAACTGAGTTTAAATAATAATACGATTCCAAAATCGGAACGGAATCTTAGAAATTTCTTACAGCCTAAATATTCTAGGAAATTTTATTATTGAAATTGCATATTAATTTAAACATATTTTTACCAATCATAAGGTTATTTTGAATTTTATAAATTATATTTTCCATGTATATAGCACAAGAGTGGTTTTTAAGTTTCGCCACAAAAATAAATCACTAATAGTAACTTGAAAGTGTTATTACGCATTTTGCCGAACGGCCTGCGTAGGGGGCAGGGAACTGTCCTTGCATCATAATGGT
This sequence comes from Parasteatoda tepidariorum, assembly GCF_043381705.1. Lineage (NCBI taxonomy): Eukaryota > Metazoa > Arthropoda > Arachnida > Araneae > Theridiidae > Parasteatoda > Parasteatoda tepidariorum. Next base: position 76,703,488 of record NC_092206.1, on the reverse strand, counting down.
TCTGAGTTCGAATCCCGGGCAAGGCATGGATGTTTCTTTCTCTCTCTCTCTCTCTGTGTGTTCTATGTCCTTTCTCCTTTGTGTGTGAATGTGACCTGCCCTATAAACGGGTTACGGTTGTGTGAATGGCGTGGCAGAAGTCGAATTCCTAGCCATAGATGGCGCCACTGAAAAAAGGAATAATCGCACCCCCACTGCCTAAAAACAGGCATGAGACCAAAAGAAAATTAAGCATTTTAACCGCTATTCTAGATTATGTACTGCCCTATACATTTAGTACTGTTAGATCGATTCCTCTTCCTGTGCCACAAAAATACGTTCAAATCATTTATACCCTCTGGATAAAATATTATAAAAAATTTATTAATATTATTAAAAATTTTATTTAACTGACAGTAAAAAAATTAATTAATAAACTAAAAACGTAACATAAGAAACACCGAAGTGAAAGATTATTTTTCATTCTGCATAGTAAAATTATTTACAACGAAAAATAGGAAAATTCATAGGATAAAAATATAATCACATTAAAGATGCGCAGAAATAATATTTTTTCTATGTGCATTGTCAAAAAAATTCAACTTAGCAAAATATCGAACGAAATAAAACAGACATGAAAAAAATGAAATATAAGTTAATTGTTTCGATATTGAAATAAACACGCGGTCTCAATGCGTTTTTATACTATGAACATATAGGGGAAAATATAGACATATTCTCATTATAGATGCGAACATATATTATACATATAAGATAAAATATGGAAATAATCTTATAATAAATGCGAATACATGAAAATAATAATTTTTTTAATAATTAAAAATAAACGAAACACCGAAGAAGAGTAAAATAGTTAAAAAGAAAATAGTATTATGACTTACTTATTTTAACATCAATAAAACAAACATGCGCACACTCAGTGGCCTTCAAACGCATGTATACTTAAATCAATAACAACTGTGTTTTTCTTTTTCATATTTGTTCCACTTATGTGGAATATTATTTAAAACAAAATTTTTTTTTTGCTCTCAACACGAATATAATAATAAATACAGTTTTTATGTTGAGCTTTTAATGAAAAATAGCTTTACAATTACAACCAGAAAGATTCATTGTTTTGAAGCAATACATTTTACTTTAGATATAAATAGTGATAACGGTTATTTATTAGATAACAATTTGTTGAAGATAAAGGGTATTTTTTTTTCTTTATTTTTTATTATCAAAGAAGTTTTCTCGCTAATTTTTGTCGCCAAATTCTTTTCTACCTCTCAGTTTTATGACTTTCTTAGGAAAAGCGGTATTAGACATTTATTTATCTGAAATAAGTTTAGTTATATATTATTCAACACTTTAACTTTTCCAAAATTAACAGCGAATGCTTTAAAAAAGGCTGATGGTTTCAAAGTGCGGATTAGGTGGCGTTCTAGTGTCATCATAAATTAAGAATATTTTCTCGATATTACGCTTCGAAATAAAAACTAATTAAAACTCGATTTTTTTTGTACATTTGCAAAAACATAAAATAATAAAAACCTATTTAAAATGGTAGTGAAGTATAAAAAAGGTTTAGTTTTTTGCCGCTTTCTAATAATTTTATCAACCAAAATTTAAATCACAGATAGTTAGATTCAGGGCTGAATTTACTAACAACTAAAAGGTTCTTTTTTTAAATACAGATGTCCAAGTTAGAGGCTCAACTAGATCAGTGTTTCACTATCATTCAATCAATATTCACTTCCACTCATCCTAATTAGACGATTCGTATTCTTATCCTAACAGGCACGTATTGTGTCTGTAACTGATTGATCATTAATGAATTTCCAGGAAATGAAGTGATGTCATCTTAGATATATTTATTATTTGATTTACTGAGATCTAACTGATATCCTATCCACGAAATATAGGAAGCCGCTTTAACAACGAACGTGTTGTCAAAACGAAGGTGCTTCGCCTGCCTTTTAAAACTTGAAAGGTGAAAGACAACTTATGAATTTTGAAATAGATTTATTTAATTAATTGCGTGAAAATGAAGTAAGTTATTGAGTTTACTTAAAAGCATTTGAAGTGAATTTAAAGTAATAGTAAGGTTTTTAGGGTTCTGTCAGACAAAGTGCAGGCAAAAATTGAGAGTTGCATGTCGATTGACTCCAATCTCTTCATCAACAACAAAAATTCACACGGTACTAGACTATATTCATAATCTTGGGAGATATGATATTCTTTTTGTCATTGACAAAAACTTTTACATATCTTCTGATCACATGTTTTTCTGAGACAGTGTGCGCCATTAATAGAAAACATTCGAGAATTATGTTCTGTCAGTAAAATCTGTAATGATGAGAGTTGTTCTCTCATGAGCTGATCCATCTTAGAGAGACTAAACATATTAGATGATGTGATGGATGGAATCCCCTTTTGTACGCGAAAAAGGATGAAGAGTTATGACGTGCGGCAATCTGATTGTACACAAAATGTTATGACATCCTAATTGGCCATGTGACAAGAAATGAAATCTTAAAGAATGACAAACAGTATTGAAAAAAATAAACCCCAGGGTTTTATTTATTTATATTATAATACAATACATTTAAATTTACAATACAACACGATACTTTCAATACAATGCAATATTTACATTATATATGCGTTTCCTTTGTTTTTTTATTGATCCAAGGGCTTTCCTGGATTAAATGGATGCTGTCTTTTTCAACAGGGTATCACAACTGTACGTAAATCCAAAGCCTCCAAAGAGTCCAAAAAATTGTATAAAAAGTCTCAGATGTTATCCCATTCTTGATCTTCCTTTGTTGCAATGAGTTAAAAATCCACATTAGAAAACACGTCTTGGGGCTCTTTAGATTCAACAAACACTTGAGACATATCCAATACTTTTGATTCAATAAACACTTGAGGCTTATCCAACACTTCTGATTCATCTAACGTTTGAGGCATATCCAACACTTCTGTTTCATCACAAGGCATTTGGGCTCCATCCAACATTCCCTTGAGTTCCTCATTCCCTTCAGATTCGTCATTCCCTTGAGGCATATCCAACACTTGGGTACTGGATACTTGTGGAACTTTAAACTCTTCAGGAAACATTTGCATAAAAGACTTCGCTGTGGATGCTCGGCTCAAACGTTACGTAGCTTCGCATAGACTTCAACAGGTTGAGCAAACAACCGCAATCAATGCTGGGCTACGCAACGTTTGAGCTTAGCAAAGACTTCAACAGGCTGAACAAACAGCAAGCAGTCAATGCGAGGCTACGCTACGTTTGAGCTTAGCATGCACCCCCTCCCCCACGGTCGCAACAGCGTTGCAACGTACAAGCCGAGCTTCTTCTCCGGGCGCTAGAGTCACCGTAACTTACAGTTCCAGACCAGGCTTAAGCCGCAATCGATGCGAGACTACGTAACGTTTAGCTTAGCATACACCCCACCCCCACGGATGCTACAGCATTGCAACGTAAAAGCCAAGCTTCAGCTATGGAAGCAACAGCCAGCGTAGCCTCGTATCGACTACAGTTGAAGCTCGGCCTGTAACTGTAAGTGAAGGGGGCTGTGGAGCCCGGAGTTGATGATCGGCTTGTACGTTACAATTCTGTAACACCCGTGGTAGAGGTGGTGGATGCTCGACTCAAGCATTACGTAGCCTCGCAAAGACTTCAACAGGCTGAGCAAACAGCAAGCAATCAATGCGAGGCTACGCAACGTTTGAGCTTAGCATTCACCCCCTCCCCCACAGACGCAACAGCGTTGCAACGTACAAGCCGAGCTTCTTCTCCGGGCGCTACAGTCACCGTAACTTACAGTTCCAGACCAGGCTTAAACCGCAATCGATGCGATACTACGTAACTTTTAGCTGAGCATACACCCTTCCCCCACGGATGCTACAGCATTTCAACGTAAAAGCCAAGCTTCAGCTATGGAAGCAACAGCCAGCGTAGCCTCGTATCGACTGCGGTTGAAGCTCGGCCTGTAACCGTAAGTTACGGGGGCAGTAGAGCTTGGAGTTGATGATCGGCTTGTACGTTACAATTAAATAACTCTCGTGGTAGAGGTGGTGGATGCTCGACTCAAGCATTACGTAGCCTCGCAAAGACTTCAACAGGCTGAGCAAACAGCAAGCAATCAATGCGAGGCTACGCAACGTTTGAGCTTAGCATTCACCCCCTCCCCCACGGACGCAACAGCGTTGCAACGTACAAGCCGAGCTTCTTCTCCGGGCGCTACAGTCACCGTAACTTACAGTTCCAGACCAGGCTTAAACTGCAATCGATGTGAGACTACGTAACGTTTACCTGAGCATGCACTCCACCCCCACGGATGCTACAGCATTACAACGCAAAAGCCAAGCTTCAGCTATGGAAGCAACAGCCAGCGTAGCATCGTATCGACTGCAGTTGAAGCTCGGCCTGTAACCGTAAGTTACGGGGGCTCCAGAGCAAGGAATCAACTAGTTGCATCTGTTTATCGAATTCTATCACACATATAGTTCTGGCGGCGGAGTACTGTAGTGTATTTAGCACTACAAAAATATAATTTCATT
>NC_092206.1:76690294-76698434 GCF_043381705.1 Parasteatoda tepidariorum | reverse complement strand
ACACTTCCCTAGTTTCCCTTGTAAGTGTGATGCCATTTTCTTAGTAGCAAATAAGAAGTAAAATTTCTCTAAGGAAAAGGCAGAAGAACTTGGAAAAAAAAACCCCAGTACATTGGCAAATCTTTCAGAACGAGCCCAACATTTGAAGAAATTTCTCAATAATTTTTACCTTTCTATTATCAGCAAACTTGCAACCGATAATTTCCATACTGTTACCATACCTGCCAACTCTTCCGGATTTTCCGGAAGATTTTATTTTCATATTTAAAGTGGCAGTAATTATATACTATTTTTTCTTTTATAAACTCAATTTTTAAATGATTTTGATCACCACTATTCTTACAAAAATTAATCACATATATTAATATGCGTTACTATCATCGTTGTCAACTTAAGTTTTCTCAAATAGAGCGTATTTGTTTGCTTAAAATTGAAGTTTTAATTCCATTTTAGTAGCACTGGGAAAAATGATAATGGAAGAGATTAAAAGTTGGCAGGTATGTGTTACAGATGCGTGTATTACGGTAAAATAAATTTTTTGTCTTCAGTTCATTACAAACTAAAGTGAAATCAACATTGCTTATTTCATTCCAATGAACAAATGTAATTTCAGAACATGCAGAACTGTAATAGTTTTAGAATAGTATATATTTCTGAATCTATATAATTCGGAAAACAACAATAAAGAACCAACCGAATTACTTAAAATAATATAATTTATATTGATTATTAATAAATTTTAATCGTTTTCTTAGTAAGTATTTTTTAATTTTGAGAAAATGATTAATTTCAACTAGAATTCAGCTATTCGCGATCGCAACGAACTATAGGGGGCGTTGTTGTATGAGACGGATACTGTAATAAATAGGAATTTATTGGAGTTTTTTTTTTTTTTGTATCAATACTTTTTAAAGAATGGTTATTTTTCAATAGATGGCACCACTATGATAAAATTTAAATGCAATCAAAATTATGATATTTCATGAGAAATTTTTATTTATTCTTTTAAAATGGGAATTTTTGGGTAGATTGTGGATATAAATTGTATTAACATTTAAGGAAGTTTGGATTATCACTTTTATGGCGTATTAGTGGGGTTGTAGCTGGTTTTTCTTATGGATCTTTTTTTTCTGTTCTGACGTCCACTGGATGCGGGATGACTTTTGAGCGAGTAAACAGGTCAGTATGGATTATTCCGCCTTGCTGAGAAAAGTATAAGAGGCGTGAAGAGTGGCTGAAAAAGTAGTACGACGGGAGTGCGGATCGTGCCCGATGGAATGTTGAGTTTAAACATCACCGCTGACAGGATCTATCATGGCTGTTAGAAGTATGTTCTGAGCCGGGATCATCGAGAATGAGTTTAGATTTAGCTGGTTTCTCGGAATGAGGTGATCTAGGCGGTAATGCTGAAAGGTTGATATTTGGAAAGAGTCCCTGGATACCGCGACTAAGTACGCCACATTGATCGGATGAGCTGTTGCCTGGAAGAAAGTTGATCTGATGCCTCAGAATAGTTGACGGGAAATGATAGACGGAGTGTCGCTAGATTCAAGACGGTTGACAAGAAGTGAGCGTTCCTCGGCAGAAAATCGAGTGTTTCTAAAGAACTGAATGGTGGTCGGAAGGTCGAAGTTCTCCTAGTCCACAAGTCTAGCTGCAGGCCCGGTGGGTGTTCCAGAAGGTGATCTGCAAGTTCCTTTGTATTTATAAACTCTAATTTCTTACCTTTTTAGTAACTTTTTAGAAGAGCATTTTATTCCGTATTTTAAATTATTGCTATCCGGTGTTAAGATACCTATTTTAAGATGAGCATTGGATATTTATTTTTAATTATCTGTTGTAGGAATATAATGACCTAAAGTTAAATGTTTTTGTAAATTTAGAATGAGCTAGTAATTTTATTTCGTAAATGCCTCGTTTAGTGTGAATTAATTTAATGTTATGCATATGAAATTTAACAGTGCTTTTTATCGAAAAGTTTTATCTTGAGTAAAACCATTAGGAAATTTAAAAGTGTATAAATTGAAATTTTTAGTGCACATGAAGGCATCTGGAAATGATCGGGATTGTGTTTGTTGATAATTTATAGTTATAATAAAATTTACTTCTTATTGTTAAAAGTTTCATGTACTTCATTAGTCAAGTGTCTATCTTTGAACCTGGGTAACCGTTACCAAAATTCAGTTAAATCACAGCCTTGCCAAAGTTTGAAGGGTAACGGTACAGATACATTCTATTCGATTTCGAGTCATCCAATCAGTATGTTCATGATGGCTTAAAAAACACATCAGGGAAAGGGATATTTTGTATCAGGCCCAAACTACAACTTTTAGAACAACACCTTAGCTATTAACACAATCAGTTACTAAGGCAAAAAAATTTATAGCACGCTTTAGTAAACTTTTTATCATTACTATAATCTACGCAAAATGAGAAAAAGCTCCAGAAGCTAATACTTTGTGAAAAAAATATGGTAAAAACTATCAAAATTATGGCAAATTTTGCAGTGTTTTCGGCACTGTGAAAAAAGTTCGGTAATTCTTATTGAAGCACTTAGGTGATGATTTTAGTGAAATCAACAATAAAATATGGTTTTATTATATGTTATGAAATTTTGCATTTTTATCATGATACCAGCATTAGAGCTTTTGCCTGAAAACATTTATTTGGTTAAATTTACTTTTCAATTAGATATTTTACCAGAATTTTTTCCCTCGTTTAAAATTGACCTAATTTTTGAGAAAATAACATAAAAATTCCCTCCATTAAAAAGCTAGACACTTTCAATATGAACCTTATGCGTTTTTAAAATGTCGGGAAAACATGGGAAAAATTACAGAACAATGAAAAAAGGGGGAAAAGAGAAAAATAGTAATAAAAATAAAAAGAAACCGGAAAAAAATCCGAAAAAAAAAAATAAAATAAAAATCCGGAAAATTAAAGATATAATCTTTTTATCAGCTCACACGATTATATCCACTATCGATACCAGCATTAGAGCATTTGCCTGAAAACATTTATTTGGTTAAATTTACTTTTCAATTAGATATTTTACCAGAATTTTTTCCCTCGTTTAAAATTGACCTAATTTTTGAGAAAATAAAATAAAAATTCCCTCCATTAAAGTTCTAGACACTTTCAATATGAACCTTATGCATTTTTAAAATGTCGGGAAAACATGGGAAAAATTACAGAACAATGAAAAAAGGGGGGAAAGAGAAAAATAGTACTAAAAATAAAACGAAACCGGAAAAAAATCCGAAAAAAAATAAATAAATAAAAATCCGGAAAATTAAAGATATAATCTTTTTATCAGCTCACACGATTATATCCACTATCGATACCAGCATTAGAGCATTTGCCTGAAAACATTTATTTCGTTAAATTTACTTTTCAATTAGATATTTTACCAGAATTTTTTCCCTCGTTTAAAATTGACCTAATTTTTGAGAAAATAAAATAAAAATTCCCTCCATTAAAGTTCTAGACACTTTCAATATGAACCTTATGCATTTTTAAAATGTCGGGAAAACNTCAGAGTTCATATGGCGATATGATTGTTTTGAATCTATGCTAAACTCTATATCGGCTCATTTTCCACCGAAATCTGATTGACTCCTTTGATTTTAAATAAAGTGTTTTATTTTATGATTTGTCGCAAAAATTTTAAGTGTAGATTGGCGGCACTTAAAAACCGCCAAAGCTGTAGCGGCGGTGGCATTAGTACATAAGTACCGAATTTTTATTCCATACTTTTCTGAATCATATTACTTCAAGCATTAGAATATACAAGAAGTATACATAAACACATAATGTTATACCATTTAATTTTGAAAAAAAAAAACATTCTGTAGAGAACTATTATCAAATAAGGAAAAAAAAATGTTTACAAGCAATTTTTTATTATAAGAATCATAACACTCACCTGTTTTATAAATCCGCAGAAATGTTCCTCGTTTGAAAATTTTATTTTCAAATAATGTATTCATAGATTATCTCTTCATTACTCTTAGATAACATACCGCATATCAAAATTTTATAATTGTAAGATCTCGATATGAATTTGAATATGTAGCTTAAAAACAGAATAGCTGAATTCTAGTTGAAATTATTCTTTCAAAACTAAAAGATACGTACCAAGAAAACGATAAAAAATTATTATAATCAGCAGAAGTGAAACTACTTCAAGTAGTTCGGATGATTCTTTATTGTTGTTTTCCGAATTATATAGATATAGAAATATGTACTATTCTATAAAGAAGAAGAAAATTCTGTAACTATTACAGTTCTGAATTCACTTTATTCATTGGAATGACGAAAGCTATGTTGACTTCACTTTAATTTGTAATGAATTGAAGACAGAAAAAATCATTTTACCGTAATACTCACATCTGTAACAGCAAGTGATCATGAAATTGGAAGTTATGTTGTTAGTTATGTAATAGAAAGGTAAAAATTACTGAGAAATCGTTCTTCAAATGCTTGGCGTGTTCTGCTTCAATGTTTGGCATGTTCTGGTTAGTTTTTCCAAGAAGTTCTATCTCTTCCTTAGGGAAATTTTGCTTCTTATTTACTGCTAATAAAATGGCGTCCGTCATTGCCAATGGTTTTGTGGGAACTAATGTCCGATATTTTCAGTCTTCTGCTAGATGGTGTACTCGAGCTTTGCGATCATGAATTCTCTTTTTAAGTTACGCATTGAAATTCATATCGAGATCTTGCAATTATAAAATTTTATTGTTTGGTATGTCATCTTAAAGTAATGATGGAATAATCTTTGTATATATTATTTAAGAATAAAGTTTTCAAATAAAGAACATATCATTTTGGAATTCTCTGGATTTATAAAGCAGGTGAGTGTTAATTTTTATAATAAAAAATTTTACTTATAAATAATTTTTTTTAAAAATTTGACGGTAATTTTCTATAGAGTGGTTTTCTACGTCCGATTATGAATAACAAAACAAACAAAAAGAAACACGAAAGTTTTTTATTTTAATGTGAGGAATTTTTAGAATCGTTTTTTTTTTGTTTCGTAAGCATTCTTTATTTTACGTTTTTTAGTTTCTAAATAATGATTTCTATTGAAACTTGAAATTTTTTGATAATGGTGTTGTCAAAAAACTCTTTTTGCAAAATTAAATAATATAAAATTTTGAGCTTATGTATACTTTTTGCATATTTTAATGTTTGAAGTAATATGATTCCTAAAACTATGGAATGTAAAGTTTAAATAGGCTTTTCTTGTTATGTTATGGAGACTTGCAGAGGTCTTTGAGGTTTCCAACTCCAAGTGTTGCATCTATAGGCCGCCTGTTTTTACGGGCCTTCTGAGATATGCCATTGCCAGATTTAACTTGGTACTGCCTGTTCGGAAATCGGACTTCCACCAGACTGAGTTGTATCCTATTGCTCTGGCGACTATACACGAGAGATATCCTTGACAGGAATGGCTGCAGGGTTTAATTGATGGATCCGCCACTTTTTCAACTGTAGAGCTGGAGCCGGTGCTTACTCCAAATATTTCAGCCTTAGAGATCCTCTTGACACTCGGATAGATAATTTTGATGGAGAAATATTTGCAATACTTATGGCTATTCACAGGCTGCTATTCAGACCATTTCTGAATATAATTTATACCCCTCTGAACTTGAATTTAAGTGTAAACAACGCATCGACTCTCTTCTTTGTTCTGGAAGAGAGGTAGTTCTCCAGTGGATCCCTGGCCATTGAGGCATTTACGGAAATGAACGGGCTTACACGTTGGCCTGAGAGGCTTCAGCATTGCACCCACCTTCTCATCCAGTTCCCCTTAGAAATGCAAGGCGGCTTCTTAAGAGCAAATTCAGACACCGAACAATATTTGCTCTTAGGGACTTAGCTGATGGAAAATCCTGGGCTAGCCTTCTTGATGACCAGCAGCGCTCTCTTCTTTCCCTCCTTACCAGGGCCGAGGGAGTTGCTTGCCTTAGAATAATTACTGGACATGACTACTTGCAGACCCATCTATTTAAAATTAACCTGGTCAATTCACCTCTTTGTGTGCTCTGTAACACTTCGCCTGTGACTGGGGAGCATCTTTTCGATTGCCCCTCTCATCTTGACATTCGTTCCTGTGATGACTTGCGTGCCCTCTCACCTTCGGGAGCTACTTCAGTGTTGTATTGGACTGCAAGACGCCTTATGTCTGAGAAGACGATGGCCGGCGTAATTTAAAAATAAATAAATTTATATTATTAAATTTAGTAGAACTAAACACATTAGGTCTCAAACTGAAAGTTTACTCAAAGCTTATGTCTTTTCTCAAAGTTTAAATCTTTCTCCGAGTTTAATGTTTGTAATGTGATGAAAACGTTTAATCGGTTCTGTTATTCAGAGACAAAGCTGAACTAAATCGTAACTTTGGGTGTTTTAAAAACTCTATTGCCGATAATGGACACCGTAACTTTGATCCAGTTGTTGTTTGTACGTTTACAGATTGTTAAAGTATTACTCAATTTCTAAAAAACTAATTAAATAATTTTTTTAAAAAGAATTGATTATCGTTGAACATTTTTTATTAAATTTTCTGATCTCTGATTTTATTTAATTTCTTTAGCGGAATTTTATTGAAACTGATTGTAATTTGTCTGTATCGTTTATTTAAAAAATATAGAAAATATTTCTTTTTTAATTCTAAATTCTATTATATGAATTAGTATAAAATTATGAAGGTGAAAGTAAATACCACTTTATCAAATTTAAGTTGGGGCTTAAAATTCATATTTTATTCAAACAGTTCGTTACAGACTTTTGAAAAAATAATGAATTTAAAAAGAGGTATAAAAAGTGAGTGTTAACAATTTAAATCAATTGATCGGAAATATCGTGACGTGTGGATTTTGAACTTGGAAATTAAAAATTAGAAAAGAAGGTAAAAAAAAAACAAAAACAAAAAAAAACGCCCAGAGATTGACTCGGGTGTGGCTACTATTTGGACCCTCAAGTTCTCTCTTTATCTCTTTTTTTTAAATTTCTCACGGTGGGGGGAGGTGCACTGCACTGCCTGCAAGGCTTGGCGTAGATAATGATTACGAAATATTCCTCAAATGGATAAAAGCTGTGATTTAATTTGAAATTTTAATGAATTTTAGAAAAATGAAAATAAAGAAAAAATTAATTTAAAGAAAAATCCTAACTCTTATAATAATTAAAAAAATGAAAAAAATGGGAAAATTTTAAAAATATATTTTTAAAGTTTTTTGGAACAATTTAAAAACTTTACAAATGATAATTTTTTGTGCTAATAAATGCTTTATATTAATATAGGCTCACGATTGCTTTAATTTAGACAATAATAGAATTGACCCTTTTCTAGTATTTAATACATATTTCGGACACATTATTAACAATTAAATGGGATTTTTAATAAAATGACTTATTTTCCGTTATACATTTTTACATATGTTACGGAACCTTATTTTTATGTTTTTTTTTTATTTTTTTAAAAAAACTATTTTTAATTTTTAAGGTTGTTTTTCCTTAAAAAAAAAGGAAAAAAAACTTGATGGAGATGAATAATGTTTTTTTTTTGTGCAATTAGCACTTAAAACAATCTTTTATTTTTAAACAGCCGAACTAGTGCCTTTTATGTCAAATACTGAACATATGTCAAATACTGATACATGTATAAAATATTTAAATGATTTATCTCAAAATCAGTTCATTATTAGTATTAGTTATCATTATCAATCATTCAAATGCCATAATTTTACACAAATAACATAGAAAAATGCATATCCTTGAAATTATATTTATTTGAAACATTGTAAAAGTACAATATATTTTAATATTTTCGATAAATTGTAACGTTAATTTATGTTGTTGCGTTAACAGTGTTAATTTTTTTTCTAAGCAGATACACAGATTAGCACTAGGACTGGGCGATGTTAGAAATTATATATCGTGATGCATCGTCAGTTTTGCATCGCGATATAGCGATGTATCGCGATATAGTATTTTTGAATTTCATTTACTTGTAAGGCACAGAAAGTCAGATTTCTATCAAAACTTCATACTCAGATTGATTTAAATCAATTTATAAATTTGAAGATATATATGTTTTGCTTAAGAAAGATATTAAATAAATTGACTACAATGT
>NC_092206.1:76680278-76689859 GCF_043381705.1 Parasteatoda tepidariorum | reverse complement strand
GAGGTGCGAAAAGGAACATGCGATATAACGATATGTGTTCTCAAAACTCTGATTCTGATTCTACAGCTCACCAATCAAGGCCATTTCAACATAACGAAACGAACATCGTTTTCCACAGCGCGAGTCGACATCGGAACGTAAGAGAAGAGTCTTATATCGCTATATCGTTCTTATATCCTTGCGTGTCTTATATTGCTATATCGTTTTGCTCTCGTTGTCTTTACTCGACGGCTTAAATCAGATTTCTGATGCATCGCCTTGAATGAAAGTCGCTGTATCGTCTTGCCGATATATGCGTTAAATCGATATGTCTCGATACATCGATTTATAGCCCAGTCCTAATTAGCACTATTGTGAGTACTATTTGTGTCACTTTGTCTTAAACTGTAATGAGATAGTCTATGGAATGCAATAATCAGAGATGGCTTCAAAGTTAGACTAGAAGGCAAAACTTTTTTCCTTTGATCAAACGTAAATATGCCCAGCCATAGAGATTGGTTAAAAAGAATTCTTAAAATTAGTTGCTGAGTTACATTTATAATAAAAAAAATTACCTAAACTTTTTTTTTGAATGTTGATAAAGGAAAAGCTCATCTTGTTAAGAAGATTTGTAATTATTACAACTTTATGTAAAAGCACATTTTATTAACCTATTAGTCGCAACGAAATGAAAGGGTAGCTGAATTAAATGAGAAGTAATTTACTTGTTAACGATAACCTTATATCGTTAGTCGTCATTGGAAACTATTTTTATCTCTTTTCAGTCATTATATTTCAAAAATTTTAAAATAAATATTAAGATTTATATCTGGCAACATCTAACTTCTAATTTCTTATTTATACATTTTTGTCATTTTTGACATCAAAACAAGTGTGAGCTTATAAAATAAAAATTGAGCGAGAGATGAATTTTTCACCCATAAAGAATAAATAACACTGGTTTTTTCTTCTGTTGCATGAGTTTTTTTTAAAAACAGATCTTAGATACTTTTGTATCGCTGATTTTTAAATCTGCAATCGGTTTCTTGCTCCAAGCTCCAGATTTTTTAAATGACATTTCAGTTTTGGTCTATTTTTTGTTATCATGTATTAGTTTTAAAACGTTGCCGTCCGAAGACTCCCCGTGTAGTTGGTGACTGATGCACGTTGAAATTCTGTCGAGTCGCAAAGTCCTCCATGTTCCCACAACAAATCAATACCTCTGGGGGTACTGGATTGGAGATCGTTCGTTCTCTGATTCAGGTCAAAATTACGTTCTGTGGATGAATGATTGGATGTATGAATGGGTCCGCCTTATAAACAGGTGTGATGTATGATGTGGCAGAAGTCGAATTCTTGGCCATAGATGGCACCACTGAAAAACAAGAATCGTACTCTTTGACTTAAATTTGCTCGGTTTCACCAAGCAGGCTTGCCTGTGTGGCAAGTGGCATTAGAACCAACCATAACCGTCGTTGAACTGCCGACCCAATTTTTGCGTTTACGACTATTAATAACAAGCATAAAAGCCGTCCCGCCCCCGTAAGGAGGCATCTGGGGCACTCCGAAAGTTCGAAGTGAGCGTAACAGTTCAATTACATGAGCAAACATATTCAAAAATTTTAAATTGGAGTTTTAACAAATAGATAGAGTATTAAATATGAAATCCAGAAAAGAGTGCTACTTAAAAATAAACTAAATGCAAACAAACATTACAAAGAAAATAATCAGTAACAATCAGAAGAGATATTGATGTCGCATCTTCAGTAGGGGTGCAAAGTTAATAAGAGGAAACACTATTAATGTTCAACTCCGACGACTTAATGTTTACGACTATTAATGTTCAACTCCGGGATCCTGTAATTTTGAACCCAATCCAAAAGACACGTGCACTGTATTCCCCGAGCCACCAGGGCTCAATATAGAGAAATTGTACCTACCCTTTGCCAAGCTACGCGACAAATACTCTCTGCTACTCCGCCAGCTATGATTATGGTCTCCTGTTCTGGATCGAAGGCGCTGTTTTCTGGCAGTTTTCCTCCGCATTTGTGTAAAGGTTCAGCTCTTTCTTTGTTTTTGGTAGTAAAAAGCCAGAATTCTGAGTTTGGCACATTCGTATCTGTTCCTTTATATACTGGGGTGAAAGTCTCTGGTATCGATGAATTGCAATGCTCGAAATCTATGGTTTCAAAGCATGGCTCTTTTTGCATTAGAAAACTCACAAAAAGATCAAAAGCTACAGAGAAAGTTAATATGCATCATTATCAAATAAAAGCATTTTAAAACAAGAAGTGTACACTTAATATACACTACCTACAATAATATAAGAGACATTAAATAAATAGTTCCAAGAAATTGAAGCGGTAAGATATTACTTCATTAAAAACTTCATTCGCTTCAAAAAATTACAAATTGAAAACAACAGTCGACATGCTTTAAGCGTTCAAAAAATAGACATCCATTTTCAAGATTTGCAAGATGTGAATGAGAAGAAGCAAAAGAGATTTGAAATATAAACGTAATGTTGCCAACAAATAAAGGAAAAATAAAGGTGAGAAAACCCGAGAGAGAAAAAAAAAGTGAAAAATAAAACAAGAAAAACCACAGTGACCGAGAGGGGCAAATCAGTGTAAATTGCATTGCCACGCGCTATGGAAAGATGGTGTGGAACAAATATCGTTAACAAGGGAATCAGCATTCATATGAACAAATAAGATTCCAGGACATCAAGAAAAGCTAACACGACTGGAGAAGAAATAATTTTGGTACTGTCGAAATTGAATTTGTTCCCAGGATTTCAACAATGTGCAGCAATTGATGATTACTATTACTTAAGTAGTTAGAGTTTCTTACTTAAGTAATTAGAGTTTCAGGTCTCGTGAGTTTAGCAAGAGCGGAATCCACTGCAGAAGGATTAAATCCACGGAATGGTGGAAGTTAAGTTCGGAATTTAAGAAAGAAGAGTCATAATACAAGGCTAAATGCGAGGAAAACAAAAGTATGAAATGAAGAAAGTCTTTGAAAATTTAAGTGATTAAAATTAACATGAGCACGCAAAGAGGCGGGAAAATGTTTACGACAAAGAATAATCACTTTTTTTATTCCTTACCCTTCACGTCCACGTCTGGTAAGTTTTGAAAACGGGATCCTGTTTTTTGAGTGCCTAAAACATGTCATCTGTCATTTGTAATTTTTCGAATAAAGGTTTTAATCAAATAATAGAAGAGACACTTTCAGTTTTTTTTACATTTCATTAAATTTCTATAGAAATACTTAGAGGATTATTTCATAATTTTAGAGGTGTTTAGATGATATTCAATAAATTTTAAAGTTCTTAGATTAGAGTAACCGACAAAAAATGAGTAACGAAACAAGCAGCACCTAAATCCAGAAAATATGATGACAAACTTGTATCGATTACTTTGGTTGTCATTTGTAATAATTGCTTAAAATTTCTTCAATTTTTGAACATTTTTGATATGAACATTTTTATGAATTTTTTTTTGTCTTACGTTATTTTGCAATAATTTTAAAAATATTTAATAAAAAGGCAAAATTTTGTCGCAATGTTTAGTTAATAACAAAATCATAATTTTAAAACTTAAAACAAAATCGTTAAAATTTACTATAAAGGTTTGAGCATTTAAAGTAATTCTTTCATACGAGAGTTGCTATTTATTTTTCTGGCCTAATAATAAAAAAACAAATATGCAGGATCGAAATTGGTTTTATTGTTTTTCAAAATATTCTCCATGATGATCAATNTTCTATTAGATAAGATTTATTAAAAATTACACCAGCATGATGAATCATATCCCATTAAAATAGGTTTTCTTTTTCACATGCTTTGTTTTTTTCCTTGTACCATCACAATTTGGTGTACTGACGATTATTGTAAGGTACTATCATCTGTTATTAAATTCTGGCTCATGATAAAATTTAAATTTGTGGAAAATCCCTTATAATTTAGAACTATCAAGAATTACAAAAACTGCGCAAGAAGTTACTAGAAACTTTTTAATTTTTCAAGATATTCATATCGACTTTTTTCATTTGTTAACAAATACAATTCACTACAAAATTATAAAGAAAAAAAAAATCGCGTATGCACAATTTTGAAAGAACTACTTTAAATGCTCATATGTTGCTCAATTTTTATAATTTTTTTTCCAAATTTTTAAATAATAAATTTGTAATTAATAAAAAACTGCTTCGAAAACTTATTTAATTTTATTGATTATTTTTAAAGTTATTGCAAAAAACATGAGACAATATAAAACATGAGACAATATTTTTTATAAAAATGTCCATATTTCCGAAAAATGGAAGCTGAGTTTACGAAATTTTATGCAATTGAGTATTTGCACTTCAAGAAGACCGCGGATACCCACATATGTGAACTATGACGTCACTGCCAGCAGATCGTTTTTAGTTTTTTTTCCTACTTATAACCGCTGTTGAACAGCCTACCCAATTTTATGGGTTTACGACTACTAATGTTCAACTCCGTAGCCTTGTAATTTTAAACCCAATCCAGAATACAAGGGAACTCCTGGACCGAGTATTGGGAGAAATTTGCCTTCGTGGAGGACTTTTCTGATGGAACTAACCCGCATTAGCGTTACATGGAGAGGAAGACCACGAGAACCTCCCATGGTCAGCCTGACGGCAAGGGGGCTCTAACCTATGATCCGTTGATCGTCGTAATGTGTGGCAAATAAGTATTCCAGGATAACATTCAGACAAAACACCAAATAAGATAAAAATTGATTTCGAGCGAGAAAACGTTCAGAAGTAGATCTACATGTGTGGAGAGTATTTATAGATCATGTCAACCTTCATCTATGAAAAGGTACCCCGACATTGAGTCGAGTTAACATGTCTTATATACTAGTGAATTGTAGTTGTAATTTTGTAGTGGTAGATACACTTCTCGGATGATCCAACTCTACATCATATCGCCAAGAGAGGCGTGCCTAACTCTCATAGGATCTCTCAATGTTACAAATTATTTTCTTTTATGTATTTTCTTAAGAAATGTTTATTAAAATAGAGAGTTAACGAAAATTGAAATCTTACATCGCTTATAAGAAAAATGACGTGTTAAAGTTGAGCTTAGTTTCTCCACATAAGTTGAAATGCTAACTAAAGTGAAGTTAATTAAATCCAGTCCCTCATCGCACATCGAATTTGTTGAAATGTAATTCTTTCTCGTCTATGTCTTTTACTTAATTTAAATTTCTTATTTGTTTGCGTATTTTATTATGACCATGATATGTTTTTGTTTCGTGCACCTGGCAACTTCGATTTATAAATAGTCTGTTTATGTTCAACACGGCTTCGTGCCTGGCTTTAAGTTTAGTGCGAAATATATGGTGAAAGAATTGGAATCTTTTTCTAAGAATATAGAATGTGTCACTTGAGGGAACGGGCTTGGCATACTCGAAATAGAATGGAAAAAACATATACAAATGTCGTGTTTCAAGAACCAATCAGGATCGAAATAACCATACTAAGTCACTTGCAGGTATCCCATTATTGCAAATAATAGTCAAAGTAAACGATACAAATTGCAAGCGTACTGCAGTACTTTCTGGCATAAGGTGTTCAAAAATACATGTTTTCATTTATAATTTATTACCGTTTCTTCAAATTTCTGAAAGTTTCATACTTTAATTTCAAGAATTTTTAATTTAAAATGGTATATATATCTAAGCATTTTTTAAAGAAATAACACCTATTGAATTATTAAACCTGAAAAAGTGACAAAAGTTGCAAGGAAAGCAAATTATCAAATAAAATCTGAACATTCTAATGCCTATTTTGAAAATGTCTGCTTCTAAATAAATTGCAAAAAGGAAGAGTTGGAATGCAAATTTTGTCCTTATTCATTTTGTGTTTTACAATAGGTACTGTATGATTTTTATTTTTATTTTCTTAAGTTTATGTTTATTTTATTTTATAACCGTCGTTGAACAACCGACCGAATTTCCAGTTAGCGACTATCAAGGTCCAACTTCGTATCCTTATGATGTTGAACCCAATCCAGAAGACAAGGGAACTCCTGGATCAAGTATTAGGTGAAATTTGCCTCTGTGGAGACTTTTCGATCAAACTAACCCGCATTTTTTTTACATGGAGAGGAAAACCGCGAAAACCTCCCACGGTAAGCCTTACGGCAAGGGGACTTTAACCCATTGGCCGTCTACCACTGAGGATATTTTACGTCAGCACTGTGGTCGGTGTGAGTCGGGTGCGGAATTCAAATCAACCAGCCTTCGCCGGGATTGAGTCCCGGTTCACCTCATTGGGATTCGAGAGTTAATCCTCTGAGCCACCACGATTCAGCTTATGTTTATTAAACACAAACGTCTATCTGAAACTTTTAAAGGAGCAAATTGACGACAAGGTAATGTTTTTCTCTTTTTAATAAAAACTAACAAACCTATCTTAAAGCTAAAATTAGTATATTGGGTATTTCATAAAAGCCGCTCGTAACGTATCTTTATAGAATCGTTGTACATAATGAAACAGGAAAGCTGGGCACATTAACCGCAAATTAATATTTTCGTTGAAAAAGAACAAAAGCGTCTTAATACTCTCTAATTATTTAACATTATAGAAGTCGACGAGTTCAAATTAAGAATTATGATTATTAAAAACAAATTTTTTTTCCTAGTGGGACAGAATGTATATTCTTTTTGCAAGTATTTCAACTTCATCCTCCTAATATACACGAATGTTTAAAAATCTTTCATTTTTTTTATCTCATTTAAATGTTAACTTGCTACTCGTAGTACTTGCTATTTGTAATTCTTTTGCATTTTTACAAAGGTTCTGCATGTTTGTAATGCAAAGATTCTTAGACGGTACATTGTCTATTTCCGTAATTTATCTAAATTGGCTTACTTGGCAGATTTAAAAACTATACATCAAACCTTGGAAGTCATGTTTCTCATTTTCTTCCATTATATATTAAAGATAAGTTTTTAAATTTTGATGAACAATTTTGCAAAACTCCATTGTTGTAGAATAATCTGCAATTATTAAGTGTCTAGGTATGTCGTATTTATTCAACAGTTACAGTTTAAATGCGAAAAATAGAAAGCGATTCTAGAAACTCATCATTTAAGAAAATTTTTTCCCAAAAGAAATATTGTTCTTTTCCTCTCTTTAAAGCAGTGTTTCTTAACCTTTTTGATATAATGAACCCCTTTTAAAAACCCCGTGAAAAAAATAATTGCAAAAAACATCAATTATTAGAAAACTTTCAATTTTATTATTTTAAGAGTATTTCAAAATTAAAATTTTTAATGTGAAGGTTACTACTGCTTTTCCATAACTAATAAATTGAATTGGGGGATGGTTTTCGACAAAGCAACGTGCATATCATGATCAATATTCAATCGATTTCGATGTTATGTTCTTATTGTCACAAGTGTGGAAAATCCTGTTTCGCAAAGATACACTGTAGCAAACGGAATTATAGCTGCCATAGCTCGCTTTACAAGCAATAGGTAGGCTTCCAAACGTTTTAAAAATTAGGAGTAGTCAGCGGACCCCCAAAATATAACTCATGGACCCCTTAGGGGTTCATGAACCACAGGTAGAAACAATGGTTTAAAGTGTTAATTTTCAATGAACAGAAACATAACGCTTTACAACAAAAGCATTAAAAATTGTACAATATATTTTGTACATAAAATAATATGAATCCTACTTATACTTGAGAGGACGCCATACTACGGGGGAAAACGGTTCATTGCAAATTTGTTTTTACTCCCATAACTAATTTAAAATTTAAGAGAAAGGAAAAGTGAGTTCAGGCAAGCCTAGAGTAGGACATGAAGTTTGAATTGCTGAAAAAAAAAGCTTTAAACTATCAACAAATTATTGGAGGAGAACTTCTCCGTAATCCTACGTTATCTTCTCTTAATTTATTTTCGTTTTGACGGTTAAAGAACTTCAGTTTAGTATTTGAAACTTCATGGCCTACTTTAAGTTTGTCTGAGTTCACTTTTTCTATACTTTAAAATTTAAATCTGTTATGGATGTGAAAGAGAATTTGCGACAAAAAATTTCTCCTGAGGTATGACGTCCGCTTAAGCGGTAAATTACCACATCATCAAGTTCAATAATTTTCAAAATTTTTACTTACATCGAGATAATGGAAACGCAATCACAAGTATCAGGCATGCTCTAATAAAAAGCATATTAATGTGATATATTTCTTCAAAACTAGCTTTAGTAAAAAAAAAGCTTTTCCTTTCTTTTAAAAGTGAAACTAGAAGGAAGTAAAGTGTTTTTACCTATCACCTGAACTCATAAAAACTTGATAATTCTACAGTCATTAAAGCTCTTAATCACGAAACAGAACGCTTCTTCTGGAAAAGCGTGAAAAAAATATAGAAAATATTTACATAGTCACTTATTCTTGCAACTATGCATATATATTTATATTCTTATTCGCTTTTCTTTAATCTTTCGACGTTTTCTCCGTATTTTTTACTTTTTTTATGAGTTCTCTTAGCTATATAAAAACGAAATAGTATTTTTTCCGATTCTTCGCAAATAATACATGAAAGAACGTGATCTTGGACTCAAGACGACATCGACATGGCAGATTTACAAATGTTTTTTTTCTTGTATTAAATGCCCATTTCTATACCTGTATCCTAAACCTTTTATTATTTCATGCTTTTGGACATTTTTGTCTCATTTAGCATGATTACGGCTTTTTTTTCGCTCAATCGAATTATTTGGCGGATTTTTTTTTACATTTCTGTGATCAGATGACGAATTAGTACCAATACAAAATCGTTTTCTATATCCCATCTTTTTGCCTATATTGAAGAACCATCTATTTCATTTTTTTTCCATGGCGGAATATGTTTAAGCTAATTTTGATGCAAAAACGTGATTTTTCTGAAGAAACATAATTTTTTTTCCTATTGTATTTGATTTAAAGAGCAAAAATTAACCCTGAAATCAAATTTCATAAAATTTTGACAATTATTGAGCTTTACAAACACAAATGAATATTTGACTTAAAAATCGGAATGTCGACATTTTTGACATTAGTAGTAACAGATTTACGTAAAGCTTCATTCAGAATTCGTGCTGCCTTTAAGTAATTTATTGTGCCAGCTAAAAATTGCATACAGTCAAGTAAATGTAACCAAAAATTAAAAAAAATAAATGAAAGTGGTAATAAGCTCTTCATAATTATTTATTGAGTAAACTTGTCTATAAGTTGTAGCAAGATTTAAATTATTCAAGTTATTAAGTTGCTTACATTTATCAATCGATGCATGATGTAATTTTTTTCTATACTTCCATTGTTAACATTTTGTCAATTCAGACATTTTACAGGGCAGATTAGGTGGGCTAACGTTGCGCCCACAGTAAGGACAAATAATACAGAGAATGAAGGAATTTTCATGCCTTACTCGGGATTCGAGCTCAGAATCTTTCCGATGCAAGGCCAGTTACCTGTCCAGTCGGCATAACAGTGTTGTAAATCTGACCCATATTTAAGAACTAAATTCGCGAAAGCAACGACCTATAGGGAGTGTTTTTTTTTGTTTTTTTGTCGCATGCCT
>NC_092206.1:76677535-76679558 GCF_043381705.1 Parasteatoda tepidariorum | reverse complement strand
CTCTATCCTATGAACCGTCTACCACTGAGGATATTTTACGTCAGTACTGTGGTCGGTGTGAGTCGGGTGCGGAATTCAAATCAACCAGCCTTCGCCGGGATTGAGTCCCGGTTCACCTCATTGGGATTCGAGAGTTAATCCTCTGAGCCACCACGATTCAGCTTATGTTTATTAAACACAAACGTCTATCTGAAACTTTTAAAGGAGCAAATTGACGACAAGGTAATGTTTTTCTCTTTTTAATAAAAACTAACAAACCTATCTTAAAGCTAAAATTAGTATATTGGGTATTTCATAAAAGCCGCTCGTAACGTATCTTTATAGAATCGTTGTACATAATGAAACAGGAAAGCTGGGCACATTAACCGCAAATTAATATTTTCGTTGAAAAAGAACAAAAGCGTCTTAATACTCTCTAATTATTTAACATTATAGAAGTCGACGAGTTCAAATGAAGTATTATGATTATAAAAAACAAATTTTTTTTTCTAGTGGGACAGAATGTATATTCTTTTTGCAAGTATTTCAACTTCATCCTCGAATAGATTAGATCTCCTAATATAGACGAATGTTTAAAAATCTTTCATTTTTTTTATCTCATTTAAATGTTAACTTGCTACTCGTAGTACTTGCTATTTGTAATTCTTTTGCATTTTTACAAAGGTTCTGCATGTTTGTAATGCAAAGATTCTTAGACGGTACATTGTCTATTTCCGTAATTTATCTAAATTGGCTTACTTGGCAGATTTAAAAACTATACATCAAACCTTGGAAGTCATGTTTCTCATTTTCTTCCATTATATATTAAAGATAAGTTTTTAAATTTTGAAGAACAATTTTGCAAAACTCCATTGTTGTAGAATAATCTGCAATTATTAAGTGTCTAGGTATGTCGTATTTATTCAACAGTTACAGTTTAAATGCGAAAAATAGAAAGCGATTCTAGAAACTCATCATTTAAGAAAATTTTTTCCCAAAAGAAATATTGTTCTTTTCCTCTCTTTAAAGCAGTGTTTCTTAACCTTTTTGATATAATGAACCCCTTTTAAAAACCCCGTGAAAAAAATAATTGCAAAAAACATCAATTATTAGAAAACTTTCAATTTTATTATTTTAAGAGTATTTCAAAATTAAAATTTTTAATGTGAAGGTTACTACTGCTTTTCCATAATTAATAAATTGAATTGGGGGATGGTTTTCGACAAAGCAACGTGCATATTATGATCAATATTCAATCGATTTCGATGTTATGTTCTTATTGTCACAAGTGTGGAAAATCCTGTTTCGCAAAGATACACTGTAGCAAACGGAATTATAGCTGCCATAGCTCGCTTTACAAGCAATGGGTAGGCTTCCAAACGTTTTAAAAATTAGGAGTAGTCAACGGACCCCCAAAATATAACTCATGGACCCCTTAGGGGTTCATGAACCACAGGTAGAAACAATGGTTTAAAGTGTTAATTTTCAATGAACAGAAACATAACGCTTTACAACAAAAGCATTAAAAATTGTACAATATATTTTGTACATAAAATAATATGAATCCTACATATACTTGGGAGGACGCCATACTACGGGAGAAAGCGGTTCATCGCAAATTTGTTTTTACTCCCATAACTAATTTAAAATTTAAGAGAACGAAAAAGTGAGTTCAGGCAAGCCTAGAGTAAGCCATGAAGTTTGAATTGCTGAAAAAAAAAAGCTTTAAACTATCAACAAATTATTGGAGGAGAACTTCTCCATAATCCTACGTTATCTTCTCATAATTTATTTTCGTTTTTATGGTTAAAGAACTTCATTTTAGTATTTGAAACTTACTCTAAGTTTGTCTGAGTTCACTTTTTCTATACTTTAAAATTTAAATCTGTTATGGATGTGAAAGAGAATTTGCGACAAAAAATTTCTCCTGAGGTATGGCGTCCGCTTAAGCGGTAAATTACCACATCATCAAGTTCAATAATATTCAAAATTTTTACTTACATCGAGATAATGGGAACGCAATCACAAGTATCAGGCATGTTCT
>NC_092206.1:76665881-76677035 GCF_043381705.1 Parasteatoda tepidariorum | reverse complement strand
GACGCCATACCTCAGGAGAAATTTTTTGTAGCAAATTCTCTTTCACATCCATAACAGATTTAAGTATAGAAAAAGTGAACTCAGACAAACTTAGAGTAAGTTTCAAATACTAAAATGAAGTTCTTAAACCATCAAAACGAAAATAAATTATGAGAAGATAACGTAGGATTATGGAGAAGTTCTCCTCCAATAATTTGTTGATAGTTTAAAGCTTTTTTTTTCAGCAATTGAAACTTCATGGCTTCATCTAGGCTTGCCTGAACTCACTTTTTCTTTCTCTTAAATTTTAAATTAGTTATGGGAGTAAAAACAAATTTGCGATGAACCGTTTTCTCCCGTAGTATGGCGTCCTCCCAAGTATATGTAGGATTCATATTATTTTATGTACAAAATATATTGTACAATTCTTAATGCTTTTGCTGTAGAACGATATGTTTCTGTTCATTGAAAATTAACACTTTAAAGAGACAAAAGAACTTCTTTTGGGAAATTTTTTTTTAAATGATGAGTTTCTAGAATCGTTTTCTATTTTTTACATTTAAACTGTAGCTGTTGAATAAATACGACATATCTAGACACTTAATAATTACAGATTGTTCTACAACAATGGAGTTTTGGAAAATTGTTCTTCAAAATTTATAAACTTATGTTTAATATATAATGGAAGAAAAGGAAAAACATGACTTCCAAGGTTTGATGAATTTTTTACTATAGTTTTTAAATTAATCTGCCAAGTAAGCCAATTTAGATAAATTACGGAAATAGACAATGTACCGTCTAAGAATCTTTGCATTACAAACATGCAGAATCTTTGTAAAAATACAAAAAAAAATTAGGAATAGCAAGTACTACGAGTAGCAAGTTAACATTTAAATGAGATAAAAAAAATGAAAGATTTTTAAACATTCGTGTATATTAGGAGGATGAAGTTGAAATACTTGCAAAAAGAATATACATTCTGTCCCACTAGGAAAAAAAATTTGTTTTTAATAATCATAATTCTTAATTTGAACTCGTCGACTTCTATAATGTTAAATAATTAGAGAGTATTAAGACGCTTTTGTTCTTTTTCAACGAAAATAGTAATTTGCGGTTAAGCTTTCTTGTTTCATTATGTACAACGATTCTATAAAGATATGTTACGAGCGGCTTTTATGAAATACACAATATACTAATTTTAGCTTTAAGATAGGCTTGTTAGTTTTTTATTAAAAAGAGAAAAACATTACCTTGTCGTCAATTTGCTCCTTTAAAAGTTTCAGATAGACGTTTGTGTTTAATAAACGTAAGGTGAACCGTGGTGGCTCCAGGGGATTAGCTCTCGAATCCCAATGAGGTGAACCGGGATTCAATCCCGGCGAAGGCTGGTTGATTTGAATTCCGCACCCGACTCACACCGACCACAGGGCTGACGTAAAATTATCCTCAGTGGTAGACGGTAGTTAAAGTCCCCTTGCCGTAAGGCTTACCGTGGGAGGTTTTCGCTGTTATCCTCTCCATGTAAAACAAATGCGGGTTAGCTCCATCAGAAAAGTCCTCCACGAAGGCAAATTTCTCCCAATACTCGATCCAGGAGTTCCCTTGTCTTCTGGATTGGGTTCAAAATTACTACTCGGTGTTGAACATTAGTAGTCGTAAACCCATAAAATTGGGTAGGCTGTTCAACAGCGGTTATAAGTAGAAAAAAAAGCTAAAAACGATCTGCTGACGTCATGGTTCACATGTGTGGGTATCCGCGGTCTTCTTGAAGTGCAAATACTCAATTGCATAAAATTTCGTAAACTCAGCTTACATTTTACGGAAATATGGACATTTTTATAAAAAATATAATCTCATGTTTTATATTGTCTCATGTTTTTTGCAATAACTTTAAAAATAATCAATAAAATTAGATAAGTTTTCGAAGCAATTTTTTATTAATTACAAATTTATTATTTTAAAATTTGGACAAAAAATGATAAAAATTGAGCAACATGTGCGCATTTAAAGTAGTTCTTTCAAACTGTGTATACGCGATTTTTTTTCTTTATAATTTTGTAGTGAATTGTATTTGTTAACAAATGAAAATAGTCGATATGAATATCTTGAAAAATTAAAAAGTTTCTACTAACTTTGCGTAGTTTTTGTAATTCTTGATAGTTCTAAATTATAAGGGATTTTCCAGAAATTTAATTTTTATCATGAGGCAGAATTTAATAACAGATGATAGTACCTTACAATAATCGTCAGCACACCAAATTGTGATGGTACAAGGAAAAAAACAAAGCATTGGAAAAAGAAAACCTATTTTAATGGGATATAATTCATCATATGATTCATCATGCTGGTGTAATTTTTAATAAATCTTATCTAATAGAACATAATGATATTTGTGGAAAATTTCTTATCATTCTGTTAAAAACAGTACTTAAAAAAATTACTAAAATCTTTATAAATTTTCAAGATATTCAAATAGGATTGTTTTTCATTACTTACCAAAAACGAATCTCAACAAAACCATGAGAAGAAATTAGTAAATTTTTGCGCTCATGCGCAATATGAAAGTACTTCTTTAAATGCTCAAACCTTTATAGTAAATTTTAACGATTTTTTTTTAAGTTTTAAAATTATGATTTTGTTATTAACTAAACATTGCGACAAAATTTTGCTTTTTTATTAAATATTTTTAAAATTTTTGCAAAATAACGTAAGACAAAAAAAAAGTTTTTTTCATATAAATGTTCATATCAAAAATTTTCAAAAATTGAAGAAATTTTAAGCAATTATTGCAAATGACAACCAAAATAATCGATACAAGTTTGTCATCTTATTTTCTGGATTTAGGTGTTGCTTGCTTCGTTACTCATTTTTTGTCGGTTACTCTAACCTCTAAGAGCTTTAAAATTTATTGAATATCATCTAAACACCTCAAAAATTATGAAATAATCCTCTAAGTATTTCTATAGAAATTTAATGAAATGAAAAAAACTGAAAGTGTCTCTTCTATTATTTGATTAAAAACTTTATTCGAAAAATTACAAATAACAGATGACATGTCTTAAGCACTCAAAAAACAGGCTCCCGTTTTCAAAACTTACCAGACGTGGACGTGAAGGGTAAGGAATAATGATTATTCTTTGTCGCAAACATTTTCCCGCCTCTTTGCGTGCTCATATTAATTTTAATCACTCTAATTTTCAAAAAATGTCTTTATTTCATACTTTTGTTTCCCTCGCACTATGTTATGACTCTTCTTTCTTAAATTCCGAACTTAACTTCCACCATTCCGTGGATTTAATCCTTCTGCAGTGGATTCAGCTCTTGCTAAACTCACGAGACCTGAAACTCTGATTCTAACAGAAAACTTGCTAATTTGCAATTTTTTTTCCTCCCGTCTGTTACAAAATTTCTAATATTCTCTGCTGTTTTCGTTTTAAAGCTATTTTTAGACCTATTAACAAAATAAAATTTAAGTCTATTTAAGTAATAGTAATTAAAAGTAAGTAATAGTAATCATCAATTGCTGCACATTGTTGAAATCTTGGGAACAAATTCAATTTCGACAGTACCAAAATTATTTCTTCTCCAGTCGCATAAGCTTTTCTTGATGTCCTGGAATCTTGTTTCATTCATATGAATGCTGATTCCCTTGTTAACGATATTTGTTCCACACCATCTTTCCATTGCGCGTGGCAATGCAATTTACAATGATTTGCACCTCTCGGTCACTGTGGTTTTTCTTGTTTTATTTTTCACTTTTTTTTCTCTCTCGGGTTTTCTCACCTTTATTTTTCCTTTTTTTGTTGGCGACATTACGTTTATATTTCAAATCTCTTTTGCTTCTTCTCATTCACATCTTGCAAATCTTGAAAATGGATGTCTATTTTTTTAAACGCTTAAAACATGTCGACTGTTGTTTTCAATTTGTAATTTTTTGAAGCGAATGAAGTTTTTAATGAAGTAATATCTTACCGATTCAATTTCCTGGAATTATTTATTTAATGTCTCTTCTATTATTGTAGGTAGTGTATATTAAGTGTAAACTTTTTTGTTTTAAAATGCTTTTATTTGATAATGATGCATATTAACTTTCTCGGTAGCTTTTGATCCTTTTGTGAGTTTTCTAATGCAAGGAGAGCCATGCTTTGAAACCATAGATTTCGAGCATTGCAATACATCGATACCAGAGGCTTTCACTCCAATATATAAAGGAACTGATACGAATGTGCCAAACTCAGAATTCTGGCTTTTTACTACCAAAAACAAAGAAAGAGCTGAACCTTTACACAAATGCGGAGGAAAACTGCCAGAAAACAGCGCCTTTGATCCAGAACAGGAGACCATAATCATAACTGGCGGAATCGTAGAGAGTATTTGTCGCGTAGCTTGGCAAAGGGTAGGTACAATTTCTCTATATTGAGCCCTGGTGGCTCAGGGGATACAACACAGTTCTGACGTAAAATTTCCTCAGTGGTAGACAGATCATGGGTTGAAAATACCTAGCCATCAGGCTAACCGTATGAGGTTTTCATGGTTTTCCTTTCCAAGTAACACAAATTCGGGTTAGTTCCCTCAAAAAGTCCTCCAAGAAAGAAAAAATTTTCCCAATATTTGATCCACGAGTGCACGTGTCTTCTGGATTGGGTTCAAAATTACAGGACACCGGAGTTGAACCTTAATAGTCGTAAACGCAAAAATTGGGTCGGCAGTTCAACGACGGTTATGGTTGGTTCTAATGCCACTTGCCACACAGGCAAGCCTGCTTGGTGAAACCGAGCAAATTTAAAGCAGAGAGTGCGATTCTTGTTTTTCAGTGGTGCCATCTATGGCCAAGAATTCGACTTCTGTCACATCATACATCACACCTGTTTATAAGGCGGACCCATTCATACATCCATTCATTCATCCACAGTTCGTAATTTTGACCTGAATCAGAGAAAGATCGATCTCCAATCCAGTACCCCCAGTGGTATTGATTTGCTATGGGAACATGGAGGACTTTGCGACTGAAAAACTTGAAAACTTGAAATTTGGATTTTGCGTAGAAAAACGTACAAGGAGTTCAATAAAATAAAAAAGAAATCAGATTTAATTATTAGGTCGATAATAATTAACTGTAGTAAGAAAAAAACATGTTTGACCTGCTGTTTCCTGAAATGCAACTAAACTGAACTGAACTGACGAACTGAAACGATCATATCGAATTATAATTTTTTATAGTTTTTTTTCAATATTAGTATTTATTCGAAAACTTTTTTTTTAAATATTTTTTTATTTATTATAATTTCTCTGGGGAACACATTTTTTGTCGCATTTATGCAAATATTTGACATTACCAAAATCGGGTATAGGGACTTGAAATCTGAAATAAATTTTACTCCTAAATCTACATATTTTTTAATGACATTTTTAGTCTGTTGTTTGTCGAAATGCACAAGTTTAAGATCGTTATATACAACAGGTTGTCACATAAATGTTGCGTCAAACTTCTTGGGGAGTTAGAACTTATCATCATGGATTAAAATTTCACAGAACCTTCCCCCAAATGTTGTCAGACGCGGCTAAAAGCTCTTCCATGTTATGACCTGTTCTAAAGCAACAGAAGAAACAGCTCATAAAAAGGAAGCTGACCTAGTGGCGTATGCCGATTTTTCCATACGACGAGCATGGGTTTCTATGCAAGTCCTTAGACCCCCTGTTATATATAACGTTTTAAAACTTGGTTGGTTGGTTGGTTTTGTTGGTTGGTTGGTTGGTTCTAATTCCACTTACCACACGGACAAGCCTGTTTTGTGAAACCGAGCAAATTTAAGGCAGAGTGAGTGATTCTTGTTTTTCAGTGGCGCCATCTATGGCTAAGAATTCGATTTCGCCACACCATACGTCACACCTGTTTATAAGGCGAACCCATTCATTCATCCAATCATTCATCCACAGACCATAATTTTGACCTGAATCAGAGAACGAACGATCTCCTACCGCCAGAGGTATTGATTTGTTATGGGAACATGGAGGACTCTGCGACTCGACAGAATTTCAACGTGCATCAGTCACCAACTACACGGGGAGTCTTCGGCCGGCAACGTTTTAAAACTAATACATGATAACAAAAAATAGACCAAAACTGAAATGTCATTTAAAAAATTTGGAGCTTGGAGCAAGAAACCGATTGCAGATTTAAAAATCAGCGATACAAAAGTATCTATGATCTGTTTTAAAAAAAAAACTCATGCAACAGAAGAAAAAACCAGTGTTATTTATCCTTTATGGGTGAAAAATTCATCTCTCGCTCAATTTTTATTTTATAAGCTCACACTTGATTTGATGTCAAAAATGACAAAAATGTATAAATAAGAAATTAGAAGATAGATGTTGCCAGATATAAATCTTAATATTTATTTTAAAATTTTTGAAATATAAAGACTGAAAAGAGATAAAAATAGTTTCCAATGACGACTAACGATATAAGGTTATTGTTAACAAGTAAATTACTTCTCATTTAATTCAGCTACCCTTTCATTTAGTTGCGACTAATATGTTAATAAAATGTGCTTTTACGTAAAGTTGTAATAATTACAAATCTTCTAAACAAGATGAGCTTTTCTTTTATCGACATTCAAGAAAAAAAATTTAGGTAATTTTTTTTATTATAAATGTAACTCAGCAGCTAATTTTAAGAATTCTTTTTAACCAATCTCTATGGATGGGTACATTCACGTTTGATCAAAGGAAAAAAAGTTTTACCTTCTAGTCTAACTTTGAAGCCATCTCTGCTTATTGCATTCCATAGACTATCTCATTGCATTTAAGACAAAGTGACACAAATAGTACTCACAATAGTGCTAATCTGTATATAGCTTGGAAAAAAAATTAACACTATTAACACAACAACATAAATTAACGTTATAATTTATCGAAAATATTGAAATATATTGTACTTTTACAATGTTGCAAATAAATATAATTTCAAAGATATGCATTTTTCTATGTTAACTGTGTAAAATTATGGCATTTGAATTATTGATAATGATAACAAATAATAATAATAAACTGATTTTGAGATAAATCAGTTCAATATTTTATACATGTGTCAGTATTTGACATATGTTCAGTATTTGACATAAAAGGCACTAGTGTGGCTGTTTAAAAATAAAAGATTGTTTTAAGTGTGCACACAAAAAAACATTATTCATCTCCATCAATTTTTTTTAATTTTTTTTAAGGAAAAACAACCTTAAAAATTAAAAACAGTTTTTTTAAAAAAATAAAAAAAAACATAAAAATAAGGTTGCGTAACATATGTAAAGATGTATAACGGAAAATAAGTCATTTTATTAAAAATCCCATTTAATTGTTAATAATGTGTCCGAAATATATATTAAATACTAGCTGTACCCACTCACACGTTGCTGTGATTAATGATCAAATGTATGCAATACATCAAAATGAAAATTAATAATAAAACTATCCCTACATATATGTCATTTGAATATAACGAAACATAGATATACATAGTTGATGGTAGAATAAACATGTTTCTTCACTTGTAGTATTAAACAATACATCATGAAATGCAGGATATTTGATGATTGATGGTGAACTTTATCTTAGCAGTGCTTGTAAATATACAACATTTTTTGTTTTCCCAACTGGTGCAAGAACAAATAAATTTGATGGTTTTCCAACTCGTGAACACGCAACGTACAGCTGTCCATGTGAGAAGCATGGATTTATCAAATGTAATCCACATACTTGCAATGATTGTCCCTGTGCTTTGTTAATGGTCATTGCAAAGGCTAGTCGTACAGGAAACTGTAGACGTTTGAATTCAAATGGAGTATTCGTTGGTATCATGGGAATGCGTGGTATTAGTTCATGTTCTCCTAGGTGTTTTCCATTTAAGAAGGTTGCCTCAATTATGTTATTCATTATTTTTTTTACTGATAGCCTAGTCCCACTGCATAGTCGTGGTGGATTTATGTTTCGTAGAAGGATGATTGGGGAACCAATTTTCAAAGATAAAATATGCGGTGGCTTTCCTGGTAGATCCAATGAATTTAAAAATTCTATTGGATAATTAACTGATTCATCTTGATTGACAACAGTATCTATGGATTTATATGCTGTTTCTTCTTCAGGTATTTCATTTTGAATTTTGCAGTTTATTGAATTCACATCAATGGTTTTGGCTGCCAATATAGCACGCTCACTAACCCATTGATTATTTTTATAATTCTGCGATAAATTTGGAAAAACTTTTGCAATCAATTTATCAGTGGATTTTACAATGTGACAAAAGTTTTCTGGTAATGTAATACAGTGTGTGGATTGGTCCATTTCTATTTTACCATTCCCAATATCTAACAATTGTTTTGTAAAACGTTCAGAAGATTCATCTTGTTGTAATTGAATACGCATATTGGTCTTTAAAGATATTTTCTCCACATACCGCCATAATACTGATGATTTGAGACATGCATTCAATTCATCTGCTGGTGTTGAACGGGGTATGACTGGTAGAGTTTGTCTAAAATCACCAGCTAGCAAAATGAGTGCACCACCAAAGAGCTGCTCATTTCCTCTCAAATCTTTTAATGTGCGATTGAGTGCTTCCAATGATTTCTTGTGTGCCATGGTGCATTCATCCCATATTATAAGCTGACATGATCTTAGCACTTTTCCCATCCCAGAATCTTTGCTAATATTACATGTTGGAGTTTCAATTACCTGCACATTTAATGGCAATTTCAATGCTGAATGTGCTGTTCGACCACCGTCCAAAAGAGTTGCTGCAATACCAGATGATGCAATAGCAAGTGCAATATTATTTTGTGATCTTATAGTTGCCAGAATAATTGAAATAAGAAAAGTTTTGCCAGTACCTGCAGGTGCATCTAAGAAATATAAGCCACAACTCTTGTTAGATATTGCATTTATAATTGTGTCATATGCTGTTCGTTGTTCTAATACCAATTTCGGAAGATTAATTCGAACAAATGTTTGTAATTCATTAACATCGAAGTGCGTTTCTCGTTGTATATCACGATCGAAAATGTCATTACCAGATCTATTTGGAGCAATCATTCCCAAATCTGTCAGTGATTTGTTGGCTATTGTCAAACATACATTCTCAATTAAAATCAATGCTTCATTGTATATATTTGATGTAAATTGAATGTTGGGATTAGCATTTATTCTACGCATGCGAAGTAAAATGTCTTCACTCATATAGTCTTTATATTTTCCCCTAAGATCCTTTGGATTAGCCGGAAAACATGTAGTTAGTATGTAGGAAAATAGTGTACGTATCTGTGGTGGTTGAGCTGTATTAGAAGCATCAGCGTGTGAAATATCCCAATGAGCATCGTTTTCTAAGAGACTTAATTTCTGACAAGCCTCACGAAATGTAGCACACACATGGCCATTGACTGTTTTTAATTCTTGAAAAGATGTTGGTCCACGAACATTGATTAATAATAATCTCAGGTAAAAGCATTCTGCCTTATTTGGATGTACAGTGTACAGACGACCCAATGCATCTGTGGAATATAAATTTAGATGACCTTGTACTGCTCTACCTTGTTTACGACGCTGAAATTTTCTTGTTGATGTATTCCACGTAAAATAAGTTGGTACTTCAGAGTACAGTAGTGTCCTTGCAAAGGTATCATTTCTACATAATGTGAAAAATTCAGTTAATGTTGTTGGCGGTGGTGACATTGCTCTTGCACGTACATTTTCTAATGTAAAATACACACGCTGTCCATTTTCAAGATGTACTGCTAAATGAACAACCGTTGGATATCGCTCATGAATGGAAAATGATAAAATACGCCATACGGTCTCATTGCTACTTATGAAGCGTCCCAGTTGATATTGGGTGACTTCATCGTTAGAAGCGGTTGTATTTTCCAGTGCATACACTGCCATATCGCTTCCTTTTCTTCACATATTTGCAAATATATTTTATAGCTTTCACTGAATTGCAGTACTCAACATTTATGTGCGCGTTATATGTTTTTAGTAGTAATGGAGAATATGGTACTACCCAACGATTATCAACATCAATAGTATTGTTGAGTACTTTTAGTTTAATGGATTTTCCACCATCTTCGGTAGATCGTCGTCGATAGAGTGGATATTCATCATTGCCTGTAATAGCTTCAGCAAGTAAGTCTCTAGGATACCGCTTTGTGCACTTTCCACCTGACATGCATGGTGAATTATTGTTTAGTGAGCCACATGGACCGTGAATCATATTTTTTGAGACAATATCGTGCAAATCTTTATCAATTTCAATATCTGGTATTTCTGCAGAGATGATTTGATCAATTCTGTTAGGTGTTATCTTTTCCATCATCCATATTAAAATATGCGCATGTGGTAAACCTCTTTTTGGCCATTCAATGGAATACATCCAACAGCGCGTCTCTCCAAATACATGGTGCTTGACAATAAAATCCATTAAAGATTTTAACTTTTGTTTAAATACACGTGCAGAAATATCATGACGATTTGATGACGATTGTCCAGTTAATAGAAGCTCCTTTATTTCATTCCATGCTGGGTTACATGTAAATGTGATGAAAAAATCTGGACGACCACATGCACGAACATACGTCATTGCATCTTGTGCATATTCATGCATGTGTCTTGGTCTGCCTGTATATGTGGATGGCAAAATGACTATTTTTCCAATTTCACTAAGATTGCCATCATTTACAACTGCATCACGTAAATGGATGTACTCCTCAGAACGCAATTTGACTTGATTTAGTCGTATGTAGAGGAGTCTTTCACTTTCTATTTTTGCATACATGTCAACAATGTATTAATGAAATAATTGTCTGCATTTCAATATATGATTATCAGCATTCTCACGAATCATCATTCGATATGCATAATAATGCATATCACTGACCTTTTTGTTAATGTCCACATTAGTTGTAGGATTTCTCATATTAATATTAAAATGATATCCATCCTCTCCTTGCCAAAATAGAATGGGATATTGTAATGCATCATATGAACGATGCGTTTCTGATACTTTCTGGACTTCACCATTTCTACGATGAAGAATTATGTCGCGAGAAGTAAATTCTTCACCAACTATGACAATTGCCACTTCATCAATCGTTGGTGCGTTGAATTTTCTTTGATGTTGACCAACAGGTG
>NC_092206.1:76659774-76661655 GCF_043381705.1 Parasteatoda tepidariorum | reverse complement strand
TACTATTTCATATTGTTTTACAACACATGGCTTTAGCCCTCTGGTGGGAAAGACTTTAAAACAAAACTTACAACAGTTACTTTTCTCAACAACTGAAATTTAGAATAGTGTGATTAAGAAAAATATGTGAACTGTTTGCAATTTCAAATTAATATTGAAATGTACAGGTTTAGAATTTTCTACAGTGAAAAGTTTTCGGAAGTTCATTATTCAAAAAGGTATACAAAAGCTAGACGTTAAGAACGTATCCAATGAGCGAGCAAAGCGAGCATTGGATTGCGAAGCTATCCGAAATGAACTGCGGAAGCAGTTCCGGGGGTTGGTGAGCGTTAGCGAGCAGGGGGCGAAGCCACCTAGTTTTATACTAATTCATATAATAGAATTTAGAATAAGAAAAAAATATTTTCTATATTTTTTAAATAAACGATACAGACAGATTACAATCAGTTTCAATAAAATTCCGCTAAAGAAATTAAATAAAATCAGAGATCAGAAAATTTAATAAAAAATTTTCAACGATAATCAATTCTTTTAACAAAAATTTATTTAATTAGTTTTTTAGAAATCGAGTAATTGAGTTAGAATTGAGTTTAATTAGATTTTTTAGAATTAATAACTTCACGTTTATTAACATTCTGACTTCTGTGGAGAAACTTTCCCGCCACTTTAAAACGCCATTTTGCTCATAAGCTGGAGCTGACGTCAGAGGTCACATGATCTTCTTTTTCAACTGCAAGTACCCAATTATGTTTTTTTAATATCGAATCTGTATTGGAAATTCGCGATCGCAACGCTCTAGTACGCCCTCTAGCGGGAGACTGAAAATATCAGGCATTAGTTCCCACATAACCATTGGCAATGACGGACGCCATTTTCTTAGCAGCAAATAAGAAGCAAAATTTCCCTAAGGAAAAGGTAGAACTTCTTGAAAAAAACTAACCAGAACATGCCAAACACTGAAACAGAACACGCCAAGCATTTGAAGAACAATTTCTCAATAATTTTTACCTTTCTATTACCAACAATATAATTTCCAATTTCCTGATCACTTGCTATTACAGATGAGTGTATTACGGTAAAATAATTTTTTCTGTTTTCAATTCATTACAAATTAAAGTGAAGTCAACATTGCTTTCGTCATTCCAATGAATAAAGTGAATTCAGAACTTACAGAACTGTAATAGTTATAGAATATTCTTCTTCTTTATAGAATAGTATAGATTTCTATATCTATATAATTCGGAAAACAATAATAAGGAATCATACGAACTACTGGAAATAGTTTCATTTGTGCTGATTATTAATAATTTTTTATCGCTTTCTTGATAAGTATTTTTTAGTTTTGAAAGAATAATTTCAACTAGAATTCAGCTATCCTGTTTTTAAGCTACATATTCAAATTCATATCGAGATCTTGAAATTATAAAATTTTGATGTGTGGTATGTTATCTAAAAGTAATGAAGGGATTATCTATGCATATATTATTTGAAAATAAAATTTTCAAACGAAGAACATTTCATTTGGAATTCTGCGGATTTATAAAACAGGTGAGTGTTACGATTTTTATAATAAAAAATTTGATTGTAAATATTTTTTTTTTCTTATTTGATGATAGTTCTCTACAGAATGTTTTTTTACGTCTGATTAAGAACTATAAGAATAATAAAAAAAGAAACAATATGAAAGTTTTTATTTCAATGTGAAGAATTCTTAAAATCGTTTTTTTTCCTAAGAATTCCTTATTTTCCGTTTTTTAGTTTATAATTTTTTGATAAAAATTGTTGTCAAAATACTTTTTTTGAAAAATTAAATGGTATAACATTATGTGTTTATGTATACTTCTTGTATATTCCAATGTTTGAAATATGATTCATCAAAGT
>NC_092206.1:76648825-76659033 GCF_043381705.1 Parasteatoda tepidariorum | reverse complement strand
TTGTTTTACACAGAGCACACAAAGAGGTGAATTGACCAGGTTAATTTTAAATAGATGGGTCTGCAAGTAGTCATGTCTAGTAATTATTCTAAGGCAAGCAACTCCCTCGGTCCCGGTAAGGAGGGAAAGGTGAGAGCGCTGCTGGTCATCAAGAAGGCTAGCCCAGGATTTTCCATCAGCTAAGTCCCTAAGAGCAGATATTGTTCGGTCTCTGAATTTACTCTTAAGAAGACGCCTTGCATTTCTAAAGGGAACTGGATGAGAAGGTGGGTGCAATGCTGAAACCTCTCTAGCCAACATGTCAGCCCGTTCATTTCCGTAAATGCCACAATGGCCAGGGATCCACTGGAGGACTACCTCTCTTCCAGAACAAAGAAGAGAGTCGATGCGTTGTTTACACTTAAATTCAAGTTCAGAGGGGTATAAATTATATTCAGAAATGGTTTGAATAGCCGCCTGTGAATCGACAAAGATAACAATGTTTTGTTCAGATGGTTCACCAATAGCTGTAATAGCCATAAGGATTGCAAATATTTCTCCATCAAAATTATCTGTCCGAGTGTCAAGAGGATCTCTAAGGCTGAAATATTTGGAGTAAGCACCGGCTCCAGCTCTACTGTTAAAAAAGTGGCCGATCTATCAGTAAAAACCTGCAGCCATTCCTGGCAAGGGTATCTCTCGTGTATAATCGCCAGAGCAATAGGATACAACTCGGTCTGGTGGAAGTCCGATTTCCGAACAGGCAGTACCAAGTTAAATCTGGCAGTGGCATATCTCAGAAGGCCCGTAAGAACAGGCGGTCTATAGATGCAACATTTGGAGTTGGAAACTTCAAAGATCTCTGCAAGTCTCCATAATATAACATGAAAAACCTATTTAAACTTTTCATTCCATAGTTTTAAGAATCATATTACTTCAAACATTAAAATATGCAAAAAGTATACATAAGCTCATTTTCTATTATTTAATTTTGCAAAAAGAGTTTTTTGACAATAGTTTTTATCAAAAAATTTTAAGTTTCGATAGAAGTCATTATTTAGAAACTAAAAAGCGTAAAATAAAGAATGCTTACGAAACAAAAAAAACGATTCTAAAAATTCCTCACATTAAAAAAAAAAACTTTCACGTTTCTTTTTGTTTCTTTTGTTATTCATAATCGGACGCAGAAAACCATTCTATAGAAAATTACCATTAAATTTTTTAAAAAAAATTATTTACAAGTAAAATTTTTTATTATAAAAATTGTAACACTTACCTGCCTTATAAATCCAGAGAATTCCAAAATGATATGTTCTTCATTTGAAAACTTTATTCTTAAATAATATATACAAAGATTATTCCATCATTACTTTAAGATGACATACCAAAAAATAAAATTTTATAATTGTAAGATCTCGATATGAATTTCAATACGTAACTTAAAAAGAGAATAGCTGAATTCTAGTTGAAATTAATCATTTTCTCAAAATTGAAAAATACCTACTAAGAAAACGATAAAAATTTATTAATAATCAATATAAATTATATTATTTTAAGTACTTCGGATGGTTATTTATTGTTGTTTTCCGAATTATATAGATTCAGAAATATATACTATTCTAAAACTATTACAGTTCTGCATGTTCTGAAATTGCATTTGTTCTTTGGAATAAAATAAGTAATGTCCACTTCACTTTAGTTTGTAATGAACTGAAAACAAAAAATTTATTTTACTGTAATACACGCATCTGTAACAGTATGGAAATTATCGGTTGCAAGTTTGTTGATAATAGAAAGATAAAAATTATTGAGAAATTTCTTCAAATATTGGGCTCGTTCTGAAAGGTTTGCCAATGTACTGGGTCTTTTTTTTCAAGTTCTTCTGCCGTTTCCTTAGGAAAATTTTACTTCTTATTTGCTACTAAGAAAATGGCATCAGACTTTACCAACGATTATGATAGAACTTAATGCTTGATATTTTCAGGATCCAGCTAGAGAGTACTGAAGCGTTGCGATCGCGAATTGTATGTCTTTTATTTCAAGTTGAACCTTTTTATTTAAATAACTTATTATTGTCAAAAAATTTTAATTCCTTATAGAAAAATTAAAGAATTTAATAATTGATTTAACTTCTTAAGATATTACATTAGAACATAATTAAAACGGTTTTAACTTAGTCTTGTGCGAAGTCAGCATGGTAAGCAAAGAAAACCATAGAAGATTGCATTGCAATTTTTGGGGTTAGAGAGCTACAGCAAAGCCTACTAGTATATTCGTCGAAAAGAGGTATTGTAAGATTCAAAAAAATTAGGTTAGCTTAAGCAATAACATAAACCAAGATGTAGATTAAAAAAAGCAGGGGACATTTTTGAAACTGTTTTGGAGTTGACTAATTCAGGCCGAGTTTGTGTGAGCATGTGTAATGAAGCCCTTACGGAAAAATATAGTATTTAGTTTTTGCTAAGAAATGTGGACTATTGGTTATGGAATAAGAAAATGAAGAAGTTTGAATTATATCATCACCTAAATAATTTCCTGCAGTTAAACTAGTTCTGATGCCACAGTATGAAAATTACCTGAACGGATGGAATTTTTAAGGTTTGGTTTTC
Source organism: Parasteatoda tepidariorum (assembly GCF_043381705.1). Lineage (NCBI taxonomy): Eukaryota > Metazoa > Arthropoda > Arachnida > Araneae > Theridiidae > Parasteatoda > Parasteatoda tepidariorum. The sequence goes on along the minus strand of NC_092206.1, from coordinate 76,656,445 downwards.
TTAAAAATGATTAAAAGCTTCCTGATATTTAAATAAATGTCAATTTTTATATTAACTGGATCTTCAACTTAATGCTTGGTACAGTATGTTATTTAAATAAAGTATGTTTTTTTATGTTGTCACGTAACTTACATCACCTGAAATAACAATCACATTAGGTCATTAAGACTGACTATACTAATATAAAGTGCTTCATATTTTTCATTTTTTTATTTTGCGCAATGTACAAATCATTTTTTATTGTAACAGTAAAATGATTGTAATGTGATCATTTTATATTCCTTTATCGTATTCTTTTAGGAATATAAAGATCAATTTTTAGTAAAAGGAAACTATAATATAATATTAGTCGATTGGACTTGGGGAAATCTTCCAGATCCGAATGGTGCAGTTATAAATTCTTACGTTGTTGGAGAGCAGATGGGTTTTGTAATCAAGAATATTATGGTAAGTTGACATTGATGTTGTGACTCTGGTTGCATTTGTAAGTTAAGGTTGTTTATTCTAGTTGCAACTGTAAGTTGAAGTAGTTATTCAAATTTTTTGATTAATCAGTATAATAGTATATGTGTGATAAAGTAATTATTCTAGAAATATAAGGAATGTAATGAAATATTGTTTGAGGTTAAATCATAAAAAGGATTTGTTCTAAAATATTATTAATTATCCAGTATTTCATTTAGTCGTTACATGACGCCAAAATATTTTAATTACTTTATTTAAGTTAAAATAGCTAAATTAAAAGGTGTGTAATATATTAACCATTTGATATTAAAAGGGAATTCTGATAATTTTTTTTTTAAATTTTCAAAAAGAAAATTATTTTTTGAATTTTACCTAAAACCTATAGGAATTTCGCTTAAAACTAATATTGCGCCAGATGGAGATTGAGACTGATAGTTAGATGAGTGCAGAAGAAAATTGAAATATCAAACAAAAATTGAAAACAAAATGCATTCATTTTTAATTAATTTAGAAATTTACATAAAATAGTTTAAGATTTATTTATAATAGTTAGAGGTTTCCCAGGAAATTCGAGTCTTAACTTTGAAATAAATAAACATACTGCTGAATCAACATAAATTTTCGAGAACATTTTCTAGAAAATGTTCAGAACTATGAAAACCCACGTCCTTTTTGGCAGAAGAACTTCTTCGAAGATTGCAAAAAAAAATTTGTTACGACCAGATAAAATCGCTCTCAGCATCGAAATAGTTTGACAGCTTGTTGAGAATGATTCTCACTTATATTTTCGAATATTTTCATGAATGTCAGTAAATTTCTTGTTCAGGTAAAAACTCTATTTCATGAGAAGGAGGCAATTTTCCATAATCTATCATCCGAGCCCCTGTAATTTAGAGAATTTTTGACAGAAAAAAAAATTAAGCCACACACCTAAACTGAAAAATTAATAATTATTTCTTGCTCCATAGAGGTGTGAACTTGTTATTGCTCATTGTATTACTTACAGTAACTAAAAAAAAGCACCTAATTAAATTTTTACTATTCTCTTTACTAGGATTGGGCGATATAAGAAATTTTATATCGTGATGCATTGTCAGTTTTGCATCGCGATATGGTATTATTGAAATTCATTTACTTGTAAGGCGCAGAAAGTCGGATTTCTATCAAAACTTCATACTCAGATTGATTTAAATCAATTTATGAATTATATGTATATGTTTTGCTTAAGAAAGATATTAATGTTATATTTTCTAAAAATGATCGCGCAAATAACGGAAGATTTCTTAGTTTAAAAATAAATAATAAAAAAATAAATAAAATTGAAATTTATCAATATATTTACCTAACAATATAGAAAGAAAATTTAAAAAATAAGTTCGTTACAAATTATTTGAATGCTCAAAACAAAGTGCTAAATAAATTAAACAAGAAAAAAAAACACTTTTGAAACAACACTATTTTTTATCATTATTATTTCACATAAATAATAAAGTTAAATTGAATAACCGAATTCTGAACGAAAAAACAAAGTAAGGTTTAATTTCTTAAAAATAAAAACGAAAGAATTATGATATTCGATAATATATTCTACTGACAATATTCAAAGAAAATTAAAAAACACGATTATACTCTTTAATATAACGAAATGCTAAATGATTTTAAAAAAAGAAGTCGCAATCGCAAACATTAATAATTTTTTTGAATAAACAAAGTTGATTGACTTATGCTCAAATCCAAAAGAGGAAAAATAAGTTTTGTTATAATTTCATTTATAAAAATGAAAACAACTAAAGATTTATAAATTTAAAATCAGTAATAAAAACCTATTAAATTATTATTTTATCCAAAAAGTTTTCAATAAATCAAAATAAAGTAAAAAATAGCCTAACAAATTTAATTATTTTTTAATTTAATTCTTTATGGGCACCTTAAATTAGATTTCTGTTTGTAATAAATTCAATAACGTAAAATAATACTTAAATATATAATATCAAAATTAATTTTCACATTTAAAAATAAATAAGAAAGTTTTGTTTCAAAAAAAAAATTTACCTAATTAATTAAGAAACACTTCTTTATATATTCTTTTTAATAATAGATTACGTTTAGAACGGCGATCACAAAGTCAGTCCCACTGAAAATAATCTACAAGAAACGATATCAAGTCGCGACAAAGGAGAAAAAAAAAATAAGAGGTGCGGAAACAAACATGCGAGATCACGATATATGTTCTCAAAACTGATTCTGATTCTACCGCTCGTCAATCAAGGTCGTTTCAATATAACGATACGTACATCGTCTTTCCCAGCGCGAGTTGGCATCAGAACGTAAGAGATCCTTGCGTCTCTTGTATCGCTATATCGTTCGTCTTCTTTACTCGACGGCTTAAATCAGATTTCTGATGCATCGCCTGGAACGAAAGTCGCTGTATCGGCCTGCAGATACAGGCATTAAATCGATATGTCGCGATATATCGATTTATAGCCCAGTCCTACTCATTACCTTTAAAGCTGAAATAATTTTGTTGCAGCATTGTTTTTTAGAAATTTTACATATATAGCACAAAGAGTAGCTATTAGATTTCAAATGTTAAAAATTTTTTGCATAATTTTATATAATATATCTTATATATATTTTTTGCATTATCTCCCTATACCCGAAGTAGAATGTGCAAATAAAAAGTTTAAACTTTTATTTAATTACTTAATTGAAGAATTTAATCTTTAAATATAGATATTTTGTCAACAATTATTGGAGTGTAAAATATTTTGCCTACATTCTTTTTTAATGTATTTCATAGATTTCATGTTTTTTTAATTTCCTCTCCATTTACTTTGATTTAATGCAAGATAAATTAATAACTATGCTTTGTAAATCATTCTGTAGTTATCTAAAAATGATAGGGTATACTTTGTGTTAAGTAAACCAAAGCTTANAAAAAAAAAAAAAAAAAAAAAAAAAAAAAAAAAAAAAAAAAAAAAACAGCGTGGATAAAGCATTAATGAAAGTTAAGAAATGGACATACTATAATTTCAATTCTATAAACAAGTCCTTCCTCAGTGTCTAAGAGCAGAACGATAATAGAGCACTAAAGGAATAAATACGTGCAAAATTGCTTAACTAATAGGTATAAAGGAAGAAGTTTGAGCAAGATAGGAAGCAGGTATAGTAAGGGGGAACAAGATAGAAGATCAATACCCAGGGTACAAAAGATAAAATTAAAATAGATTTCGAAATATTAGGAAACTGTGGAATGCTAGAATGATAATTAACTAAATTATTAGAATTTTTCAAAATATGGAATGATTCCCCGATATTAAGTTCGATAGATAAAGAGAAGTGTTGAATGATCATAACAACAAAAAAAAAACTCAAACCCGTGATCATAATGCCAGTTATATAGAACGGTGGAAGATCGATGAATATCTTGATTATGGACTTATCTTTTGTGTTCTTTAAGTCAAAATTTAAAGGTACGTTTAGTGTGTCCAGTATAGACAAGACCACATTGACACGAAATTCGATACACACTGAAGATATTTGACCCGATTGCTGAACCTAAGATATAGCATGCCACGTTTCTGTACTTTTATTTTTGCTTTATTCACGTTGTTAATTTGCTTTAGTCATTCTACTATTGGATACTTGAAACTCGATAAGAAGAATAGGTGATTTGGTTTAACCATGTCACATTGTTAAGCCTAATCACGTCGTTATGCTTGGCCAGTAAATGTCCCATCATATTAGCTTCTGAATTGTGGCATAAGTCAATGGCAAGATTTTCTCACGATGACGTCGCTTGCAGTAATTCCAATTAGCTAAAAATTGTCTTTACATACATCAGTAGGAACAACTCAAAAATAATTTTAAAAATTAAGGTTCTGTTTCTTTTTCTGGTGAATCAATGTCAAAGCAATATGTTGCAAGAGTTTTCTAAAAATAATGCAACTTAGCTGCACTGTACAAAACGAAGCAATTATGTTTCAGATGATGTTTAAACTACATGATTGAAAAAATATAATAATGTTGCAATATTTTTTTCTCCGAAATCAAAGTGTTATCTATACAAGAAATTAGAGTGTAGCAGTTGTATTCTAACAAATGTGTAAAAAAATCTCGTAGAATCTTCTATAGTGTTGAAACGAGAACTTGCAAGAAATTGTTACTAACAATGAAACATTTGTTTCTTAACGTTTAACTTATAATTTATCACAAATCGCAGCAATTATGTTTTAGATGTGTTAAAAATCGCGTGGCATATACCCTAAAAATCAATAATAAAACATTTAATTGCAAAAAACTAGTTTTTAACTTTTTTAACTAACAATGAAACTGAAACATTAAATTGACACTATTTAGATGAAAAATTAAGAATTGTATTCAAAAGTGTTTATACTTTCAAATACAACTTATATTCGTATTATGAAATATCACATATTTAATTTCCTTAATTTGTTACAATTATTTTATATTCTAAAATATTATTTATTATTTTTCTAGTTGCAAAATAATTACGAAGATGGTTCGAAATTTTACCTTATTGGTCACAGTGCTGCTACGTATGCAATGACTACGGCTTGCAAATTTATAAGGGAGTGGAAATCAAGTCATAAAATCAGAAGAATGACATGTACGTATTGAAAATTGCATCATGATTTCTCTGTATTATCCATATAGGTTATATGATCATTCAAAATTTAAAGAACTTACTTATTACAGAATAAATATTAAAAACTAAAAGCAAACTTTCAAAAAANAATTATGTTTCAGATGATGTTTAAACTACATGATTGAAAAAATATAATAATCTTGCAATATTTTTTTTCTCCGAAATCTAAGTGTTATCTATACAAGAAATTAGAGTGTAGCAGTTGTATTCTAACAAATGTGTAAAAAAATCTCGTTGAATCTTCTATAGTGTTGAAACGAGAACTTGCAAGAAATTGTTACTAACAATGAAACATTTGTTTCTTAACGTTTAGCTTATAATTTATCACAAATCGCAGCAATTATGTTTTAGATGTGTTAAAAATCACACGGCGTATACCCTAAAAATCAATAATGATCTATCTAATTGTAAAAAAACTAGTTTTAACTGTTTTTACTAACAATGAAACTGAAACATTAAATTGGCACTATTTAGATGAAAAATTAAGAACTGTATTCAAAAGTGTTTATACTTTCAAATACAACTTATATTTGTATTATGAAAGATCACATATTTAATTTATTAATTTGTTACAATTATTTTATATTCTAAAACATTATTTATTATTTTTCTAGTTGCAAAATAATTACGAAGATGGTTCGAAATTTTACCTTATTGGTCACAGTGCTGGTACGTATGCGGTACCTACGGCTGGCAAATTTATAAGGGAGTGGAAATCAAGTCATAAAATCAGAAGAATGACACGTAGGTATTGAAAGTTGCATCATGATTTCACTGTATTATCCATATAGGTTATATGATCATTCGTCATTTAAAGAACTTACTTATTGCAGAGTAAATATTAAAAACTAAAAGCAAACTTTCAAAAAATTTTGATTTTAATTCCCATTTTAGTTTTCTGATTTCAACTTTATTTTTTATGCTTTTTATTAATTTTCTTTTACGTTTGCATTTTATAATAACTTAATGATTGCATATGAATAATTAAAAGGAAAAATAAATGAAAAAACATAAAACAATGTTTTTCTTAACTGAATTTCCATTTTTAGTTCCCAAACACATGTATGTTTGTAACAAATGTATGTATGTTAATTTCCTTTTGAATATGATTATTTATGAGAATTGTATGTTATCTAATTTATTATTTTTAACTCACAAGTCAAACAGTAATCTTCAATTTTTATTTTATGTATTACGGTTTTATAACCTGAAGTAGCACGCTGAAAATATCAGGACTTAAAACAAGAACCGTATTATTTTTAACTCACAAGTCAAACAGTAATCTTCAAGTTTTATTTTATGTATTTCGGTTTTATAACCTGAAGTAGCACGCTGAAAATATCAGGACTTAAAACAAGAACTGTATTATTTTTAACTCACAAGTCAAATAGTAATCTTCAAGTTTTATTTTATGTATTACGGTTTTATAATCTGAAGTAGAACGCTGAAAATATCAGGACATAAAACAAGAACTGTATTATTTNACTGTATTATTTTTAACTCACAAGTCAAACAGTAATCTTCAAGTTTTATTTTATGTATTACGGTTTTATAACCTGAAGTAGCACGCTGAAAATATCAGGACTTAAAACAAGAACTGTATTATTTTTAACTCACAAGTGAAACAGTATTCTTCAAGTTTTATTTTATGTATTACGGTTTTATAACCTGAAGTAGCACGCTGAAAATATCAGGACATAAAACAAGAACTGTATTATTTTTAACTCACAAAACTTTGAACGGGAACTTGGTTATTTTGTAACAGAAATCACAAAGTTTCTTTTGATTTCATTATAGTTTTAGAACCTGGAGTATTTCACTTAAAAGATGGGGAATTCCCGCAAAATACAGCCTATCAAGAAGCCCACTTTGTTGATGTCATGCATTCAGATGGTGGAACTTGTTTCCGTAAGTAATAGTTATTCATGTAAAAAATAAATAAATAAATAAACAAAAAGCAGGAAAGTAAGGATGAGCTCAGAAGAAAATTTCCCTTTTTTTTTTTTAACTTTCTTTGAAAGAGTTTTCTTAATTAGACTGCAGTTTTCAAAAATTCATGATAGTAAATTTATGAGACAGGGCATAATCATTTCTCCCAGAATTCTTGTTTTTATATCAAAAATTTCCTGACAGATGGCTCTTCAAGCTTCATCTACCATTTTCCGTTGCTTTTTGATGTATAAAAAGTCCTTTGCCTGATTATGACATTGTGACTGATGGTGAATATTTAGAAACCACTGTCATGTGATATTCATTCACTGAAATATTTCGAAAAATGTATTATTAATTTCCAGTTATTTTTCTTTGATATTCAAGTTTAGTACTTGCAGCGCTACCTGTTGAAACATTTTTGAACTAAAATCAGGTCCATATCATCTTGTAATCTATCACAAGTTCATATAGACAAGTTTAAGAACTATTTTCTGTTTTAAAAAAATTATAATCCATCAGTTTAAGTTAAAACACTTTATATGAAAAATAAATTG
>NC_092206.1:76600098-76648325 GCF_043381705.1 Parasteatoda tepidariorum | reverse complement strand
AAAATAAATGTCCATAACAACACCAATAGATGATTGTGCTCAGTAACCAGAAAATATCTATATATATTCTCTCTCTCTTAAAAACTAACTTTCAAATTAAATAAATCAATTACAACAATAAAAATAAACATTAAATCCTACAACTTAACATTTCATAACCTACCATGCTCATAAACGTCATTAATAATTTAAAATATATAAATAAAAAATATTCTTTAAAACGAAAAAAAGCTACATATAAAATGGCAAAAAAAATATATAATTTTTGTTGGAGAGTTAGTAAAATTCAACATGTTGCGTTCCGGGGGGTGGCCTGTACGTCTGGGGGACGTTGATAGACGCGTGTTCTTTAACGTAATCGTCAAATCGAGCTTTTCGAGATAATCTGGGGCTTTGGCGATGTAAGTTTTCCTTTTCAAAGCTGCCGGTTGGTGATGATGGAGGCCATTGAATGTCCTTCCTCCTTGCTGGTGAATGCGAAGGACTGAAGAGGTTTCGGCGAGATTGGGGCGGAGATGGCGATGGATTCCATTGTATTTTTCGCCCAGTAATTGGTGACTGGGGCGTATTCCGACCACTTCTCATCTCGTCACTTTGAGGTGGCCATACACATCTCCTGCCATTACCTGTAATTAAAAAAAACAATGATGTATATATGAACTCTATTAAAAATTATATACTCTGAATCAAAAGTAACTAAATTTCCAAGAGGTCTTAAAATAAATGGAAACTGCCAAATATATCGAGAATCGAATCAAAAGTCTAAAAATAATAAAAGGGGGATATTTTCAAAAGATGTATTGAATGCTATCAAACTTGATCCCGTCCTCATCCCTGAGGGTAGGGCGGGAAAAACGTTAATATCTAAGAAAGGAACTCCCGTTTCTTTTTTAATTGTAGAATTGGAAAAATTCTATAAAATATCTTTGACCTACAAATTATTGTATTTTGGTTTATATGAGGCACTGTAACTGCAAAATGAAGATTACATGAAGTTAACAATATAAATACTTCATTTACTTCGCATTAGAGCTGTACAATTGCTATTTTATTTTATAACCGTTCGTTGAAAAGTCGACCCAATTTTTTGGTTTTACAACTACTAATGTTCAACTCCGTAGTCTTGTAAAATTTTGAACTCAATCCAGACGACAAGGGAACCGGAATCAAGTAGTGGAGGAAATTTGCCTTCCTTTAGGACTTTTTGATGGAAGTAACAAACATTTGCGTTACATGGAGTGGAAAAGCATGAAAACCTCCCACGGTTAGACTGACAACAAGGGGATTCCACCCAGTGATCCGTCTATTACTAAGGATATTTAACTTCAGCACTATAGTCTGTGCGAGACAGGTGCAGAATTCGCAGTGACCAGCCATCGCTGGGATTTGAACCCGGTTCACTTTATTAGAAGGCGAACGCTATATCCCCTAAGCCACTACGGTAGCAACAATGGCTATTGGGGAAAATCTGGGAAGCAAACCTGAGGATAAACCGAAGACATACCATCACAATTTTGATCCTCTGCAGAGGAGATGGCTTCCCAGCTTTGGTAGTCCAACGACCGGTGAGCAAAACCGAGCACTTAACTGTAGAAATAACAATTTAACAAGGACCGACCCGCTTTCTGGCCGCAGCCAGTGATGCTTGATCTCGATGCTCAATTGGGAATCGTGTGCTAACGATTAGTCTACTAGCGGACAAAGATTACTTGAAAATTGTTTAAAAATAGAGATATCTTGAGAAATGCATGCCAACTCAAAAATAAAAAAGACTTGTTTGATATCTAAAAAAAAACTATCTAATAAAACCAAATTCGCCCTATTCCTCATATAAGTCCCAAACCCAGGAAGTGGAATTAGGGAGAAGAGTTTATCATTGAATGCATCTCCTAAAAATATCTACACCTACATTTTTACGATATCAAATTTCGAAATATTTGACCATTTCCATACGTTTAATTTGTAAACTAATGATAAGAAAATCGATTATGTTAGTGATGCTTTTCATGATTCGAATTACGCGCCACAGTCCATACGTATCAACTCCTAAAACTGAAATCCTCTTTACATGCTGGTAGAAATAAACTGATCAGAATACTTAAAAATAAGTCAGTTTGCGCATAAGCCAAATATTATCGTAAAATTCCTTTAAAAAAATTATCTTATCTCAATATTTACATGTCTGTTTTCGTGAATTAAGATTCTCTCTCGTTTAAAAGTTAGCTAATGAGCAGATATTATCATATTTCAGACAATCAAAGCAACCTACATGTATAAAGAGGTGAGGAGACTTCCTTCCAGGAGCTGTTAGTATAAGTTGAAAATGTTTCGCAATTAATTTTAAGTCGCTGAATTTCATGCTAAATCGATTCGACTAACAGAAAATAGCGAGGTGTATACTCGAAAAGAATATATAATACTTCAAATAAGTTCTCAAAACATCAGGTTTAAAAAACATTGTATTACAGTAGTTTCTGCTTCGATTTCGCACCCTTTAGTCTTTCATTTAATATTTTAGGTTAACCCTAAGTAGACCTCCAACTATCATGGAAGTTAAATAAATAATCCTAAGAAATTGAAGAGGTAAGATGTAACTAGATTAAAAACTTCATTCGCTTCAAAAATATACAAATTGGAAATAACAGTTAAAATGTTTCCAGTGCATCAAAAACAGTCGCCCATTTTTCAGACCTGATTTCTCATTCACGTCTGGCAAGTATTGAAAAGGGGTATGGGTACCTGTTTTTGAACGCTTAAAACATGTCGACTGTTATTTCTAACTGATATATTTTTGAAGAGAATGAAGTTTTTAAGTGATATTGTGGCGTAACTACCACTATAAATATTAAATACCGAATCACTAGTATATAAGAGATGCTAACTTGATTCTATCATGAGGTACCTTTTGATAGATGAAGGTGGACATAGTCTAAGATTAAATCCCCTCATTGGTGACCTGCTGACGTGATAAGAAATTGTCAATATTGATGGATGAATCCACATTAAACAGTTGATTTGCTTAAAAAAAATATATACTGCTCAAAGAAAAAAAAATCAGGTGAAGTAAAAAAAGTCTCNGCTGACGTGATAAGAAATTGTCAATATTGATGGATGAATCCACATTAAACAGTTGATTTGCTTAAAAAAAATATATACTGCTCAAAGAAAAAAAATCAGGTGAAGTGTAAATAAAGTCTCCCGGTTAATAAATAATAATGAGCGAAATGCTAGAAAAAAAAATAATAATAGCGAAAAGCTATAAAAAAAATGACGGGAAAAAATAGCGAAAAAGCTATAAAAAAAATAACGAGCGAAATGCTTGGAAGAAAAAAAATAAATATAATGAGCAAAAAATTGAAGTTAATAAATAAAACAGCATTAATCAACTAGTGGTATCTGTTCATCGAATTCTATGACAATTACAATTCTGGAAGGGGAGTAATGTGTCGTAACTACCACTATAAATATTAAATACCGAATCACTAGTATATAAGAGATGTTAACTTGATTCTATCACGAGGTACCTTTTGATAGATGAAGGTTGACATAGTCTAAGATTAAATCCCCTCAATATCATGAAAGTTATATTAGTTACAGCGTATTTCTTTAAATGCAAGAATCTTTTTTACTTCAACTTAGATACGGGTTTTAAATTTTGGGTTAATTTTAAAGAAAAACTCACCCTTGGATGGACTTATAACTGGAAAAAAACACGTAAATGCATACACAATAAATTATAAACTAACTTGTGGTCATGAATAAAAGCATGAGGATAAATTTACAAAATGAAAGAAAAGTTTTTTGTTATTTCACTAACGTGGTTAGGTTATATAATTATTATTAAACACATTAAAAGCAAAAACAAGTTTTACATAATCTAATAATAACACCATGACATAACTTAGGAAAATACTTCAGAGCTTGTTAAATTCTTTAGAACGATTTCAAAGTTAGCATCTTAAGAAACCCGCTATAAAAAATTTATCTAACATGTCGGTTCAAATTTAAAGCCGTATGAAATAAGCAGAACCTGACCCGATCTTAGAACTACTAAGTTGGATATGAACAATCTTACTTCCCCGAATTCTTCTACAATCGTTTAACCCCTTAACGCACAGATTTTTTGAAGAAAAAAACAGGCCAAAAGAAATCAATTTTCTTTATATAAAAAAATTGATTCCGCTCCTGGTTCAACTTTTCTTTTGGTGGACAATTTTGATATACTGCACTTTTGTTCCATAAAAAAAGGCTATATTTCATTTTTGAATCAATAGATGTTATAGCTTACAGTCCTATGTAAATAATAAATATCAATAAAACGATTTTTTTTGTCAGCTTTCACACTGTTATTTTCAATCCTCGATTATATTCGAGTGTGAAAAATTATAGCATAAAATACAATACCGCTCGAATTATCTCGAGTGTGTACGATTTGGCCTGTTTAGCGAGCTCGAATAAACTCGAGCGCACAAGTTAAGGGGTTAATAATCGACAAAATTTCTGAACTTGTAAATAGCACCATGTTGTTTCTTTTACACAAACTTCATTTAGTTGCTCGTAGTACTTGCATGTCGTTCATGGAGAAGTTACAGCGTATAACATGTGCTTTTTCCTGATAAATTGATTTCAAAACTTGATAAACAATATTGAAAAAGTGACGGAATATTAACTCACCGGCAGAAAATTTTACACCTATTGATTTACAATTCTACAATATCAGTAACTATATTCCTTATTCCTATGTTTTTTTTTATCGAATTATTGATTTTTTGCTGAAGTATATTGAACCGAATCAAAGGTTCGAACTCAACCGGCTCTAAAAGACATCTCTCGAACTTTCTCTGCATGCTGACCGGCCTCTGTAGGGGTTAGGGAACTGCCCTTGCACCAGAAAGGTTCTGGGTTCGAATTCCGGGCAAGGCATGGACGTTCTTTCCTTATCTATACTATCTGCCCTTACTGTAGGAGCAACGTTGGCCCACCTAATAAAGAGTGGCCAACAAATCTGCCCTTCAGATACCTATATGACAAAGGTCATTCAGGTATCTGAAGGGCAGAAGTGTGGGGCATTGGAAAAAATACTTTCTCTGCATTGGTAAATCCGCTACTCTCTTACTCCTCGACAGAAAGCAGCACTACACTATTTCGACTCATTTCACGATTCGCATGAATTCGACAACAAATCGCAAGGATTTAAGACATAGTCAAGGCTCCAACGGTAGATAATTCTTAACGAGATAAACGTAAATTTACAGTTAGTGGTCATAAATTTTACGAGAAAAACTTGAGAAGAGAAAACACGCAGCTGTTCTTTTATGGTCATAACAGCTCTCTCTCTCACTCTCTCTATTTATGGGTAGAAATGTATTTTTACCGTCACTGACTGGAAAACTTTTTGACGGTCATTGACCATCGTCTTAGTGAAATATTTAAGAGTGTTGGTATGACATTTACCTTGACCAGCTCTCACAGCAGCAGGGTCAAATCCTGTGCGAGGCAGATCTGTAGTAGTTGATCTCTGTAATAAACAAAAAATAAATAAATAAATAAAAGTTGATGCCGTAAAGATATGTTTAAATGAGACACTGATGAATTTTTAAAAAAAATTAAGGTGTTGAGGATAATCCATGTTCCCTACACCAATTACATACATATTGTAAAACTTGAAAAAGGTTTGCTCGCAAAACGAGTTAAAATTTCGCAAAATGATGTTATTAAAATATGTTTAAATTAGACACAGATGAATAAAAAATAGACATTTAAAGATTTTGAGGAAGAAAAGTGATAACCAATGTTTGCTACAACAATTGCATATATTTTGTAAAGCTTGAAAGCAGCCTACTTGCAAAATGCTGTTTTTAGAAGAAGAAAAAACGTGCTAAAAATTTCTCAAGTTGGTTCTGCAAGAACATGTTTAAATGAGTTCCTGGTGAATAAAATATAGAGGTTTAAAACTTTTGAGGTCAAAAAAGGATAACCCACGTCTTTTAAAAATGTCACTTTCTACTGTAAATATTTAAATTGAACATGAGCTTTCATTCTGTTTAATTAATAAGAAATTTTATAAAGAGATGTTAACACACATACTAATTATCATGAGAAATCACGCTACTCTGCAATATACGTATCTGTGACAGAAAAATTCGTTTATCTCCAAACTAACAAAAAATGTGAGTTGTTACTCTTTACCCAGGCGGTATTCATTTGTTTTAAAACATTGAATTTAATTCTTTCTTTACACTCTTGCTTAATAACAATTTTATAACAAAACAAAATGTAAATAATATATTGTGTAACGAAAGAAAAAACAAGTTTCAATCTAGTAAAAATTTGACATTTTTCGCTCAACTTGATTTAATTAACTAAATCAAATTTAGAAATTTTTCAATTATACTGAATAAATAATTTTTTTTCAAGTTTAATTATGAAATGTCCTTTTCACACTTCAAGATTTCTTTTAAATTCAAATAAAATTTGTAATTTTCTTTTTCGAATTATAATCAAAACCTTATAAAAAAAGTAACTAACCTTATTTTAAATTAAGTCTTGCTTTAACTTTACAATTACAAATTTGCATAATTTTTTATTAAATTTCAATAAACAAAAAAATATTTCATGACTTTCATGTGTTAGACGAACTATAATTCAATTTATCCAATTGCACAATTCACTTTTATTGCGGTACAATTAAGTTTTGTTGTCAGCTTTTTAGTTTGTATTAACTACATGCTTTAACTATACAAAGAAACTTTAATAAAATATTATTCTGTAATAAAAATCTCATTAAGTTTTTATGTTAACAAATAAATATTATTGTATTTTTATTACGTAGTATACTTATATAACATAAGAGTTTAACAAAATCTAATTAGATTAAAAATTGTTTTTCTTTATAAATTATGCCAGGAAAAAAATAAGTATACGGGAAATAAAATTAAAATGAGGCTTTTAATCTAAGTTTTTTCTAACCAAATGTAAATTTAACGCATGTAATAAAAATCATTTTAAATCAGGACAAGTGAAGCATAAGTCACATGTTATGCCTGACTGAACTACTTCAAAACATTCTATGCGTCAAGTCGCAGAATGTGAAACAAGACCAACGCTGTTCTAAGTGTTGTCTTAGCCATCCAATCGGGACTTCTCCTTTTATCTTTGCTTATCTTATAATGCAGCATATAACATTACTTTACATTAAGCCTCTTTAAAAGAAAATCTCATAAGTTTATTTTCTATTGTAAAGGAAATTTTCATATTTGTGATAATATTTTCTTTAAAAAATATTTTAAAAATTTTTACAGCTGATGTTATTATCAAATATGTAAATTCTACTTCAAATTTAAATGCAGATAAAAACAAACTCGCCCTAAATATATCCACAAAAAAAATCCACGTAAGCCCTAGATCTGCTTAATTTCATCAAAATAGGGTAGAGATGCAAGAAGGGTTGTTTACTTTACAGTGTGACATGCTATTGAGTTATACGAGGGTTGCTATTTATATTTCTGGCCTTGGCAACTGTAAGTGTTACTAGGCGACCGCAGACGATTTTAATCGAAAGTTCGATATTTTTAAACATAAATTCAGCAGACGATTTACCATTATAGCTTCATTTGTGTTGTTGACAGTAAATTGAAAAGTTCTTCTCTTTCAAAAAATGGAATTGAATCGTGAACATTTTCGTGCCATTATTTTTCATAACTTTCGACGTGGATTGTCAAGACAAGAGTGCTTCGATGAACTTAATTCTTTATTCAGCGATAAAGCGCCATCCTACAGCACTGTAAAAAATTGGTATAACGAATTTAATCGTGGTCGATGTTCGATCCAGGACGAATCCCGTGCAGGTCGTCCAAAATCCGTTGTTGTGCCAGAAAAGATCGATGCTGTGCGTGAACTGATAAAGCAAGATCGTCATGTGACATACCGTGAGATAGAGGCGTCTTTGGACATTAGTATGACTAGCATCAATAAAATATTGCATGAACATTTGAGCGTAAAAAAAATTTGTTCGCGTTGGATCCCGCATAATCTGACAAACGCTCAAAAAAAGGCTCGTGTCGATTGGTGCAAGGAAATGTTGGAAAAATACGTTCAAGGTACATCAAAGGCTGTGTATAACATCTACACAGGTGACGAATCATGGATCTATGCATATGAGCCGGAAACAAAACAGCAATCAACTGTATGGGTCTTCCAAGACGAGGCAAAACCAACAAAAGTTGTTCGAGGAAGAAGCACATCGAAACAAATGATTGCCTGTTTCTTCGGCATTAACGGTCATGTGGCAACAGTGGCGTTAGAGCAACGCAGGACGGTCAATTCTGAATGGTACACGACCATTTGTTTGCCAGAAGTCATCGGAGAAATTCGAAAAAAGCAGAAGAACAGGCGAATCATTCTTCATCATGACAATGCGAGCTCTCACACATCGACTCAAACAAAGGCATTTCTGACGGAGAGAAGGATCGAACTGATGGGTCATCCGCCGTACAGCCCTGATTTGGCACCCAATGGCTTCTTCTTATCCCCACACATCAAAAATAAATTACGTGGACAACGATTTTCGACCCACGTAGAAGCGGTTGATGCATTCAAAACGCATGTTTTGGAGTTACCTCAATCGGACTGGAAAAAGTGCTTTGAAAATTGGTTCAAACGCATGCAAAATTCTATTGATCATCATGGGGAATATTTTGAAAAACAATAAAACCAATTTCGATCCTACATA
Source organism: Parasteatoda tepidariorum (assembly GCF_043381705.1). Taxonomy (NCBI): domain Eukaryota; kingdom Metazoa; phylum Arthropoda; class Arachnida; order Araneae; family Theridiidae; genus Parasteatoda; species Parasteatoda tepidariorum. Next base: position 76,639,594 of record NC_092206.1, on the reverse strand, counting down.
TCTGTTTTTTCATTATTAGGCCAGAAATATACATAGCAACCCTCGTAGAACTGTCGATAAAGCACATCTCAATCGTATCACCGATTCTCGAAGCACAATCATCCCGGGATGATAGTTTTTGCTTTCAAAAACGAACAATAATTTGAGCTTGTTAAAAAACTGTAATGTCAGAAAAATTAGGGGCCAGCCGAAGCACAAAAGTGTTGTAGTTGCCTAGGAAACTCCAAATTGAAGAGTTCGGAAGAAAAAACTTCTAAGAAACAGTTTAGAGAAAAATTTAAATCTATATAGAAGAATATAAGATAGAAGAAAAATATTTTTTTTTTCTGAATTATACAACTTTATTTAAGTCCTCAAAATTCGTCCACTACCCGGTATACATTTGCCCGATACTCCAAACACTGATGTTTCTTCTAATTTATCGTCAGTAAGTATTAAAATATCGAATAAATGTAATTATATCCACGAATAAATTAAAATCAAATCGGATGTAATAAATATTTCGGACATTCACCAAAGCGACTTTGTGATTGTCAACATTCACCGGTGAAAGTCAACAACCACCGATTTCGATCATTCACAATAACATGCACATCATTTACATAATAACCTCATCAGGACGTTTATTTCATACTTTGCTTAAATAGCATTTGGCATTATATAGAATGCCTAGACAATGTGTGAAATATAAATCATTTCATACTTTGCCGGCTAGTTTTAGGCATTATATATAATGCCGGATTTCATACTTTGCCGGTAACATATATATATGATATAAGTCCTGTCATCATTATGGGTATACCAAAACGAACCAAGAAAAAAAAACTGTTTCACAACGGTTTCACAAAAGCTATAATGGGAATAGTTTAACAGTATATTAGGTTCTATAAACATGATATACGTAAATGAATAACATAATATCACGTGATGCATATACATACTCTGGGTGGCCAGACAGAGCCAACATCCATTCCAGAGGGTTCCACAGCTTCGACAGGAAGTCTGGAATCAGCAGAAGAAGGTGGCGGTGGCCAGTGCGGTTTCGGTGGTGCGGCTGGTGGTGCTTTGTAGGTGATAGGCGTTCCCGAAGTGGAGTTGTGCTCAAAGATATTTCCATTTATTATGTGGGCTCGAGGTTTCTAAATATAAAAAGAAATAATTTCAAAACAAAGGCAATCACGTGTCTTAATAGTGGTTGAAATTAGGGTTTAAACCAAACTAGGAGTTAGGCACAGCTCTTTGCTCGTTCGCTCATTGGATGCTCAAATCTTTTATTCCAGATTTGAATAAATTATGGCACTCTTTTAATACCAAAGTTTTAAAAATATGCAATATGTACATCCTTAAGAACCTTTGATTTATGTACAATATATGTAAAATTATACTTTGATCTCAATATATTTCATTCAATGTATACATTTGACTTATATACCTATCACTGTTAATTGGAAATGTTATTTGAAACAAATATTTCAAGGAATTTCCTGTAAAATTAACTCTCAATTTCAGTATTTGGAGATGCAATAACTTTCAAATTTTTTATTTTACCATGAAGTTGTGAAATGAGTAAAAACCAAAGAAAAATGAAGAAAAAAAAGTAGTAACAAAATCATTAAAAAAATTTAGGTATTATTCCGCCGTTGAAATAAAAAGTTAGGATGAATGGATAGTGTAATACAAAAGTGAAGTATCCCTAAGACTTATAAAATTTCCTGCTATACACAACTGTCTATTTAGGAATTTTCAAACAGAATTTAAAGATTTCACTCTAAAAAGATCTGCATCTCTTTCGCTTTTTCGACTCCATTGATTCTGGAGTTTCATTAAAGCGCCTATCTTTCCTACTTAAATATTATAAACCTACGTAAATATTTATACATCATTAGCTCTAAATTCATAAACATTCATCTCAGAGATCATGCAAAATATGTAAATTCTTGTAACTTTTAAAATGAAAAAGATAGAAAGATGTGCAGTGAGAAAAAAAAATGGACCATTCTAAATAACTTTTGATCTAATGATCCGATCTTCACGCTAAAGGGCTCCATCTTAATGGTTCGAGGGGGTGACCTCAAATATGCTGATTAATTAGTGAAGACGATATTTTAAGTTACGAAATCAGATACAAAAACGTACTTTCTCTGAATAAACATACCTTTTTTTGCAACGGATTCGGTTTTCTGATCCCAGGAATATAGTGGGTAGCCGCAATCTGGGAAATATGGTCCCCACAGTTTGGTCAGGAGAGCGATCGAAATTTTGAACCTCATAATGTTAATTTTGTTTTCTGCGTATTTCTCCCTATCTCAAAAACTTTAAGTCAATTGAAAATTTTTTGGAGACAATTATAAATTTGTTTATCCAAAAATAATTCCTTGCGAAAAATAAATTATAGTTAATATTATTATTTTGTATTATTCTATTTATGATCAAAAAAATTTGCAAATTAGCAATAAAATTAATTAGCAGTCAAAAAAAGTTTGAGTTGAAAGGTATACAATTTTTTTACATCATTTAAAAGTATTTTTTCTTGGCAAAATAAGAAATTTGAGCGAAATCGGTCGAATAGTTGCTGAGAAATTGAATTTTAAAGAAGTCATATATTTCTCAGGAACTATTCAACCAATTTCGCTCAAATTTTTTATTTCGCCATAAAAAATTAAACACTTAAAAATGATGTAAAAAATTGTATACCTTACAATTCAAAATTTTTTAGACTATTAATTTATAAAATAATAAAAACTAATAAATATTAGCCAAAATTTATATTTTGCATGAAATTATCTTTGGATAAACAAATTTTATAATTGCGTGCAAATTTTATAATTGTGTGTTGCTTTTCAATTTGCTTACAAGTTCTAAAAATATTGCGAAATACGGAAAAAATAAAACCAGTATTATGAGGTTCAAAATTTAAATCGCTCTTCTGACCAAACTATGGGTACCATATTTCCCAGATTACGACTATTCCCTATATTTCTGTTTTTAACTTCTCATTTTTTTCCAGCTTACAGCTTAGTTTGTCTTGACTTTTCGATGCCAAAGCGGTCTCCGGGTTTCTAAAGCGGAAGAGCCATCCCTTCCGCTGAGGATCAAAATTGTGATGCAATGTCTCCAGATAATCCTCAGGGATGTTTGGAAACAGTCAATAGCCCATTACTCAGCTTTAGTGAGGCGTAAATGAAATACTACAACCAAACTAACCTTTATATAATTAACAGCTAAAAATGACCCTGAAAATTTAATCTGCAACGCATGAATGTCCGATTTGAAATTTTTATTAATATTTTGCATGTTATTATTTAATGCCGCGAAATCACACTAAAAACTAATAACGAATATTCCGCTACAAAAATGCTTTGTCTCTGAAAGAGTTTACAAATTATGTTTCAGTTCTTCATAAATAGTTCATCGACAGAAGATTATTATGCATTTCTATTAGCATCATACGGCCCGTAACAGACTGTCGTCACGTACTTGAATCTTACGACGTTGTTCTGAAGCTATGTATCACTGAAATATTTTAGCACCTACTCAAACAAATTTAGACTTCAACTCAGATAACAATGCAGAAACAACCTAATTATAACAAAAAACATTCTTACATCATCTTCCTCGATGTTATTCATATAGAGTTGTTGTTGCTCATTGACCTGTTGCAAATGTTGCTCATATTGTTGCCTGTATACAGCTGCCATCGTGTCTCTGTCTTCTTTCGATGCTACGTTGCGAGGGGGAGGAGCAGGTCGAACTGATTGTAGAGGAAAATAAATCTGTTAGTCAAAAAGTACGATAATTTGTTTTGATGCATACAAAAGTATTGATCCTTTTTAACCTATATTAACTTATACAAGATATCTTTAATTTCTTCAACTGAAAATAAGATAAATTTCTCAATGGAATGCATAAGCAAAGAAAACTTATAATTTGCTTTGCGATGCTAACAAGTAACTTAACCTTTATAAGAAATTTTATGAGAGATTTAGAACTTTCTGAGAAACATTTTATACTGTAATGGGAAAAAAGTTAATAATGAACCATTGAATTTTGCATACTATCCTTTTAGTATAATTATGTATGCATGAAATGTATTCTTTTAGTACTAAAATTTTTAAAAATTAGGATAAATTGTATTAAGTAAACAATAAACATTTAAATAATTAAATGAAAATTTATGTCGTTAATTAATAGACGATTGTTAAAAACCATGTAATTATGCGTTATTATAGAGAAAAAATTATGCAAGTCATATGTTTCTACATGGCCAATCGATGATTTTCGTATCAGTTACCACAGTTGAGAAAAACGATAAATAATTTTGACTAACAAATGTATCGAAACAATTTTTACTTTTGTTGCATCGTACATTTCCATTAAATTTAGAGCACCGAGAAAGAGTTGTCAGAATGAAATAAAAATTCTACATACATAAGTACAAATTTGATATAAGTAAATGATAAAAAAATCGAGCAAAATTATTATTTATTGCAATAAAAAATACAAATTAAGGGAGGCTTTAGTATACCCTTTTGGGTTACCTCAAGCGTGAATGCATGATGAGACACGTTCCGTCATTGTGGCAGATAAGTCTCTTACTATGTCCTGAGACATCTTATTCCCCAGTTGTTGCAAAAAATACCGCTAAATCGACAAGGCTTGGAGGGAGTCCAACTTGCCACCCCAAATGCACCCAGATATGCTAGTTCGGTGACAAATCTGGGGATAGAGCAGGTCTGGAAGGACAATGTGACTGAGGCAGTCCTGTGAAACTCTAGCTGTGTGTGGCCGCGCATTATCTTGTTGAAAATTGGCTCCTGAGAACCACACTAGAAGTGGTAACACATGTGGCTGAAAGATGTCATGAACGAACCGCTGTCGTGGCAGCGTGAGCCAATAATATGGGTGATTGTAGGTGTTTGCACAGCCACCCCATTCTTTCACTCCAGATGTAAAAGTGGTGTGCAGCTGTACGGAGAAGGCAGGTTTAAAACGTTTACCGCGAGGCCTCCACAGTCGTAAACGATGGTTATAACTTCCTAAATTAGGTCTGGATTTCATCACTGAAAATGACTTGGTTTCATTTGTTTACTGTCCAATTTCGTCGAGAGAGACTCCACTCCAAACAAAGGCAATGGTAGGTGGGGAGATTTTTTTAATTCACTTACTTATATCAACGTTGTTCTTGCGAAATTTCGTTTCATTTTGATAATTCTTTTTAAGTGTACCAATTATGACGATGAATAAATGGGCTCACTCAATCACTGACGTCATATTTTATAGACACTTTACCAGTTTATTCCAACAAAACAACCTAAAATTTAACAAGAAATTTATAACAAAATATATGAAATTTGCTTATCAAATTTACCTTTAAATTCAGCTCTCGAGACTGCTGTCGGTGTTTCTTGTGCAATTGACTGTTGATATTTTGTTTGCTGTTGTTGTCTTTGTTGTTGATTAACTTGCTGTTGACTAGTTTGCTGTCTTTGTTGCTGCTGAGATTGCAGTTGGATCTGTTGCTGCACTTGCTGCTGCTGATAAGACTGTTGTTTCTGATCTCTACTCTGCTGGTTTTGAATTTGATTCTGCTGGTAAGAGCTCTGCTTTAACTGTTGTTGAGTTGCAACAGGTTGGTGCTGATTTACCGGTTGTTGACTAACTGGCTTTGGTGGAGTCTGGTATTGCTGATGATAGCTTTGCTGCGTCTGCTGATAGTTGATTTGTGGTGAATGCTGATAGCTGTTTTGCTGATAGCTCACTTGTTGTGAATGTTGATAATTTGTTGGAGATTGATAACCAGGGTGCTGTTGATACTGGTTTACTGGAGAACTATATCCAGGAGATGGATATTGATCAAGAGATGGAGAGTGATAGCCAGGTGACCTATGTTGAGAATTTACTTGATACACAGAAGACTGTTGATATTGAACTGGCTGCTCCTGCTGGTGGTGATACTGATTGTAGACCTTTTGAGTAGTTTGATACTCAACTCGAGAAGTTGTTCTCTGCTGATCTTGATGAGTCTGATGATGCGAATCAAAACCGTTGTATATATGTTCCTCAGACGGTGGTTTAGGCTTTGGAGGAGGAGGCGGAGCAACTTTAGGTTTGCTTACCGTGCTAAAATAAATAAAGTACTTTTTCAATTATTTTAATGACTCTTATTTAATAAAGATCACAGTTTTTAAAGTCGTGAAATAATTCTAGAGAACAAATTATTTTTTCCTGCTGCGTGAAATGTATTAACAGTTCTCAGCTATTTTCGGATCGCTAATTTGGAATCAGTAACCAGTTTCTTTTTCCAAGCAACAGATTTTTTAAATGACATTTTCAGTCCATTTTTGACGAAATGTATAAGCTTAAAAACGTTATAGATAAAAGAATGTCACATAAATTATGCGACATACTTCTAAGGAAGTTAGGACTCATCATCAGGCCTGTTCAGAAGCACAGTTCATAATAGAGGAAGAGCCCCTAGCGATTTTTGACGACATTTCCTGTCATGGGTTCCTAGGCAATTTTAATCTCGGTGTTGCGCCCTAACTCCACTAGAAGTTTGCCGCAACAGTAATGCTACCTGCATTTATACAGGGTGTCCCGAAACGACCGCATAAACTCTGCACAGCTAGATTCCTCGTTGGGAGTACATAAAAACTGCCCAAAGAAGCGTTCCTGTACGATCCATAGTTTACGAGGAAAATACAAAAAACTAAGTATGACGTCACTGCCGGTGCAAGAGAAAACACTTTATTGAACATATCAACACCAGTATACTATGCGCAATTTAAAGCAAAATATGCGCGGCGTACGTTTTAAACATTATCGTCTTGAAAGATATGCAAATACTGTCTTTAATATGTCCAATAAAGTGTTTTTTTCTTGCACCGGCAGTGACGTCATACTTTGTTTTTCGTATTTTTCTCGTAAACTATGAATCGTACAGGAACACTTCTTTGGGCAGTTTTTATGTACTCCTAACGAGGAATCTAGCTGTGCAGAGTTTATGCGGTCGTTTCGGCACACCCTGTATATAACGTTTTCAAACTCAGGCATTTCTAAAAAATAATAGATTAAAAATGTCATTTTAAAAAGAATCTGTAGCTTTAGTGTAGCCAAACTAATTTCAGATTTGAAATCAATCCACCCGAATGAGGCAAGTTCAAGTATTTGTATAAAAACAACAAAAAATTTGCTTTCCTATAAAATCAATCAGTACTCAGAGTACTGAGAAAGTTGCCTTTGAAAAGCAAAAACCGTACAAAAGTCATTATAGTTACAGGTGGGGGAGAAAATTATGGATACACTTCTATACTAACTCCTTTTTTCATATTTCTCAAGAAAAACCCAGAACATTTTTTATAACTTCAGAAATGTTTATATCTTGCGAATTCTCATACATATCAATAGAGTTTAATGCTTTTAGAGATTTGAGGGACCGACAGTAAATTACGAACTGAAAATAGTGTTTTAGAACAACCTATGCAAAAAAAATAGCCTTAATCTCGTAATTTGCAAGAACTATTTCGGTTATTATTTGCAAAAGTTGCTTCTAAGTTTCGTAAATCGAACTTAAATATTCATTGAGATCAGGAATTTTAAAAAAAAACTAATTTTTTTGCCTAACCTTTTTTTTACCGCATGCAGTAATATTCAATAAAATTGAACAAAATTTGTAGAGTAATTTTTAATTAATGAAAATTTTAATTATTAAATAATAGTAATATTAATTTTAATAATAATACTTTCAATAATAAATAATGATGAATAACAATAAATTTATTTATTTATTTTTAATTAATTTATTATGTTTAATTGTTTTGAATATTTCTGCAGTTATAGCAATAAAACGTTAGGCAAAAAATTTGTTTTTGTAAAAATGTCTATATCTTCATGAATATTTAGCTTGGTTTACGAATGTGCAATTATTGCATATGACAAAAAAATAATTGATATAAGTTATAAGCTTATTGCAATATTTTTGGGCAAAGGGTGTTAAAAAACATTTTTTCCGTACGTAATTTATTACCGATCCCTTAAATTTCTAAAATCTTTAAACGTAACTGATGTGTATAATAAAGATAGGTTGAACTCCGACCCACCCCAGGGGGGTATACGGAGATAAAAATTAAATTATTACAATAAAAATTTCTCTAAAAACTAAAATTACAGTAAAATTTTGCCAAACGACAGTGGTGGTGATCAGTTAAAAGTGGATTAACTATAATACTTGACAATTAAAAACGTTTTAAAGGCAATAAAATCCAAAGCGCCGGTGTAAATGTCGAGAATTAAATAAGGAAACAAGAGACAAAAAAATCTCGAAACCAAAATCAATGGCAGCTAAAAGTCCTAAGAGTAAATGTCTAAAAGTAAAAGTCTGACTAGAAGTCGATGAAGTCTAAAATCAAAAGTAGATAAAATTTCAAAATGTAAGGCTAAAAGTTGATTACTTAAAAAATTTACGATGACATGCTCTATTGTTGGTTCTTGACTGGGGTCAGTTGATCTGGAGCTAAAATGTCCTCGAGGGTTTGTTTAATAATTTGAGTCACAATTTTCCTGCTGGTCAATACGGCAAAGAATTGGTGTTCCTTTTCGCAGTTATTCATGTGGGTTACACGAAATGCCCGGAATCTTGGACAGCGCTTAATTAGGTGTTTGATGTCCTGTCTCACTCCACAGTAATTACATGAAGCTGATTTTCTGAAAAATTTTTGTTGATAGGTCCCGAACACTCCGTGGCCAGTAAGGAGCTGGTTTAAGTAAAAATTGGCCTGCAGGCGCTTTAAGCTAGGATCTTTAAAAAATTTATAGGTTTCTCTTCCCTTGTCACTAGACCTCCAGTCATCTCTCCAGTGGTTAAAAGTGATGTTCTTAATGCAAGACTTAATTTCACATTTTTCTCCCGGGATCTCAAAATCAATCTGGCCAAGCGGCTTCCTTAGCGACCCAGTCTGCCTCTTCATTCCCTTCAATGCCTGAGTGTGCTTTAATCCAATTTATATTATAGTTACAACTCCACATGGCTTTGGTGTCTTCTATAAGTTTGAGGTGTTTAAGTGGGTCCTCCAGGCTCATGAGTGAAGAAAGGGAATCTGTGTAAATGCTTGCAATTGGAGAGCCCTGATTTTTAAGCCATTGGAGCGCTGACTGTATCGCAAGGAGCTCAACCAGATAAATACTGCAGTTGTTATTCAAACGCGCCGAGATGGTGCTGATGGTTTTGCCATTTATCTTCATTACAACACCATATGCAGTTTTATTTATAAGTCTACCATTGTTCTCAGTTTGAATTCTCGACCCGTCTGTGAAGATTTCAATACCATGGTTAGTTGGAAGAAATTTCCCCCAGGGCAACGCGAGAGAGTTTGAGGGATGAACCAGTTTGGGAGGCAGTAAGAGGTGATCAGGAAAGTACATATGATTTTCAAGCCAATTGATATCTTCTATCAATTGATCTAATGATGTGTATAATGTCTTCTATCAAATGATGTGTATAACAAATCACTTATATTAAACACTTATTAAGTTATAAAATGATTCTTTAAGTATTTCTTGAGAAATATGAAAAAATTATGTAATTATTACGTATTATGTAATTATGTATTATGTTAATATTATGAATTAATGAAAAATGTAATTTTAAATGAACTTTTTTTTTAAATATTTTATTCATTAAAGTTAAAATATTAATTTAGTTACGGTACAAAAGATCGTAAAAGTAGATATCGCAATAATAAGTACATTCCTGGGATCCGATGGAATTTTTAATGAGTATCTCTGAATTCGGAGGCAGAGTTGAAATGGAGCTCTGAAGAAAATCAGGAATCGGAGTTAGAATAGAACTTTTAAATTATTGACTCCATAATTCTGATCAACAATATAAAATTATACACAAATCCTAAACGACATATAGCGACCAAATTAGTAAAGTTAAATTATTTCTATTTTTTAATATTTATTGTCTTTCCCGGTGGCTTTACGTTATTTGATTAAACAAAACACTTTTAAGAAGCTCATCCTTCGCAAAAAAAATTATTCAGTGTAATAAGAATCATTTCGGCATTATGCTGTGGCTCGGGGTCAACTCACGATAGTCAAAATTTGCCATAATTAAGCAATCTTCTTCGGCACTTTTCCCTTTGGAAGCACATTAAGAAACTGATCATCACAGTGCTCGCAATGGTATTAGTACATTTGGTAATTATCAAAAACAGGCTAGTAACCATAAAACCTGCATTATTTATTACCAAAATTAGTTAAGCATCATTGATGTCAATAATAGTACGACAATTTTGAAAAAATACAGTGTAAACACAAAAGAAAAATGGAAAAAAACTGAAGATCAAAACTTGGCAACCATTACGATAATTTTATAAAATTAATTTTATATACAAATTTTATAAAATACAGCAAAATCTTATGTTGTTGTTGCCGTAGGCCATTAAGGCTCAGGAGGTGCGATTTGTCTTATTTTCCAGTGGCGCCATCTATGGCCGAGAATTCAACTTCTGCCGCATTTATACGTCACATTCGTTTATAGGGCGAACAAAACTCATACAGCCATTCATCCACAGATTATAATTTTGACCTGAACCAGAGAATGATCAATCTCCAATCCAGTACCCCCAGAAGTATAATTTCTTATCGGAACACGGAGGACTTTTTGACCCGACAGATTTAACGTACTCACCATTTACTACACGGGGAGTCTTCGGCCGGCAGGATATGAACTCCCGTTCTCCTGAACTAGAGTCCAACGCCCTACCAACTAAGCTATCCCGACCGACAAAATCTTCTGTTTAGTAAAATGACGTGCAATTTTCTTGAAAAAACACTCACACTAATAAAACTTCTTAGAATATGAAACCTATTCATACATCGTCTCGTAAGCATGACATAAGCGGAAGAGAGTATTTTCCGGTTTTTGAATATTGATAATATTTACACTCAGTTTAAATGCTCAGATTAAATATCAAATCAATCGGATCATATTTTTTTTCTTCACGAAAGTAAAACTATTTTCCCTTTGAAAGTCAAACTTTAATTCTAATCACTTCGCATTGTAACAAATTTATATATTACAAGGTAATTTATAATTTGGATAAAAGTAACTTACTTCTGGGGTATGCCTCGCGATTGACTTTTTGTTGAGCCTTCTGAAAAAATACAAATAAAATCAGTTTTGTGATATCGTTATTGATAAACACACTTTAATATAAATTACAGAAAAGGATATTTTAATTTTAAAAAAAATTTATATTTTATGTAACGATATTGAACAGCTGACCCAATTCTGAGTTTACAGAATTCGGTCGTTCTGAGTTGCGCTGAATTCAATGTTCAACTCCGTAAAATTGTAGTTTTGGTCCCAGCCTAGAAGGTAAAGGAACTCCTATTGGGATAAACTAGCCTTCGTAGAGGATTCTTTGCTGAAATCAACCTGCATTCCAAGAGGAAAACCAGGAAAACCTCCCACGTTTAGCCCCGCGGCAAAGGTTTCTAACCCATTATTTGTCAACCACTAATGTTATTTTACGTCAGCACTGTAGTCGGTGCGAACCGGGAGTAGAATTCGCATCAGCCAGCCACTGCTGAGATTCAAACTTGGTCACCTAATTGATATTTATTAGAGAGCTACAGTGGCTCTCTAACAAACAATTGCTTAGTTTTTAAATTCAAGCAATTATCCATTTGGTTGCAATTAATATTTTAACAAAATGTTATAACGCGAAATTAGAATAATTATTTATTTTATAACGAAATGATATTTCTTGTTTGAAAATTATCGAGTTATGAAAAGAAAAAACAAATCCAGACCACCAGTGGGATTGGCAAGAGAAGCGAGCAGGGAGCGGAGCCTCTTAGTTGAATATAAGTTTTTAATAATGTCTGTCTGATTTGTGTCATTTTTATCTTGTAGCTACAAAAGGTAAAAATAATTAAAAAAAATACAACCATGTCGGGAATTAAATCAGGTACTAGTTCTGTAGCAAACATAATATCCTCTGTCTGTTTTTCTACTTATCTACGCATTGTTACGAGTCGAAATAATAGAAGAAAATGCGTATATTCTTGAAAATCATAATAAAAAGTTTTAAAAAAATTAATTATATTTGCCCCTATGCATAACTTTTACAAACTTATGTGAAAAATTTTAATTTTCTTTTTTTCTTTCTTTCTCTATCTTTTACTAATAATTCATACAAATATTTATATAATTTTTACTTAGAATATATTATTTCTGTGACATTACTTTCCCTTACTTAGTTCTTCGTTTTAAATCAAAAATTTTGCATTTATAAATATTTCATATTCAAAACTAATATTTTTATAGCTTATTTTCTTAAACTATGAAGATATTAATTACATTTTATAATAATGTAGAAATACCAATGCTATTTATAAAAACCTCGATCAGTATTCTACTAAACAAGGAATCGTTAGTTACCTTCAATGAATTTCACTCTACGAATTATATTCTATGAACAATATTCCGTGAATCATATTTTATGAAAATATTTAATTAATTATATTCTATCAATTCTAATTTGCAAAGTTGTTCAAATCAGCAGTAAAAATCAGGTACCCGGAAGATTTTCCTTATCCGATGATTACCCAGATCGGGCAGAAGAATCCGGTACCGGGAATTCGGACCGGGTGTTTAGTCAAAAAACCCAATAAAAAATCTGAAATCAAATGCCGAGAATCATTTCTAAATGAATATGAAAGTTAGCTAAAAAATTAGAAATCAGGAATTGCATTGATATTTAAAGTTAATACCGCACACCAGATATTAAATCTAGATATTAAAATCTAAATTTTACCGGGAAACTGGATTCGGCTGGGTAATAAACAATTTTTTACAGTTACCCGGTACCAATTGGGTAGAAGATTCATTTGTCCCCTTGTAGCTCGGCTTTGATCCTGTCCCGCCCCCCAAACCCCGGGTAGTGGAAACCCGGAATCGCAGAAATTTTCGAACCAGGTACTTTTCTAGTCTGAATGATTAAAAGTCCCGAAGAAAAGAGGTAGGCGGCACATCATATAATTTATAATTCTTTCCAATTGAAAGAATTATAAATTATAGTTCGAAAAATTAAATGATTCTTTCATGAACGTTATAAAGAAAATTAGGGTGTACAATTTACCGACTCGCTGTGTATTCCCGGATTCCCACAGGTAACGTAGAAGTAGTTAATGTAGTTAATTAACGTAGTTAATTGTTTATCTAGATCTGGGTTAACAGATATTTCTGCGATATATACAAGCATATTTTGTTCCTTCTTTTCGCAATGTGCTGCTAAAGGGAAAACTGAAACTGACAAAATAAAATTCGCAACGAAGCTTGAATTTGGTGCAAATATTACCAGCTAAGACTTAGCCTCGAGCCCTGTTTCGAAATTTATCATGCTAAACTTAATTTCTAATAAATGTTTTGTAAATACTTTTCATATTTCCATTAGTATCCATACGTTTTACCTAAGCATTTCATAAAATAAATCACAATTTAAACAAAGTCCATAATCCGAAATTTGGATTTCATTCACCACCTACCAATAAGTATTTGGACACGTGTGATTGAAAAGAAAAACAAACTTTATTCATAATCAACAGTTGGTTGAGCCTCCACGAGAGGCCATTACAGCGTGAACCCTCCGGGGCATACTTTCCACAAGTCCTAGTGTGACGGCTAGTGGTATTTTCCTCCACTCGTCTTGGAGAAGAAATGTAAATTCTTTCACCGATTTTGGACGGGTAGTACACCCCTTAATTCGTCGATCCAACTCGCCCCAAAGGTTCTCGATAGGGTTCAGGTCTGGGCTCTGGACAGGCCAGTCCATTCGATTAACCCCATTAGCACCATACCAAACCTTGGTGACCCTCGCAACATGAGAGCTGGCATTGTCGTCCTGGAAGTGACAGGGGTCCACTCCGTGAAACTGCCACAACGTAGGAAGCATATAGTCATCCAAAATAGTGCAGTAGGCATCTTGCATGGGACTAATGCCGATGTTATTCCCTACACGATATATACCGGCGGAGGGCGTGACGTATCTCAGAACCCAGATATAGTCATTTGCATGGGTGTCCAAATATTTATTGGTAGATAGTGCATGATTAATCTCCAATTTCAACTTTCCGACAACGTTTTCTTATGATCTTATTCTATACTGATAAAAACAAACATTTTACCAATTTTTTTTTTTTAAATTTTAACTCTTAAATACGTCTAGATTTAAAATAAAACTTTAATGTATTTAAAGTGCAATTGAAAAAAGTATGCAATTCTCAAATCTATTTTGATAAATGGAATAAAAATTACGCATGGAGCGAGGTTTTATCAAAAGTACCTTAGCAACGTACCTTGGTTGGCTTGCTCTTCCAGAAGTTTGAAAACTGCTGATTTCTCTTTAAAACTTAAATTCTCGGGTGCTTCTTCTTCCCTGATGAAATTCAAGAAAAGAAAAATATAATAAAAACTTATAACATGATAAACATATAAGAAAGTTTAAAAATATAATTATCCTATATGAAAATTTTACGTAGTTGGGTATTTATTTTCGTATTTAATTTTACATTTGTAGTTTAATTTTATATTAGTATAAGCACAAATAATTTTAGAATTAGAATTTGATGAAAGTTTTCAGTCTTAACAAAAAGCTAATATATTATTATGCATTTGTTATGTTAGCTCAAAATTTCGCCTCCGGGTTTTAAATTTTTTTAATTTTAGTTCTAAAGATCTATCCTGTTTAAAAAAAATAAGGACTAGAAAAACTGTAACATAACTTTCAAGATACAGTCTAGTCCGCTTAAAAAGAGCCTAAAAAAATTGCCAACTGAAATCGAAGAAGNGCATGGGTGTCCAAATATTTATTGATAGATAGTGCATGATTAATCTCCAATTTCAACTTTTCGGCAACGTTTTCTCATGATCTTATTCTATACTGATAAAAAAAAACATTTTACCAATTTTTTTTTTAAAATTTTAACTCTTAAATACGTGTAGATTTAAAATAAAACTTTCATGTATTTAAAGTGCAATTGAAAAAAGTATGCAATTCTCAAATCTATTTTGATAAACAGAATAAAAATTACGCATGGAGCGAGGTTTAATCAAAAGTACCTTAACAACGTACCTTGGTTGGCTTGCTCTTCCAGAAGTTTGAAAACTGCTGACTTCTCTTTAAAACTTAAATTCTCGGGTGCTTCTTCTTCCCTGATGAAATTCAAGAAAAGAAAAATATAATAAAAACTTATAACATGATAAACATATAAGAAAGTTTAAAAATATAATTATCCTATATGAAAATTTTACGTAGTTGGGTATTTATTTTCGTATTTAATTTTACATTTGTAGTTTAATTTTATATTAGTATAAGCACAAATAATTTTAGAATTAGAATTTGATGAAAGTTTTCAGTCTTAACAAAAAGCTAATATATTATTATGCATTTGTTATGTTAGCTCAAAATTTCGCCTCCGGGTTTTAAATTTTTTTAATTTTAGTTCTAAAGATCTATCCTGTTTAAAAAAAATAAGGACTAGAAAAACTGTAACATAACTTTCAAGATACAGTCTAGTCCGCTTAAAAAGAGCCTAAAAAAATTGCCAACTGAAATCGAAGAAGTGGATTGCTTCTTTTTAAGAAAAGGGTACATTAATCAAACTTAAATACAATAATTATATGAATTTTTAATTTGATATGGTACACATTATAACGTTTTTAAATACCCAGTCAATGTGGTGGATGTAGTCTTCCTTTATCATGGCTTGAACCGGGGTTCGATCCCTCGCGTAAAAAACCAGGAATCTAATTAACTGCACTTTTTCCAGTCGTGTCTTAGTAGTTCAGTAAGTAGGTACTTTATTTACGTCTCACTAGAGCTGCACAATGATCTATTGGCGACGATCGAGGAGACATCCCTGAGGATAATCCGAAGACATGTCATCGCAATTTTGATCCTCTGCAGAAGGGATGGCTCCCCTGGTTTGTCAAACGACGACCTGCGTGCAGTCGAGCACTTTACGGTAGAACAGTTTAAAGAGGACCGATACCACGCACCCTCGGTCCCTACGCAGGCTGATCAATGTAGCCACCCACCCGTTCCTTGACCTGCAGCCTGTGATGCTTGTGTTCTGTGTTTTACTGGGAACCGTGTCTTTACGATCAGTCTACCGCGGGACCTTAGTAGTTTGAAATCTACTTAAAGAGCACGGCAGTTTAAAAGCTTTAAAAGTACATGCACAGTTGAGCAATTAGTGATTATGGTGCAGAGGTCGAGCGATTGCCACCATCAGAACTCCGATCAAAATTACAAAACATCTTTAATGAAGAATCCCAGTCATTAAACGGGATCAACTTTATCAACAATAAACTACTTTATGATGAACTATTTGTGAATAGAATCAGAACTAGTTTGATGACCTGATGACCATCGACAGGTTTTGGTATTATCTTTATTCACATAAAAAATTATTAAAGCAAGTCACTTCTAATGAGCTAGAGAGACATTTCCCATACTAAATGTGATAGAAATTAAACTCAATTTAATCAAAACTATAGTACACTTACTCTCCGGAGAATTGGCCTTCAGTCAAAACTTCAGTTTGCTTGGCAAGAGTATCTGCTATATTCTCAGTCGAATATAGCGACAACGGAGAATTATAAGGATTGTGAACTACAGCCTTGATAACTGGAGGCTCCTACAAATACATACAATTAACAGGATGCTTCGTATAAGTCGCGTAATAATAAATACATTCAGAACACTTGTAAAAAAAGTAAAATATATATATATATAACTACGTATTATATAGAAAAATGTAAAATAATATTTAAGCGAGGAAAATAAATGGCAGAGAAATCTGTCAAATTACTAGTGATTAAAGCGGTAGGAAAAGTTTCAAAAGTTGTTTGGTTGCCTGATGAAACTTGGAGGTGTTCTTAGTGATTACCTTCAACTCTTCTCTGTTTCTTCAGGTAATCAAAGAGGTTTTGATGCTTTCAATGTTGCTTTAATCAACAGTGATTCATTGTGGTTTTCCAATCCATGTAACGTTAAGGCGGTTTAATTCCATCAAAAACTCCCCCAACGACCTATTTGATGCCCCAATGACCCAAGAGTTCTCTCGTCTTCTGGATCGGGTTCAAAATTATGACCGACACGGAGTTGAACAAACACAAAAATGGTTCGGTTATTCAAAGCTGGCGATAAAATAAAAGAAAAAATAGTGATTCCTTAAATTTCGAAAACGTTTTTGTTTATTTCTAAGTCAAATTTTGATTTGCAACCCGAATGCGTAATTTTTTTATTTCATTTTTGACATAATTTCAAAAGGTGATATACATTATGGGTGAGAGTTATGGAACATGCTGCATACAAAATGTATGGTAAATAGAATACATGTACTAGTAGAAAATAATAAATAGAACGGGGGATTCAAAAGGGCCGGGAAAGCGTGGTCGGTAAGGCGTTGGGCCCATGTCCGAGAGTTCGTGGGTTCGAACCCCGTGTAGTAAAATGTTGACTGATGCATGTTAAATCTGTCGAGTAACAAAGTCCTCCGTGTTCCCATAACAAGTCAACACCTCTGGGGGTAGTGGATTGGTGATTGGTCGTTCTCTGATTCAGGTCAAAATTACGATCTGTGGATGAATGAATGGATGTATGAACGGGTCCGCCCTATAAACGGGTGCGACGAATGGGTGTGGCAGAATTCGAATTCTTGGCCATAGATGGCGCCATTAGAAAACAAGAACAATCGCACCCCTCTGTCTAAACAGGCATACGAAATCAACCAACCAGGATTCAAAAATGTAAATAAAATATAGTTTTTTTTTATTTATTTAAAGCCGACATTTTTATTTGAACCTTAATGAAAACATTTGAAATTATGTATAAAACAACACAGACGTAAATGCTTCAGTATTTGAAAAGAAATGTCGACTGGATTCTGAAAACACTCAACCTTATGGTATAACACAGAGGTTCCCAGTTTTTTTCGGCTATGGATCCCTAAATGATCGAGCTTTTTTCGGTGGAACCCCGACATTATAAATAAAGTTTATTAGCAGCTGTGAAAGGACTGAGTGAGGAAAGATAACCAATTGTATTGAAAATATTTAGTAAAAAGTTTCTTCATTGTTTAATCAATATAAGTTTTAAAATTAGGTTTTACGTCAGGTATTTGAATTCACATAAATGCAAGAAAATATTTTAATCAAAACCAATGAGAACAAGACCATAAGAGCTTCATGTTGATTAACATTCTAACTTATTCTGGAGACGCTTAGCTCAACTTTAACACGCCATTTTGCTCATAAACTATTGGAGAGCCATGCTGGCTGAGGGGATATTTTTTTATTTTATAACCGTCGTTGAACAGCCGACCCAATTTCATGGGTTTACGACTACTTACGTTCAACTCCGTAGCCTTGTAATTTTGAACCAATCCAGAAGACAAGGAAACTCCTGGATCAGTACCCCCAGAGGTATTGATTTGTTGTGGGAACATGGAGGACTTTGAGACTCGACAGATTTAACGTGCATCAGTCACCATTTACTACACGGGGAGTCTTCGGCCGGCGAGGATCGAACCCACGACCTCTTGGATATGGGCCCAGTGCCCTACCGACCAGGCTATCCCGGCCCTTCGCTTCCCAAAGAGCATTCGCTTCCCAAAATGAGATGAACCGGGTTCGAATCGCAGTAATGGCTGGTCGATACGAATTCCACATCCAGCTTGCACCGCCCACATTGCTGACGTAAAATATCCTCAGTGATAGACGGATCATGGGCTAGAGTCCTCTTGCCATCAGGCTGACCGTGGAAGTTTTAAGTGGTTTTTCTCTCCGTGTAACGCAAATGCGGGTTAGTTTCAATAAAAATTCCTCCACGAAGGCAAATTTCTCTCAATACTTGATCCAAGAGTCCCCTTGTCTTCTGGATTGGGTTTAAAATTAATAGAGCAATGGAGTTGAGCATTGGGAGTCGTAAACCCAAAAAGTTTGGGCTGCTATTATTCGACGGTTATAAAATAAAACTATCGGCTGACGTCTTAGGTCACATGTGCAAATTGCATCATCCAGAGGAAATTATTAATTCCTCCTTTTGTACTACCATCTGCTAATAATAGAGATAATCACCGTCAGGAATCAGGTGAATACCCAAGTCTGGAGTCCTTTCTTACCATGACTAGTTTTTTAACCTTTAACACATGTGTCGACACAAGCATGTCAAACACAGGGTAAAAGCAAAAACACGAGCAATGAGTTCACGTAAGAATAGACTCATAGAATAGACTCAGTCAGTATAAAAAATTTCAAAGATCAAAATCATCAGTAGCTAGAGTCAGATAAACTATATTATAGACAGACAGCTCAGAATTTAAAAATCAGCCCATATTTATATTATAATACAGATTAGATAAAGAAAAGGAAAGATGAGAATTGAATATAAAAAACAAGAAACTCAAGCAGGTGAAACCTCGAACAGTTGGAAGATCCACGACACTTATGATCCTGGTGTCAGTTTCAATAGAATTGTAACTCGCTCTCAAACGGCATTCTGTAGACTAAAGAATTCAGATTCGGACCTGGAACTGTTTTGTGATCCCGAAAGGCATCAACCTCCTGGAATGCCTCACCTTATGGAGACATTGAAAGGAAAGTATGGTGCAATACCGAACACCATTATCACCAGAAGCACTGGAAAGCACCTGACAGAATCTAAGGACTTGATAAAAGCGGTAGACGAATACAAGAAATATAAACCCGAAAAAGAGGAAGAAAAAGAAGAAAAACCAGCGCCAGAGAGAGCTAGAGGATGAATAAGGGAAGAAAATTTAATCAATCATCTAAAGGAATTCGTTTCTCTAAATTAGTAAATTTAAATCAATAAAAGGTTGCTTGAGAAAATCCTTTTGTTTAAGTAATGAAAACAAAAAGGGTATATTTGAGGGTGCCCCTGCGAAGTTGTGATCGCGATTGATCGCCAAGCTGGGCGATGTTGAGAACCAATCGTGATTCTGATTGGTTTAGATTTCAATCGTGATTCCGATTAGTTTAGAATTTAGCGTTGTTTTTAAATGAATTTTTAAATGTAATTTCAGAGATCCGTTAGTTTTACTTTGGATACCGGCCGGTAAGGTTACTTCTGCTTCTGGTACTAAAAATGAATACTGTCAATAGGATAAATCTTAAGTTTCTGTACGATTTGAATAACAATGAATAAAGAGCAGTGATTGACTGGTGTATGAATGAAGGTTTAATTAATAATAGATATAAATTAATAATAGTTTGTGGGTTACCACGGCGTTCCGGGCAAACAAGTATGGCGCCAAACATAAGTCGCCAATTTCGCCAAGGGGCACCCTCAAGTATATTTTTCCCAATATAAAAGGTAGGAAAATTTATTTAAATTGAATAAGTTTAAAAATGAGAGTTTTAATAATGTAGTATTTCAGTATATGGTATAGGCGTCGTTTTAAAGAAGTGTCACCGAAACAAAATGGTCGTTTGAATTTTAGCAATAATATTCCAATTTAAATAATTTGCCTAATTCACAAAATGACGATGATTTAAAGGTACCAGAGAGCAAAAAAATTTCACTATTATTTTTTTTTTAATTTATTTTTTAGTAGTTAAAAAATAAATAAAATAAACAATTTATAAACAAAAAGGTCCACTTTTTTGACGATTATTTGCTTGTGCCTGGCTAACCGAAGAATACCTGATTTAATTAAGTATTTAAGATTAGTTCAGATCAACTAATACAAACTATAAAAAAAAATTAGATTACGCCATACCTGCCAACTTTAAATCTTTTCGAGCATAATTTGCTCAAGTGGTAGTAAATTGAAAATTGAAATATAGATATAATCAGAAATGTATTTTTTATTGAGGTAAAAGCTTTTGGTCAGATTGGTTACGTTTCTTTTAGCAGCATTTTAAATGTATCAATCGCCAAAGATAAAACACACCATAATAGACTATCATGTATTCATATATATGTGTGATTTCTATAATTGCAGTGTTGGTTAAAATTATTTTAAATTAAATTTATAGAAAGCATAAATAAAGATAATATATAATAAGATATTATAGGAAAGCATTATAAATAATCAAGAAACGGAAAGCATAAATTTTACTGTCAGTTCAAAAATAAAATTTGCGCAAAATATGGCAGATATGTTTCTTAAGCCGACGTATTTCGCTAAATATTGTGCATCCAGTGAACTAAAATAGTTCTTTTTCAAACTGATTTATAATTTTTATTTAAGTTGTTGAAGTTACCTGCAGTAGGTGAACCTCGGTCGAGTCATTACAAAATGAGGGCTCTATATCCTGAACTAATAATCTTTGATTTCTGAAAAAATTTTATTGAATAAAAATAGATAATTTTTGACGTTTTCAATCGCGAAATAAATATTTTTGCTATCAAGATGGTTTATAAGAAATATATTAATTTCCTTGACAAAATTACTGTTTAAATTGTGTTTTACATTTGGTCAGATAGTAGTTTTTTAGTAATATCTAGGGGGGAAAAATTTCTTCTTCATCAAAGGCGAAATTCCAAATGAAGTTCCTATTTGTTTAAAACAGCTATTGTGTTAATAATAACCTTAGTTAAAACGGGAATCCTTTAATCACAAATCTGTTCGCTTCCGTAATAAAATTAGAAAACAATATGTTCGTATTTGTATATATTTGCAAAAATATCGTGTCGTGTTCGTTTTTTGGTACTTTCACCAAAATAGTAATTACCAGAATTCAAGAAAAGGAAACTAATTTTTTCACTCGGAAAATTCTTCTCATAAAAATTCTTTCATTATATTCTGAAAAATTCATTTATTTTAACAATTTTATTTACTCATTCAATATATAATTGAACTTTAAAGTAATGTAAGTACAGTGTAAATTATTGGTTTGAAACATAAAATAGTATTTTTTGGTTAGCCGGATGCAAGGAAATTTAGCTTTTAGTTTATTTATTAAATTTTTATATGTTTAAAAAATGTAATGTAAGTACAGTGTAAATTATTGGTTTGAAACATAAAATGGTATTTTTTGGTTAGCCGGATGCAAGGAAATTTAGCTTTTAGTTTATTTATTAAATTTTTATATGTTTAAAAAAATAAAAATAAAGCTGGCGGAGGTCTACATTTTCTGGCGAATTTTCCCTTGTGCCTGGCTAACCGAAAAGAACCCATAAAATAAAGGTAAATAAAAATATTTCAAGGTGTCGTAAAAAATTTACTAACAAGCGTTTTAAAATTATAACGCTTCTAGAGTAGAATCGAAAGCTTCTTGGTTTGGCGATAATTTTCGTTCATTTTTGCTGAAATCCCATTTCTGGTTACCATGATTAGGAGCCTTAACCATGATATACTTTGCGGTCTTTACTTTCAATGACGTCACCTTTGGGGTACCGCAACTTTTGTTTACCTTTATGTGATTGGTTTTAGGTTTATTTACATATATATTCGATTATTTGTAAATCACCAAAAATGAGAGGGGCCCGCTTTTGTTTACTATTACCGGTATCTAATATGCTAACATTGGTACCTGATATATGTACTGAGGTAATAGATTCTCCCAGAAATCTATTAGGTTCCTATTACACAATACTAGTTGTAAAATCTAATCAAGTTAACTAAAACGGAGGTTAAAAATTATCCAAAATCTAATAAAGCTAAATAAATTAATGACATATAATCAAGCGTTAAAACTTAACAACTTTTTTAATCCGAGGAAAGAATTCACAGAACACAAAAAAAAATGACTTTTGTTTATATATTTACAAAAAAATTAAACAATTTCTCTCTTGACTCGATTAACTGTGGTCATAATTCATGATTATTAACATGAATAATAAAATAAATGATTAATTTTCAGTTCATCCTTTTTTGACACTAGTTGTGCCATGCCAATTATTACAATTAATTAAGCATTACTAACGTCAGTAATAGTTTGGATATTTTTTTACTGCCCCCTAAACGCAGTAAAAATTTAATACTAGGATTTATCCTAAAGGAAAGGATTAAAGTAGTAGCGATTCAAGTACAAACCGTAGGAGTTTTTAGTTTTCATCGAGCTGATAGGGGAAAAAAATTTATGCCTCACCACGTAGCAAAAGAGTGAGTTAACTCTCAAAACAAAATTACCAATATTTGTTTTAATGTTCAGGCATTTATCCGTTAACTGGATATTAGACGAAAATCCTTGTGCCAAATCTGGTTAACCAAGCTTGTAAAGTAATAAAAAGAAAGATGTCTACTTAGATTTATGTAAATAGATTTTTATTATTATTATTATGACTTTTTATAGGTTTCTTTTATTCGTTGGAGTGAAATGTAAATAAATAAATATCCAGCTATTGCACTGAGTGGCGATTTTCACCACGCATCGCCTTTTTCCTTGTCTTCTGAATTCACAAACTTATGAAGCTATACGTAAATAACAACACATATGGTATGTAGACCAGAATTTCCTAAAGGGTGTTTAGTGGAACCCTAGGGGTCCGTGGAAAGGTCTCATGAGTTCCCAGCCTGGGAGGTTTTTTTTTAACCAGTTATGAAACATGTAATTAAATTTATATCCAATTAATTGCCCATTATTTATTTAATATTTCCTTGACTCTTACGAAATGAAATAAAATATGCATGAAGAAAGAAAATTCGAAACAAAGGCTTTTTGTATAGTAATATAATGAATGAATTATGAATGCATTTATGAAAAATTGCATATATATTTAGCATCGAAAAAAAATAAACAAAATTCTACAAAGAAGAAGTATCCTCTGACAACCATTCTCAACGTTTATATTCGTTCTTTTTCGTTTTTATTTTAATTGAAACCTAATGGAATTTTCAGTTTATACACAATTCATTTTCATTCATTTCCTGTTTATACACATTTCATTTTCAGTTTATACACACACTTAAATTAAAATAAAAATGAAAAATAAATGAATAAAAATAAAAAAAACTAGAGTATATGCCGTACCAGTGAATTCAACTGTCTGAGGGAAGACTCAATTCTAAGATTAATATCGATAAAACTATACGATGAAAATATTTCATTCTTCATTCATTTTTCTAAATATTTTCAAAATTATCAATGAAATTTAGATCACTGCATATGTTAAAAGTGATTTATAGTCTTTCATTAAGTAATACGTTCACAATTGCTAATGAAATTTATTCAGTAAATGTTGGGGAACCGTTAAAATAAGGACAATCATTAAGGAGTCTACAGCTGGAAAGCATAGGGAACCACTAATGTAGACTATTCATAGCCAATAATGAAATAAACAATAAGAACATTTCACAGTAAGAGTGTTAGAAAAAATGCCGATAACTGTTGCTTTTATCATTTATTCATTTTTTATATGTAACCAAGTTTTAATAAGTTATCCAAAATTATTAATAAAGAGGGAGCTTACCTTTCCTTTCCTAGGAGAAAATAAATCCTCCCTGAAAAAAATTTAAAAATATGTTACACAGCAATATCAACCAAAACAGTTAAATAAATTTTTAAAAAATAACGAAAGTTGTAGGATTTAATTAATTTTTCTTCCGAGTTCATTTCAAAGTTCACGGATAGCTTAACAGATGGCAGCACCAAATTTCGCAAGTTTTATGGTTTGTTGCCAAAACATGAGTAATAAAAAAGACAAAATGAATCTTAAAAACTTGTCCAAGGGCAAGAAGTAACAGGCGGTGTATTTTGATACCTAAAACCTGACTTCTTTTGGATAGGATCTTCATACAGCTGTCTTCGTCGCAAGATTTTTCTTACCTGTCAAAGTTAACGTCTTTTTTTTTCCCTCTTACTCCCAAAACCTTGTTTATCTTCCGCTAATTTCCGTTTTAACAAGCATTTTTTTTTTCCTTTTGAAATTTCTTCTATTGCGTGACATGAAACACTGTGGAATCATATGCTCTACTGATCCAAAAATACCCTTCTTTCATAAATAATTTGTGTTTAAAAATATTTTTGCAAACCTAATTATGTTACTCGCGAATTGGTTGTTTAGTCTAACACTTTCATATTTATTAAAGTATTGCCTATCTATATTTTTAGTGTTTAGTACATTTAATCTGTAGGCTAAATGTTGGCCTCATGCAAATAGTAATGTCAGATAAATACTAACTAGTGGGTTCCTCCCCCAGCTCTCTGACGCGCCCCAGCCATCGAAGATTGCTATGCAAACATTGCTCGCCTCGTTCGCTAAGTTAAACCTATATAAAATGTGTCCTTGCGTAAAATCATAAAAACTTAAATCCCTTATTAAATTCTTTAAAAATAATTCCTCGTTTTAAAAAAAATCTAATTTTTTAGTCCATATTACGTTGTTAAAATAAAAAATAATAAAATTAAATAAATGACATACAATAGAAAAACTTGCAGAAACTAACAATAATTATGCTTTTAAAAAGCAATTTGGAAACTTAAGCATTAATACTCATCTTTCAATGAATAACAATAACAATGAATACAATTATTATTATTGAACCCTCATAAGCATACTTAAAACATAACTTCAAAAGTATGTTATTCGATTTTAAACTTCCGACTTACAGATCAGTTTGTTTCATCTTTCAGTTGTCGACTCGAAAAAAGAATTTTCATGCAAAAATTTGTAACTCTTTTGTTGTTTACGCCTTCGTGCTCACGTAACAGCTCACACGAGTCTCACGCTTGATATTTCAATTCTTTATTGCAAACGCGATAAAGAAATGAGGACTTTCTTTGTTGCCGTGTAAGAGACGTATATATATAGATACTTTGACTTCCACTCCAACTAGGATACGGTAACACGACATTTTAAAAATAATTTTAATAAATGGAAAATTAAGTACAATGGAAATAATTATACTGGATTTATTAAAAAACGATTGTGTCATTCTTTTCATCAGGGAAGAACCAACGAGGCATTAAATACATCGTCGACACTTTATTATAATTTACCCAGTAGATTTAGAAATACCATCAGCACTATACCACTGTGTCTACTGTATGTGGTACTGTATCATGATTTTGCATAAATATTTATAATTCGGGGAGTTAGACGACATTATTTTTCCTTATCATAATTACTTCCATTTCATTTGCACTTGGGCTGCCACTTATAAAAATTATTTTAAGTGGCTAAATCATCAGGGTTTTGGGCAAATAAGTAAAATCCTATTTAATATTATTATCCTATATTACCTGCACTTTCTTCTTAAATTAAAGGTATATTTAATTTAAAAATAATAATCATACTAATCAAATACTAAGAATTTAAACAAGCACATACATTAAATTATAATTTTAAAAAATCCAAAATATTTTTCATTCACATTTTTTTAACGAAATATTTTAAAACCAAATGCAATTTATGCGATATAAGTCTAGAACTAAGTTGGAGCCTAAAAACAAGAATTGTCTAACTCCTTTTAAAAAATAGAATTAGCATATTTCTTAAAGGAATTAGCTTTCATAACCAATGGCAATTCCTTTTTTTAAGAAAAGTACATAATTAAATTATTATAAAAAAAGCCACAGATATATTTCTTTTCTTTTACAATGGTTTAAATAAAATTATTGGAAATATAGAATAATAAATGCGATATAAGTTTAAAACTAAGTTGGTACTTAAAAACAAAAAGAAAAAAAAAGATTAAATAAAAAAGAACGAAAAAGGAAGAGAAAATCATAAGATTAATCTAAGTGCACAAAAAGAACACAAAAGCTGAACAATTTATTTTGAATGATTTTTCTCTGGTACATATCATGTGGAAATAAAAGAGAGAGAAAAAGAGAACAAAAAGTACATTTTCATAATATTTTGCAACTTTGATCCAAAATAAAAACCAAAATTTCCTCCACCAGGATATACTTGAAATAGTCAATGCTGTTTGAATACAAGGGTGATGAAATGAACTTTTTATAGTAAAGAATGTTGGTTCAATAAAGAATGAAAGACTGTACTATTTGTAAATAGTATATGTGCCTCAAGATAACACGATTTCCCCATACTCCACACTTTTTTCCTCTCCGTTATCACAGTTGCAGCAAATCTTGCTTTTTCCCCCTCTCTGGTATGTTCCAACTTCTTTCAGAAACGTAATGCCGGGGATAACATGCAAGCTTTGCGGAAACCATTGTAACAGAAAACTGAAAATCGGAGAAATCGAGTAATGTTGAGGCGTCTATATTTGTATTCTAATTACAAACAGAATAAACGAGGGATTCTCTAACATTTGTTCATAGATATCCCAATTCTAGACAACTTTAAAATTTCGAAAACCACTTTTACTGTTAGATACAATTTGAATATTTGAAAATTTGTGAGAAAAGAAATAGAAAAACATATTTTCATCTAATGAATTAAATTTAATTTTTGCTATCAATAGACTTCTGTTATGTTTATCTACATGCTATGGTTATTAACATTACTTTAAGGTGTTATCTACAAAATCATATAAATGCATTCCTCCATAAATCAATATATCCCCCAAATTTCGTCTACAGTTTCCAAAATAATGAAATAAATGAAAAGCAATAATGAACAAAAGATCATTCTGAACTTTAAAGTTAATCTATTTAAATTTACTCAAAGGCCAGTTGAAATCATTTTCTCCTATGATCTTCAAGTGACGTGACGTGTGGGTCAGTCAATCAGGCCCGACACACACGCTTGACATCGCTTGCAGGAATCCAATTAAATCTGATCCGAAAATTGATTCCGAAATAAACCGAAGCTATAAAACTGTAATATTAACGCACCATGCACAATCACGTGATTTGACATAATCATACTATCAATTTCAACTACTCAATTGGAAACTTGCACGCGAGGTCACGCAAGGCTTAGCCACTGAGGTTTGAAACACACGTGTGACGTCGCTTTAAGGTGTCCAATTAACTCTGGTCCGAAAATCGATTCATCGTGATCATAAACCCAGCCTTAAAGCTGAAACGTTAACAAACCTTGCGCAACAGTGTAATTAATTGCAAGTTATCAATTAAATCTGATTCAAAAATCGATTCAACTTAATTATGAACATAAGCCGTAAGGCTGTAACGTTAACACGCCGCACATAACCACGTGATTAGACTCAACCATGTGATTAATTGCGTATACCCGATTATTAACTTTTCGAGAGAACAGAAAACCTAAATAACTTTTGATCTAATTTTCACGCAACAAGATGCAATCTTAATAATATTCAGGGCCGCTTTAGAAATGTCAATAATTTTATGCTATATTTTTGACGTAATCTGATTCGTAACTCACATATTGTGGGGTTATAATATACGGTCATAATAGTTTAGTCAAAAGAGCAAGCAAAAGTTTGGGTCATGTTATGCTTTTGCTTTTAGTACACAATTATAAAACTTATTTATCCAAAGATAACTCAATGCAAGATATATGCTCTTCATTTGTAGTTATTTTATAATTATTTAATTATTATTCCCCTCATTAATGATGGAAAAACTTTTGAATTGTAAAATGTACAAATTGAAAGTAATTTTGGGCTTAGAAATTTTATTACTCAATAGCTTGGTTCCTCGAGTTATTAAGAAATAATCTTAGTAAGTGAAAATCCTATCATCTGATCTCATCATTTAACTTTTCCATTTCTTTTTGTTTCTTTTAACGTTTAACGTTTTTTAAACGTTCGATTGAAAGCAAAAGGACAGTAAAGTGATATTTGTTCAACTTGACTGCCCTTATCAAAAATCGCATTAATCATATATTATAAGATGGGAAAGCCTTTCTAACCTAAACATTTTTCTATTTTACCACGTTTATATTAACTTGCCTTCGTGTATGCCTGTTCGGGTGGAATTTTGTAATCGATTTTAAACTAACTTCCCGACTAGCTACAGACTTCAAATTTGGCACATAGTTCAGAATTGGATCACAATGTATGAAAATGAAGAAAAAGAATAAAATAAAATTAAAATCAAAGAAAAATTAGTATTTTCACTATTGTCTTTTATTGTCGATTCGATTATTTCAAATGAGTGTCATATGTGAGTTGAAAAGTTTTGTGTACAGTGAGTGAAAAAATTGAGATTTTGGAAGTGAGTACAAAAACAAAATCAAAATAGAAAATAATATTTTTAAAAACCACGTTTTTGTAGTGGAGAATAATAATTAAAAAATAAAAATTTGAAAAACGAAAAACGTGGGGCGCATGAAATACATAACAGTACATATACACATTTTCTTACTCATACACGTGCTCAGCCACATACACATATACATCCGCATACACATGCGTATACACAAACATACTCCACATGCACATACACATTCAGAAACAATTACAATTACAGATATACATACACATATTCTCATGAGCACACATACACACACTAATATAACATTACTGTTATGTACTTCATGCGCCCCACGTTTTTCGTTTTTCAAATTTTTTATTTTTTAATTATTATTCTCCACTACAAAAACGGGGTTTTTAAAAATATTATTCTTTATTTTGATTTTTTTTTATATGCTGACCACTGAATTAAGTCAAATTAGCCAACGAATGTTATTTTAAATCCTTCATAAACTACCCAGAAAAAAACTTTTTAGTAGATTTTCTATTATATTATATATTATGTAGAATTTTTTTGAATTAGTAAAATAGATATAAAATCTCACCTAAACTTTGTGAGGTTGACCATATGGAAGAACTGTTAGCGTGTATAACAACTTATATTAGATATTTTTTTCTTGAAAAAGAATATAAACATAGTATGAAAATTCAATGTTTCAACGCCTTCAATATGTTAACCGCTTGTCCAAGTTGACGGCCTTTATAAAGCACCGAATTTATTGTATATTAAAAGAGAGAAAAACCCTTCACAACCTAACAACCTGTCTATCAAGTATGACGGCTGGTAAATTAGATCAACTTTGTATGTTACTTTAACTCCTTTTTAAATTATCCGGAACAAAAACTTTTTAGAAAATTTTATATTATGTTGTGTATTATGTAGAATTTCACTGAATTAGTAAAATAGTATTAAGAGTCAACCTAACTTTCTTTGTGCGTTGAACATATGGGAAAACTGTTAGCGCATATAGAAACTTATATACGTTTTTCTTCTAGAAGAATATAAACATGGTATATAAATTCAATGACTCAACGTCTTCAATAAGTTGATCACCATTCTAAGTTAATCACTAAAGCAAAACTACTAACTCAAGCGGCCAACTTATATTACAGGTTTAGCTATTTGAGAAGAAAAAAAAAGATGAAATGTTTTACATTAAATTTTGATTTAACTACTTAGTAAATGATTTTCAAATTCAAAAAAATAAAAAATCTGCATCTAATAATGCACTGTATTATGTTAAATACCGTGTAAAAATCAGGATTAAAATGAACTTTGTTTCTTACATCACATTTTCTACACATATAATAAGATTTTCTGATTTCGTAAAGTAGCGCTTGAACCATCAATAATATACAATTTATAGGCCTATACAATTTATATAGAATTCATGATATTTTAAGAAAATAATATATTAATATTTACTTAAGACATAATGAATTTTTTGAATACTAAATTTAATGTAATAGAAAATATAGCATTATACCTTTAAAATACCGCGATAATATCGTAAATATACAATAAAGCTTTAAAAAAAAATTTTATCACCGTCTAGTCTAGTAGCTGCTGAAGGTTATATGCATGAATAAGTGTTTGAAGTGTACAGATGTTAGTCAACATCTGTACACTTCAGTTTAGACGTGACACTCATGTCACATCTAAACTGCTGTCAGTATTTTTACACCAATGTCAGTATTTAGTAGCAATTAAGAAATATAATCATATTTAAAAAAAAGATTCAAAATAAATGTTTGGAAGTTCTTCATTGAAAACGCAGAATAGTTTAAGAATTTTATCTTTATCCACGTTTAATACAATAAGGTCTCCTTTATTTTCCCTTTCTATAGAGGGGAAAAATTATATAGAGTAACTAAAAAAATTGAGTTGATTTTTTTTTAAATCGGAAAAGCTCTTACTTGCATTCTGTTGGTTAAACAACCAAGTTCCCGCCGCTTTTTTAAATTTTATTTTAGTTTAACATTCCTTATGCTATTAAATATTTTTGGCATAATATATAATAAGATAGTAGAGGATATTTTGGTTAGAGGAGAGGATATCTATGCTTTGTTTTTTTTATTCTAGCTTATTTATGCTAATTTTCAAAATCATTAAAATAGCATGCCAAGAAGAAGAAATATGAGAACTTTTCACACCTCCTGTATTTTACTCTAAATCAAGGTTCTAAAGTAATAAAAGTTGCTCGTGACATTTGTGTGTGTCTAGAGAGGCTCGTAACCTTCTTTTGATTGTTCAGTTTTACCAATTAAACTAATTTTGCCACGAAAAATTGCACAAAAGAAAATGGAATAAAACGGTACTTTAAACCTTTAAAAATTGGGAACTTAATTGCTAACTCAATATTTAAAAATAATTATCTTATGCAAGTAAAGTAAAATACAACTTTGTTAGGAGCATCATATAAATGATGTTAAGTGTCATATGTCATCATAATATATAAACAAAAACTAGTAACTCATAAATGCAACTTTTTTAAATGAATTGATAAATTTGAATGATATTGAAAAAGCAAAAATATGCACTTTCTCATACAAGTCTGATTAATTCCAATCATCAAATTTCATTTTAGTGTATTATATTTAAATCAATGAAAATTCAAAATGTCAATGAGCTAACTTTTGTCATTCAGTAGTTTTCATTTTGTAATTTTCTTAAGGAAAAGGTGGGACCAAAAGCAGTTTAAGATGTATTTAATGCAGCTAGCAATTGTGTGTGAATATATATGTATTTATAGCTTAAAACTTACAATAATTACGAATTCAACCATTAGTATTTAAGAAAAAATCATTGAAAAGTAACAAGACAATATTAAATAACTACAAATGAATAATCAAAATTTAGTTAACTTACCTACACTAGGGAATGTTCCAAGTATAAAAAAGAAATCTTTCAGCTCAATATTCTAATCAAATATTGAGAAAAAATTTCATAAAAAGTCTTCGTCTTTCAAAAAATCCCTGACACTGCTTTAAAAATTCAAGAGGCAATTATAAGAGGTAGAAAGAAAAAGTGGTATGTGATACCCACCTACAACTTCACGCTAGATGTCCCTACCATCTCTACGGTGTTAATTTTTAAACTTGTGACGCAAAACGCGGTGAATCGTCCCAAAAAAATTGCTATTTTAAGCACGTGAACTCAAATGACTAGAAAAACGAGGAATTCCAAATCTATTGTGTGACTCAAATGAATACGTTCTTTTATTCCTTAACAGAATGCAGAATAAATAGTGACAGTTCGTAAATTGTCATGTGTGTCAGTCGACATAAAAAGAATCTTCCACGAAGAAAACTGTAAGAATTACGATAACGTAAGAGTGGGGCAAGGTAAAAGCGGATAAGAATTTAACTGTTTTAGATAAATAAAAAGATTTTATTGTGCGTTCTTTGTTTAAAGATAAAGTAAGTCAGGTTGATAGTTAAAGGTTATTTGTTTAAACTACTACCACGAAACTATTAAATAAAGGAATTAGGTTAATCGTTTATATACTTTTTTTTCAACATTAAAAGGAACCGTACAAAATAGCAAAATATTTAGTCCTGTAATTTCCTGTGACAAAAAAAAGGAAAGTAAAGAAAAACAAAGAAAGATATAAAGAACATATTCTTCATACAAACTAATTCACGTAAAATATAACCGGTAAGGACTCCGGTAAAAAGATTTTTAAAACAGTTATTTAAACTTTTTTTAGCATTTTTTTTCAACAAATTAAAAAATTGTCTTCAAATTAAAGGTAAAATTCAAGGTAAAAAGACTTGCTAATTTTTCTTTACATATTTAAATTACATTTTATATAGCTATTTATGTGTACACTCAGTGAAAATTGGTCCATTAAGTAAAGCAGTATCAGTACTTTAAACCAAAATGTAAAACATTTCTGCAACCATGATATAGTGTAAAAATTTTACTAGACGATTTAGCTTTTTGAACCACATTACGTTTAAGATGGATTAATTTGCACGAAAACATGGTTCAATTTAGTATCGCATTAAAGTAACAGCATTTAGCAAATTTTAACGGCATTATAGTTCAATGCATTAAATAATTAACTGCTAATAGAATATAGTATACAAGTAAAAGTTTATCTCTTTATTTCTCATGGTTTTTTTTTTAATGCGATCAAAGAATTACCCTAGTAAAATTGTTAAATAAAATTTATATTTTTAATATTTTACTCGTTAAATATATATGGTTTAAAATGCTACGGAATTTACAATGGAATGGCAAGATTCTAACCTAATGGTTGGTTTTAATTTTGTACACATGGATGTCAACATCTGTTTTTAATAAGACATTTTTTTAAGGAAATCAGATACAGGACATCGGAATTTTTTAAGGACATCGGAAATCGGATAAAACTAATGTGTCTAAACATTTCTCCAACAATCTAAGTTTGAATTTATTGTGTTCTCTTTTAAATAATAAATCTTAGAAACCAAAAAATGTACTTTAAATTAGACAAGATTCATTAAAAATGGATCCACATTGAGAAGAAGAAAAAAAAAGATTTTGTTTATGACCCTTTATTTTTGTTTCAAAATTATGTTTTTAATGCTTTTAATGGTTCAAAAATTTCAGACATCTGCAAATATGACCGTTTTTCAAGATTTTAATTGCGTCATGGTATAAATTGAAAACTCTTGAGAGTATTCTCATATTCTTAAAATCTCACATGATCGTAAGCGTGGGAGTAAATTTTATGCTGCCAAATTTTCCTGATTATAAAATACTGAGGGGACACAATTTCATATTAAACATCATCTCCTGATTACAAAATATTGCTTAATCAAGTTCTCTCTATTCTTTGATGCGAAACGCCGCTAAGACATAATCTTGCAGAAAATAATTTCGTCGGGACAAACTCGAGTGGGAATAAAATAGTGCATGATATTTTTGCTCCGCTCAAAAGTTTGGACTCAACGCGCACTAGCGAGGTTTTGTCTTACGAGCATTTGATTCCGCGAGATTTTGATCATGAAGATTCGTCATATGTGACAATACTTAACCCATTAACACGGTATATTTATTAAACAGGTTTTTAAACGTTTTTGAATATTTTGTATTAATTTATGTCAAAATAAGTGAAAAATATTATCTTTAGCATTTTAATGATTTACAGTAAGGAAATATAACATGAAGCGCCAGTGTCTTTTTCTGCGTTAAAGGTAAATTTCCAAACACAGCTCACTTCCAAACAACAATTTCTCAAAATTTACACTTATTTGCAGTTATTTAGATCTAAGAGAAACAGTTAATGATCCTCAAAATTTATTTAATTTATAAAATGATTTATTCATACATTTTTGAATATGAATGGGGGGGAAATTTAAAAATACTTTTTCTTATTTTATATTTTAATACAAATATAATTCCGACTATTTAACAGATTTTTTTAATAACTATTAATTGATATTTTAATTGATTATTTAATAACTATTAATAACTATTTAAATTGTTATTCATAATTTTAAAAAAATATCTTCAGTGAGTCGATAAAATGAGTACCAAGCATGCTTGAGGACTAAACACTGGGGGTTCTGCGTTCGGTTGACCACCCAACTGGAACATCTGCTCCTCCACCCCAGAGCCCAATGTGGTCAAGAAAACTGAGATGGGCACAGTAAACCTTGGTGCTCTATGTACTGTTTTCTCTATGGGTGTTCTCTATGAAACATGGGTTATTATTATATTTTTACAGGCGATCTTTTAAGGATTTTCGATCTTTTAAGCTTTATAGTGATTATAGCATTTGCGTTATAGCTTTATAGCATTTGCTTTGAGCGGAGGAGAATCCTCCCAGCTGTTAACCTGATAGCAAGGGAATTTTAACTTATGACCCATCAACCACTGAGGATATTTCACTTCATCACTGCAATCGGGGCAAGTCAGGAGCAGCATACGACCATCACTGGTATTCGAGCCCATGTGTCAATGGTAAACGAATACACATTTTCCGAAACCTTCCCATTCTGAAAAAAATCATGATACACCTGCTTTTGAGATAGTTGCAATGGATGATTTGAAACTAGATCAGCACTTTTTTAACTAATAATAACCTCCAATGATCACCAACAATTCTTTACTAAATATGTGTTATTTGGACTATGCATTGATATATACATCAATGTAGAAATTGGGCATGCCTTCAAATGCGCGCTTGAAGAAAATGGATATAGCCCAAAAGGTGCCCTTGAAAATAAAGAGAAAATAACGTAAAATACTAATTTGAAGAAATATGCATAGCTCAAAAAGGGTTACAAGGAAACTGGACAAAAAATTTCTCTTAAAATAAGCTAAATAAATATTATAAAATTCCTCTTAATGTTAAACAATAAATCAAAATTTTTAACAATCACGTTATTCTTAAAAAAGGAGCGAATGAAACCAATGTGAAACGCTAGATTATAATTTATTCACAATTTATATACCTTTAACAGTTGCTTAAAAAAACGAAATCAAACATTTTGCGTACTTGCTTAAATAGCTCAGTTATTTATTCAATCAGTCATTTTGAACTATGCCCATTTTTCAAACTCGTTTTTCAAGTTATGTCCACTTTCTTTAATACGCATTTAAGTTACGCCCATTTTTTCAAATGTGCATATTAAACACGATGCCCATTTTCCTAAGCGGGCATTTTTAGCTACGTCCATTTAACTACACGCATTTGAAGCTATGCTGGTTTTCTTCAATACGTTTCTGTAGCTATTTCCTTTATTTGTTCATGCTTATTCCCAATTTTTTGAACCTGTAGATTCAGCTTCATCAATTTCTTCAAGTATGCGTTTTAGACAATGTCCTTTAGAACTGAGAGACGAGAATAAAAAGTTTACCGACGAAAAGTATTTGAAAATATTACAGTTTGAAAAATGTTTAATAAATGCAATTCAAAGTCATTTATATGAAAAAGTCTTATGGTTATTCTAAATTAATATAAAATTTTTTGTTTCGTTTTCTACTTCAGCAAGGGAAAAGTACAGATTACACTGAAAAACATTTTTTCTTCTGTTTCATGAAATTTTTTAACAAATCTTAGATATTTTCGCAACACTGATTTTAAATTTGCAGTTGGTTTCTCTCTCCAAACTACGGTTTTTAATGACATTTTTTTTGCATTTTTTTGTCGAAATGTACAAGTTTAAAAACGTTATATATCACAAGAGATCGTGAAATGCCACCACAACCTTTCTAGGATCTTCGGTCAAATCATCAGGATTAAAATTGCACAGAAACGCATGCCTAAAAACGTCATCATGCGCCGCTTGGGGCACTTTCCTTTTATGAACTGTTTCTTCGTATGCTTCTGAACAGGTCATAATAGAGAAGCACCCTTAATCGCTTACTGCATGGATTCTTATGCAATTTTAAACTTGATGATGAGCCCAACTCCCTTATAAGTATATATAACGTTTTTAAACTTGTACATTTCGACAAAAAATAGACTAAAAATGACATTTTAAAAAGTTCTGCAACTTCATAAACAAAACTAATTTCAGATTTGAGTTCCATATAGCTTAATTAAGCAAGATTAACCATCTATGTGACTATCTGTGTAAATGCAACAAAAAATTTGTTTCCCGGTGTTATTTAAAGATGGATAAATTTTTGTTAAATGACGCAAATTTAAATACATTCCTTCATATTTAAATTAAGAAGTTTATTTATTTAAATAATTTTGGTACTTATTTTTTATTCTTTTAAGCCAAATAACTAATCACTCAAATCTAATCCTCAATCAACATAGCATTAGATTTAAAATTAACTTGGAAAGAATTCGCAATGATGCCAAAAATAAAGGTGCCAAATTATGTCACTGCTTTGCTTTTAGTACATGATTCATTTTAGTTGCAAAGCAAAGTCAACATCTTAGACGATTACTTTAAATTAGAGTTAACATATTTAAAGGACATTCGTAGAAAACTTATAAATCCTTCTGAGACCGGAGATTTAAATAACGACAGAGAATACGATTATTACTTATGTAGCTTCAAAGAAAGTAAACTAATTAATCTGACAATTTTTTAAAGAAAAATTCATTCAGTCAAACTTAATTAACACTTTCAAGCAATGCCTTAATTATCTATCTATTTTTAAAAAAAAACATAAGGGCCGCCTCAGTTTTGATTGTTCAACTTGACGTTACATTTTCTTTTGCTGCTCAAAAACTGTAAGAATTAGAATCTTGAAATGACTAAGGTATGTAGAATATTGTACTGGAAAGACGATAGAATAAAAAAGAAAATATTCGATAATTTGTTCGAGAAATGCATTACGGACCGCTCTCCAGGCCGCAGAAATACATCGATGACATGATTTTAAATGTTCAATCAAAAAAAAATCATTAATTTGAATCACGTAATTTTTTTTAAATCCTAAATTTATTCAAAAATTATTATAATAAATATTATATTCCATTAACTAATATATTATTCATAAAGTTGTGGTAAGAAATCAATGATATAAAATCCCATTGATAATAAATGTTTTGTTCATAGAATCAAGGAATAAGTTAATAAATTAAGAAACAAATTATTATCTCTTTTTTAAGAGCTTAAATGTAGATAAGAATATAACTTTGAAATTATAATTTTCCATTGTTCATTTCATATCATTTTCATATATATGCTCATTGCTGTATGCAAAATAATTTGCTGTTCAATTATCAATAAATATATTTCAGTAATACCCATTCAATTTTACACACATTTATTTCAATACAAGTAATTTCCCAACTTATTAAATATTTACTTGTAAGTGAAGAAAAACGACTTGTTCTGCCAAGAATAATTTATTTTTTAAAACTTTTCATTCAACAAGTTGGTTATCTGTCTTTGTACTTCATTAATGTTTTTAGTTTGGAAAAATAATAATAAATTACTTTATTTATGCAGTAATTAGTTGCAATAATTAAATAATAGTATTAACCTTTGTATTACTAGAGGTATTAAGAATTTTATTTGTAGTATTATTCATAAATTTTGTCAGAGTTTTTATTGTTAAACGCAAGATCAATTTTAAAAAAATAATCTGATTGAAATAAAAAAAATCCAACATTTAATATATGCTTTTTTAAACAAAACATGATTTTTAATAACCATGGAAATATTTTTTGAAAAGCCAAGGGCCGTTGAAACCCTACGCACACCCCTAGCTTTGAGCATACTTTTTCCTCGATGCATAAAAGAAAACAGCCAGCAAATTGTTGCTTGAGTAAAAGGGAAATTGATAGAGAACTAATAACAAAGAAACTTACAAATATATTGTTATAACCGATAGAGAATTAAAAAAAAGGCATGAAATAATGTTAAATCTCATAAGAAACTGATGAAATAAAAATTATAGAAATAGATTTAAGTTCAAGATAGGAAGAGAGGATAAATTGACAGATAAATAAAAAGAATTTTTTATAATAATTATGAAGGCAATCTTTAGAACTAAAGTGGAATATAAATTTGATGTAGTTTTACGAATTTAATTTTTGTGTGCCATAACGATGTTTTCATTATTTTAAAAATTCTCATAAAATACATAAAATCCATTTTAAATAACCAGATCGCATGTGGAATAGCGAAATTTATTTTTATATCAGGGCTACAATCATTAGTAGTGAAAATAAACTTTTCAGAGAAATAGTTTCAGTCATGAAGTGCAATATTCTAAAACATATTCTATAACATACTTAATTCTATAGCATATTTCAATCTAAAAATATTCTCAATGATTTAAATCTATGAAAACTGTAACTTTAATGACCTATTTATTCTTGGAATAAATTGATAAATTTTAATTTCATCGTATATTTAAATAAAAAATAAATCTTAATAATCTAAATATTCTTTATTAATAAAAATTAAAACTTTTGTCATAATAGTGTCAATTTTTATGACAGTTTCATTTATAGCATTCTTTGATAAATTTCATTTGATGTTTCAATAAAAATAACCTTGATAATCTGAATAATGATATATCATCTAATCTTAATCATCAAAATTTATAGTATCATGTTAATTTTAAAATTAAAAATGAAAGACTAATGCTTAAAAAAACTAACGATTAAAGTAAAAATACTTTTTTTTTCTTATCTACAGACTTTATTATATACCAAAATAAATTGATAATTACATAGTTTAAACATATATGATTAATTAAAGCAAAAAAAACTGTTTAAAACTCTTGAATTTCATTCTTGAACTCAATTACATCAAATTGATAGCTTTTTTTATTTCAAAATTAACTTTTAAAAAAATCACAATTATGTTTCTCATTACTTAATAAGATACACTTTTAAAAATAAATAATTTTGTATCAGACTTACTTTAAATATATATATATATATATATATACACACTT
>NC_092206.1:76590100-76599977 GCF_043381705.1 Parasteatoda tepidariorum | reverse complement strand
TATATATATATATAAACAAGGGTCATGCAATTCTTATAAATACATTTCATTACTGCTCAAAACAATATGAAAGCTAATCTGGTTTTTTGTGTTGTACAATATGAAAACCAAACAACCATAAAAATTACTTACATAATTAAATTAAATTATTGAGTAAAAGGATTCGATACAACGCTGGTTCATAATAAATATTATGTTACCTTTAGGGGGAACAAAAATAAATATTATATTACTTTCTTGGGTTAACTATGCTTCCTATAATAAATAACAAAAGAACATATGATATGGATTTAGTAAAAGGAAATTCTATACCATATTTTGCATAAATTTCATCAAAAAAGTTTTTTTTCTTCAATTTCTGATTTTTTCCTAAGACATTCGTATTAAAGTCTTATAAAACTGTTGAATTTCATTACTTTCTTGTTTCTTTATGCAAGAATTAATATTCATTATTGCAAACTTTGCGAAAAATAAATTATATGTACTCTGTTTAAAAATATAATAAACGAAACCACGAATTCATTATAAAATCACATAAAATTACTTTGCATATAAATTGTATGACAAGTTCATAATCAGAAAACTATTATATCAGAACATCTTTAATATACTATGCATCTTAAAATAATAGTTTTTAGAATAAAAAAACTTAATACATCTATATTAAGTATTTTTATGTAATTATTTATAATGCAATATATACTAGTATATATACTATTGTATGTAACAAAACGTTTATTAAACAGTGAAAAGCAAAGTTTTCATAGCTACTTAGTAATTATATTTTTTTTACTTTTCAAATTACAGTTCATAACGCAAAAAAATTAACAATATTTAAATCATAAATTTATATATTATAATTTATTATGTAATACATTAATACATGCACTATTATAAATAACAGTATAAATATTTATCATACAGTGGTAAACAAAATTTCTCATTTCTATTATCTAAATCATAATTGCTTTATTTTCTTAATTAAAACTTTCAAACAAAATCTCACCTTCCAAATAAACCGCCAGGACCAAGATCGGAATGTGCCATTTTTTTCTAGAATAAGAACTAAATTCTAAAGTTATATCAACGACGGTATTGTTCTTTTTCTTGTGACTGTGTCAATTGAAATCCTTAAATCTAAAATCATCAAGAAAACGCTCGTTTTTCTTCGCAGTGAGGACATATGTTCTTCGTCGAAAGCGGAACCCCAAAAACAAAATATATGAAAAGATTTCTTTTTATAAACATCTTTCCCGCTTTTTTTTCCAGAAACACGGTGCCCCAAATTGGGATTAGAAACTGCTTCCTCCACCTTCAACGTTTCTCAATTTGTCTTTAATCCAAATACGAAAGCATTTTTTTTAATTATAAAAAAACAACACATCTTGTGAGTAAAAAAAAGGATTCTAAAGATACTAAAAAAAGACGACTACAAACCAAAATCTCCACTTTTTTATAGAGCTTTTATTTGCAAAATATTTAAATCAAAAACCATCTCAAAAAGCTTTTGTTAAATACAGTGATGGAAAAATGTGCACAAAATGCAAAAATGAGCCTTACAAAAGTTACAAAATAGCTGAAGCAAAAAAAAGCCAAAAGCAAAATGTACAATGAAAATAATATGCAATACAAAATATACATTATATACAAAGAGCAAAAAAAACATGCTTTTGGGAGATGAATTTTTAGGTCCCTTAGCACCAGTAGCTCTGGCTTTCCATTTCTGGTATTAAATTTTCTCTTTTAGAGTTCTTTACTCTGGCAAAAAATAAATTTAATTTATATCACTATGGTCAAAGACATAAATTATCACAGTTGATAAATATCTGGGAGCACTTTGAAGATTTTTACGAATAAATCTTACAAGAGAATTTTAAAAAGAAATTTTTCCCTTTAATAAAATTTAAAACCTCTTTTAAGCTTTGAATAAATTTTAAAACTAAATTAAAGTTTTTTAGCGTTCTTTACTTTGACGAAAATTAATGGAATCTATATCACTATGGTCAAAGACAAAAATTATCATAGTTGATACATATGTTGGAACATTTTGAAGATTTTTACAAGTAAAATATTGCAGAAAAATATATAAAGGAATTTTTCATTTTAATAAAAGTTAAAAACTCTTTAAAGCTTTTAATACATTTCAAAAGTCAGCTAAATTTTCTTTTTTAGGATTCTTTACTCTGGCAAAAAATAAATTTAATTTATATCACAAAGACAAAAATTATCATAGTTGATAAATATGTTGGAACGCTTTGAAGATTTTACAAGTAAAATCTTACAAAAGAATATAGAAAGAAATTTTTCATTTTGATAAAATTTAAAAACTATCAAAATATTTTTCTATGTTATAATGCCCTTATCCATAACTTTTAATACATTGACAAAAAAGATGAATAGTCAAAAAAGTTGAAGAATAAAAAAGCCGTTAATGAATAGATAAATGGAATTTTTTTTAAAAATTGTCAAAACTTCTCTCAAGAAAGTAAAACATATTCAAACGGTTTTGAAGAGATAAAAATTAATTGTTTTATTTTATTTTAAAAATCTAAATTTTGATGATTTAGTCAAAATTAGCTATATTCTTATTCGTGCACTTTAAAAACCCTGGTAGTACATATGCAACATATACAGTTGTTTATACATTCAGTTATATAAGCAGTTAAATAAATAATCCCAAGAAACTGATGCGGTAATATAAAACTTGATTTTGAAAACTCAATTCGCTTCAAAAATACACAAATTGCAAATAACAGTTGGCGATTTTCAAGATGAAATGAAAATGATGAATGAAAATGAATTCTTGAAATTGGGCGACTGCTTTTGAGCGCTTGAAACATAACGACTGTTTCTAATGTGTATATTTTTGAAGCGAATAGAGTTTTTAAGCTCAAGTAATATATAAGCTGCTGTTTTAGGTCGCAAAATAGCTCTTCACATAATATTAATAACGAAAATGACGTTTCTTTACAATTTAGTATACATTCTTTTAGGATTCGCAACAAGAAATGCAGTGCTAATTTTGACATTTACTTTTCTTTTTGCAACTAAATTTATCAATGAAAGTCGCAGAGCTAATCTCAGCAAATGAATGTTAACAAGAGGATTTAAAATATCACAATTAACTTTCTAGCGCAAATGGCATTTCCTTAAAAATATAGCTTTTAGAATTAACAGTTAAATAAACAGTACTAATCTTATAAACTTTAAAGCTTAATTAACTGTGATTATAAATGAAAAATATTAATAGTTCTCTTAAAGAGCAAGTGGGACTTTTTTTCGAATTATATTGCCTTAGTCTGCTTTACATTAGAATTGATGTTGTAAAATAAAGTATAATATGAATTTTAATGCAAAGCATAACTTTAGAATTAAGCGTAAAGCAAAATATTTATAACATCAACTTAACTAAAGAATTACAGTAAGTTATTTCAAGCTTAAAATTTGGCGAAATCAATTATAGAAGTTGTTATTTGTTATTCTGAAACAATTTTTTTATACTTACATACATATACTTCAAGTTCAAATACTTTTACTATTTCTAGTAAAATCATACTCTGAAGAATTTTTCGTTTTTTGTCCTTTTTTTTAAATCTATTATTTTTGAAAAATAATAAACAAAAATTATGATATCAGTTGAATTAAAAATATTTTAAAGTGTATTTAAAATATTTTTAATTTAATTAGCAAAATTAACAAAGCAATAAATTAACAAAACGTATGAAATGTCGAAAATATTATAAGATCTGTTTAATACATTTTCAATTTAATTCACAAAATTAATTAAAATTGAAATAAAAATTACATGAATTAGAATGTTAGTTAACGTGAAATTATTTAAATACAGCGCCATATCACGCATCGAAACTGTTCAATACAATTTTTTCTCGTCTACATCTTTTATTCAAGATTTTTCCTTTTATTGTAACCATGATATATTTTTGTTTTTTGTACCTGGCAACTTAGATGAATAATTAACTTGTTTATGTTCTACATGACTCCGTGCCTGTTTTTGTGTTACGTAAGAAATATATAGTGAAAGAATTGAAATGTTTGTGAAAGAATGTAGAATGTGTTACTGAAGAGAACTGATACTTGATGGGCTTGGTTTACTCGAAATAGAATGGAAAGAACAATTTCTAACGTAAACAAATGCAATGTTTCAACAACCAATCAGAATCGAGATAGCCACACTACTTCACTTGCAAGCATCCCATTCTTATGTAAGGAAAGAAAAACCGCTCGTTCCTTAAAAAATGGGAAGGTAATCGCCGAAAAAGCGCCTAAAGTTATAAACGAGACAAAAGTTTATTTACTGTTCCATCAGTTTCAACTTTAATCCATCATCGCCGAACGAGTGACTCATCTTAGATAAACAAGGGGTGAGATGAGAGTAAATGAAGAGTGGAAGAAAGGTGATGTCTAAGAAATGGCTAAATTTAGAC
The DNA here is from genome assembly GCF_043381705.1 of Parasteatoda tepidariorum. Taxonomy (NCBI): domain Eukaryota; kingdom Metazoa; phylum Arthropoda; class Arachnida; order Araneae; family Theridiidae; genus Parasteatoda; species Parasteatoda tepidariorum. Next base: position 76,595,532 of record NC_092206.1, on the reverse strand, counting down.
CGTCGCTAGGATGAGGCATGTTATTTCCACGCCAGACATTTCTAATTACGTTTAATTTAGATAGTTAGTTAGAAAAAATTCTATTTCAATTAAGTTATCTAAATTAATTCGTAATTAGCATGACTACCTATGTTTATGTTTACCTATCTTATTAATTATGATTAGCATAATGTCAAAAAAGTCAGACATAATTTGCGAACTATTTTGGAATTAAAATTGCATGAACCCATTCTGTAAGGATTATCAAATTCAGACACAGGCAGTGAAATTATACCGTCTTGGAATTGTCTCACATTTTCATTTACACTTTTAGAAGAAAAAAAAATTTAAAAATAGGTTGATTTGTATTATGTACAATTTTCGTATAGTGCGTGTAACACGCACAATTTTTTAATAGTACTTATCAATCCAATCTGTGCTTTAGAACTTTAGTATGGAAGTCAAATAGAATTTGTAAAATATTTCAAAACTGAAATTTCGAATAATTTTCAGTATCTGCTATTATAGAGTTCACACAAATGTAAAACTGGTTCCACAGAAATATTCAGTCGGCAAAACTTCAATAATTTGGAAATGGTGGTTGGAAATTCTTTAGTGGTTTAAATTTAAAGCTAGCTTCTAAATTTACCTTTTGGTTGATAGGTTGATAATGATTATTACAAGACAAGGCATTTTTTTTTTAGTTTGGTTTAATCAGCAATAAAATTCTAAATTATTTTAAATTTGCAGTTGAAAATTTGTTGAATCAAAGTATTTGAACTATTCTGGTGTTCGATTAATATATCACATAACATAGTCATTGGTTGCAGTTTTCAAAACGAAAAAATAATTTAAAATATTCAATATCACGCAAAGTGGGTTTAGGAGCGAAATTTAAAAAAGACTAAGCATGGAAGTGAGTTCAAAATACAATAGAAAAATGTCAAAAAGAAACTTAAAATAAACAGTGGCAACAAAAGAAACTTAAGTGATTTAAAAGAAACTTAAAGGTCAAAATAATTCTTTTTACGTTTTCAACAACTGTCTTTGTCGCTTTGTCCTAAAATTCTTCACAGTTTAAAAACTGAGACAGACACTAATAAACAAATAAAAACGAAGTTTTTAAGAAGAAAATTGGTTAAAAGCTATATTTAACTTAAAATAAGTTGTCTCAATAAAAATACTTATCTTCGAACAAACTTGTCTTATCTACTGACAATTGATTATGTAAAGTGTTCTTTAGAATATTTTGAAAGAATTGTTAAAAAAAGAGCTTTCGTAATGAAAATGGACAAAATAGTTATTCTATATCCTCTCGGATGATATTAAATTTGTCGTTGTAACACTAATAATAAGAATGATTGAACTTTCTGTTCATTTTATATGAGTATCATATTTTTCTACTTAAATTACCCATTATCTCAGAAAATATAAGAGTTTCAAATTCATATTAGAATTAAGAGTCTTTTATTCATATAAATGCTGATACCCTTGTTAACGACATTACTTAATCACCAACTCTCCATAGCTCATGGAAACGCATTTTACCCTGATTTGTCCTTCTGGCCAACTGTGGATTCTCTTTCGGACTATGTTTTTTCTTGTTTTGTTTCGTACATTATTTCTCCTTTTCGTTAGCAACTTAACGTTTTATATTTCAACTACTTTTGTTTCTTCTCATTCACGTCTGTTAAATCTTGAAAATGGGAGCTTGTTTTTGAGCGCTTGAAACATGTCGACTGCCGTTTCCAATTTTCATATTTTTGAAACTAATAAATATGAAACCAAGTGATATAAGAATTAATATAATAAACCAATAATTGATAATTGATATAATAAACAATTGATTGATATGATTGATTGATATGATTAATTGATATGATTGATTGATATGATTAATTGATATGATTAATTGATATGATTGATTGATATGATTGATTGATATGATTAATTGATATGATTGATTGATATAATTAATTGATATGATTGATTGATATGATTAATTGATATGATTGATTGATATGATTAATTGATATGATTGATTGATAACAAATAATTGATGTAATAAACCAAGTGATATAAGAATTTTATTTTTTGAAAATTTACTATGTTATTTATCTCATACCTGCATATTTTAACACAAATTTTTATGAAAGTAAAATTTTATTATTAATGAATAAGTTTTAGTATTTTGCCATTTCAAAACCTTCCTGATATTTTACAACTAATTAAAAAATTAATATCCATTAAGTATTAGTATGCATGCTTATGGATGATATTTACACTCAGTTGGGAAAAAAATAGAAACAAGACAATGTGTTAAATACACTAACATTGCCCAAGTGTATGAATCCTCTTGAAGTTTAACTTTCTTCTTATACCCATTCGCTGTCGGAGAAATGGAGATAGTAATCAGTCATGTGAAAAATACCTTTAAGAAGAAGGTAATAAGACACTTGCGTTTCTAAATTTTGAAAATTTTCCATTCTAAGCTACCATTTAAGAGTTTTTAAAAAAATCGCATGCACTTATTATTATTCTTAGATAGTTATAAGCATGTTTATGAAAATAATAAAATGTGGGTGCTTAAAGGTATCAGACTGGGTGAAAAGTGGCAAGTTCGACTCAAATTTCAAATTTTTTCTTATCAATATTTTAATTTCAGCTTGTTAACTTTTCAAAACCTTTCAAAATTTTTATCTCCGATTTTTAGAAATAAAATTACAGTTGCTTTTTCGTATGGTGACAAACAAAACCGAAACCGAAATTGATCCCACGAAAACTGAAAACTAAAATTTTTGTTTTGCTTTATTTATTTGAATAAACTGTACCTTTAAGACAAATAAAATTAATTTTATTTGCCTTAAAAATATAATTTCAATCCTTAATCTTCAAATTATGAATTTTTTTGTTGCCAAAATTTTTTTACATCATTTTAGAATTTTCCTGCCTTTTAGAATTTTTTTGCATTTCAAATGCATTTTCTGACAGAAAATTTATTGACTCTTAAACAAATTACAAAAAAAGTTAGAAATAGAATTTTTTGAAATTTTGTTCGTAGATTTTATATAAATTTAACGATATTTTGAAATTAAAGCTGAAGTCTAAATTTGAATTTGTTTTTTTTATTAAGCTATAGTTGAAAATATTTAGAGTTTTTCTCAAAAATTCGATATTAAACATTGTATTTAATTCTATTTCACTGTTATTGCTTCTCTTTAGTCTTTTATAATGATTTTAGCTCATAACAGAGATAATCACATTATTGATCCAAAAAAAAATTTTTTAAATTTATGCATTACGATTTGTGGTAAATCAGTTAACGTGACCTGAAACAGTTTTAGCTGTTAAGATCAAATGTACACTTAGTTTCAAAAATATTTTGTAATTTTTTAAAGTTTACGTTAAATTTATAATCTTATGACCGCTGGTTGCCAAACATAAAAGTAAAATTTTAATTGAGCCTTTAAAAAATAATTTCGAAATTAGTTGGACACCTTAACAAGATCAATGCCAAAATAAACTAGAAACTAGCATTTTTTTTTCAATGTTTATAGACCTACTATATAAAAAGCAATTGCAAAAGTCAAAGTCTGTACATTCTTACGAATATTCTAACTAAAATTGTTTTTACTTTTAAAAAATGTAAATTACATTTACTTTTAACTGTTTGAAATATCAGGGGAATTAAAGGAGAACAATATTCGCTCGTTAGATCAAATGAATAAAAGAATTTTAAATATTAATATTTTCTAAAGTATGACACATAAATGTAAAGACCAAGTTTTCCCAATTACAAATTTTTGAAGCAAAGCAGTTTAATTTCACGACTAACTAAAGTAGTGGAAAAATATACTAGATTTTTCCTATTACTAATATTTTATGCTTTATCCTTTTGTTACATGGCAAACAAAAGCCCTGTCAGTCATAAATCTGTAATCAAAAATAAAAGTAATGACAAATATATTTGTTGTCATGTTCATTTAACTAGTTATGAATGGAGCACAAACTCGTTCTTTATGTTCATTAAGTGCTTCTGGCATTAATGTTTCGTGAAAAGCGGGTGATAGTGATTTACTCTCAATCGCATGGCTGCCAAGATCTCCGGATCTTTCTTCATTTGATATTTTTTATTAGGTTTCACTCAAAAATTAGATTACAATGTTAAGCGTCACTCTACAAAATTCTGCATAAAATTACGGTTTAAAGTAGCGGAACTTCGGGTGCATCATCCTTAAAATTCGTTTTACCTTAATATCCATTTTTACCGTAAAATATCATAGCATAAATTTTACAATAATATTTAGCTAGAATTATTCACGGTCTTTACGGTAATTGTTACCGTAAAAATTACTTTTTATCAGAATTTTTGTTCGGTAACATTTTCCGGTAAAAGGGTTTTTGTAATAAAATGTACCAGCACTTTGAGTGCCGGTTCGTTTTTCAGCAATATTTTACAGTGCACAAAATAATGTGAACAATCATAACAAATCATATGTCTCGATAACAAATCTCGATCATAATCTCGATAACAAATCATATGTCTGCTGTTTAACAAAAGGGTCACTAATCGAAATTTCCTAACTGGGAAAACTTAATACATTCTGTACCATTTCGTGCGTCCCTTTTTATAATGTATGCAACCAAGCAGTTTCGAAATATATAAAAAATATATTATTTTTTATAAAAATTTTAAATACATTATTTTTAATTCTTTACATATATATGTATACAGTGGTGGCCAAAACTGTGAACATTTTTTGAAAGTTTCATGTTTTTCAACTTTGTGTGCTTGTAGAATATATTATTTTCACTTAAATACAAACGTTTATCCATCAAATTGAAGGTAATTTAATGTAGAATTTAATAATAAATACACTATTACAATATCTGTATTTCAAAAAAAGTTATACTCATTTTAGTAGAACAAACAAACACAAATCGTTTTGAATAAGAACGTGTTTTGAAATAAAAACGTACTAGCCAATCACAAACACTGTTCTTAGGACCAATCAAATGTCTGTAACTATAGTTTAGGTTATTTGGATGGTAAGAGAGTTATTGTTGTGGAAATATTTTGCGGAATGATACATACTAGTACAATTAAACAGAGTATTGCTGTTTTTGAATATTTAAAGTCCTTTTATTTAATTAAACTAATTTTAAGCAATGTCATCAACAAGAAGAACTAATTGGACATCTACAAAAAGAAGCCGAATTGTCATATTGAGAGAAAATGGCCTCTCTTATGCTGAAATTGCGAGAAACGTTGGTGGTTCAGTGACTTGTTCTGGTGTACGAAAGTTCTGTTTACGTTATGAAAAAACGAAATCAGTGGAAAATAAAGCCAAATCAGGCCGAAAAAAATGCACAAGTGCTACTGCCGATAGAAAAATTAAACGGCTATGCCTTCAAGATAGAAAAATTTCATCAGATGCCATTAGATGTGAAAT
>NC_092206.1:76441838-76589683 GCF_043381705.1 Parasteatoda tepidariorum | reverse complement strand
TTGATTGATATGATTGATTGATATGATTGATTGATATGATTGATTGATATGATTGATTGATATGATTGATTGATATGATTGATTGATATGATTGATTGATATGATTGATTGATATGATTGATATGATTGATTGATATGATTGATTGATATGATTGATATGATTGATATGATTGATATGATTGATTGATATGATTGATTGATATGATTGATTGATATGATTGATTGATATGATTGATTGATATGATAAACCAAGTGATATAAGAATTTTATTTTTTTTTAAATTTACCCTGTTATTTATTTCATACCTGCATATTTTAACACAAATTTTTACAAACATAAAATTTTATTATTAATGAATAAGTTTTAGTATTTTACCTTTTCAAAACCTTCTCGATATTTTACAACTAATTTGAAAAAGTACTTAAAAAATTAATATCCATTAAGTATTAGTATGCAGGCTTATGAATGGTATTTGCACTCAGTCGGACAAAAAAAAATAGAAGCAAGACAATGTGTTGAATACATTAACATTGCCTAAATGTATTAATCCTCTTGAAGTTTAACTTTTTTCTTATACCCATTCGCTGTCGGAGAAATGGAGATAGTAATCAGTCATGTGAAAAATACCTTTAAGAAGAAGGGGATAAGACACTTGCGTTACTAAATTTTGAAAATTTTCCTTTCTAAGTTACCACTTAAGAGGTTTTTTAAAAAAAATCGCATGCACTTATTATTATTCTTAGATAGTCTTATTATTCCTAGATAGTTATAAAGATATTTATGAAAATAATAAAATGTGGGTGTTTAAAGGTATCAGACTGGGTAAAAAGTGGCAATTTCGACGAAAATTTCGATTTTTTTTTTTTTTTAATCGATACTATAATTTTAGTTTGTTAGCTTTTCAAAACCTTTCGAAATTTTTACCTTCGATTTTTAGAAATAAAATTACAGTTGTTTTTTCGTATGCTGACAGACTGAACGGGAAGTGATCTAAGGAAACTAACTTTTTTTTTGCTTTACTTATTTAGATAAAATTTACTTCTGAGGCAAATAAAATTACTTTTATTTGCCTTAAAAATATAATTTCAGAAAGTAATTTTCAAATTATTAATTTTTTTGCTGCCAGAATTTTCTAACATTTCAGAATTTTCCTGCCTTTTAGAATTTTCTTGCATTTTAAATGCATTTTCTGAGGAAGGTTCATTTTAAGAAAATTTCTTGAAATTTTGTGCGTAGGTTTTATATAATTTTAACGATATTTTGAAATAAAAGCTTAGGTCTAAATTTGATTTTTTAATTAATCAAGCTATAAGTAAGAATATTCAGAATTTTTCTTTAAAAATTCGATATTAAACATTGTATTTAATTCTATTTCATTGCTATTGCTTTTCTTTTAGTTTTTTATTATGATTTTAGCTAAAAACACAGGTAATCACATGATTGATCCAAAAAAAATTTATTTTGAAATTTATGCATTACGATTTGTGGTAAATCAGTCAGCGTGACCTGAAACAGTTGTAGTTTTTAAGATTAAATGTGCACTTAGTTTCAAAAATATTTTGTAATTTTTTAAAGTTTACTTTAAATTTATAATTTTAAGAACGCTGGTTACCAAACATGAAAATAAAGTCTTAATTGAACCTTTAAAAAAAATTGTCGAAATTAGTTGGACACCTTAACAAGATCAATGCCAAAATAAAATAGGAACTTCTAGCATTTTTTTTTTTCAATGTTTACCGGTACTATATAAAAAGCAATTGCAAAAATCAAAGTTTGTATATTCTTACGAATATTCTTACCAAAATTGTTTTTACTTTTAAAAAATGCAAATTATGTTTACTTTTAACTGTTTGAAATATAAGGGGAAATTAAAGGAGAACAATATTCGTTCGTTAGATCAAATGAATAAAAGAAGTTTAAATATTAATATTTTCTAAAAACATAAATGATAAACATGAATGCACAGAAATATAAAGAAAAATGTACCAAGTTTTCCCAATTATAAATTTTTGAAGCATAGCAGTTTAATTACACGACTAGCTAAAGTCGTGGAAAAATATACTACATTTTTTTCTAATTACTAATGTTTTATGCTTTATCCTTTTGTTACATGTCAAACAAAAGCCCTGTCAGTCATAAGTCTGTAATCACAAATAAAAGGCATGGCAAATATATCAGTTATCATGTTCATTTAACACGTTATGTAATTTCCCTCTATGAATGGAGCACAAACTCGTTCTTTATGTTCTTAAAATGCTTCTGGCATTAATGTTTCGTGAAAAGCGGGTGATAGGAGCGTGCGGGTGATAGTGATTTATTCTAAATCGCATGACTACCAAGATCTCCGGATCTTTCTCCATGTGACATTTTTTATTAGGCTTCATTCAAAAATTAGATTGCGATGTTTCGTCACTCTACAAAATTCTTCATAAAATTACAGTATAAAGTAGCGGAACTTTGGGTGCATCATCCTTAAAATTCGTTTTACGGCAATATCCATTTTTACAGAAAAATACCATAGCAAAAATTTTACAATAATATTTAACTAGAATTATTCACGGTTTTAACGGTAATTGTTACTGTAAAAATTACGGTTTATTAGAGTTTTTGTTCCGTAACATTTTCCGGTAAAAGGGTTTTTGTAATAAAATGTACCAGCACCTTGAGTGCCGGCTCTTTTTTTCAGAAATATTTTACAGTGCACAAAATGTGAGCAGCGAACTCGATAACAAATCATATATATATATTAAAAATCCGGTTATTCATTTCGGAAAACTCTAAATTAAATTATTATGACACTTTATATACCCATGCAACGATACCAGTATTTTAAAAATAAACTGAGATAAACATTACTATCAGTCCAGCTGTTTCCCATTTAAATTCTTTGGCCAGTTCTTTATAATGAAATAAATTAACCAAAATAAAGATTTCCAGAAAATTCCTTGGCGTATTTCCCTGTTTCCACGTGGCGATGGATGTTTCTGGCGGTGAAAAAAAAGGATGAAGAAGATTTTTCTGGACATTTTCCATCGCTGGAATGGCGCAGTTGTTACCTCACACTGCTGTTATTACTAATGTGTGTTCGTTGCTTTTGATTTGGAGTCGCGATAAATACCGTAATTACATTTAAGAAAGATAAATGAAGTTTTCACAGACGTGGCAGTCAGACGATGAGAATATTTTTAGAACTTGTCGCATTCTTTAAATCGCTAAATACAAATAGTTTTCTAATTAAATTTAGCGATGGAGTAAGTCATGCAGAAAATTTAAATCTTCAGCTTGAAATGGTGACTTGTAAGAGAAATCGGATAATTTGGAGAGCATCTTTACGAAATTAGTTCAATATATGAAGTTATAATGAAATTCTAATTACGATATTTCAAAGCAGGAAAGGTTGAATTAATAAAAATTAACTTCAGATTAATAATGATCCCCTTAAACAGATAAAATGCTTTTACTATCTATAGGCTGAACTACGGATGATTTTGTGCCCTCAAATTTCTTCATTTATTCAGTAGCTGCACTTAAAAAATCTGGGATCAAATTAGATTTTTAAAAAAATACCGCGCTCAGAGTGCCGGTCATTTTGACAGGAACATGTTACAGGAACACAAAAAAATCTGATATAAGGTAATTTTTACAGTAATAATTTCCATAAAACCACTGAATCACTCTCATTCAATAAACATTGCTGTAAAAATTATAGTTTCATATTTTACGGAGAGCCGACCTATAAAAGACAAACAGGTGGCCGAGTGGTTAGCGTGCCTGACTGCGAAGCAGATGGTTGCGGGTTCAAATCCCGCTCAGGGCATGGATGCTTCTTTCTCCCTTTCTGTGTTTTATGTCCTTTCTTCTGTGTGATTGCGTGAATGTAACACGCCCTATAAACGGGTTTGTGGTTGTATGACGTGGGCGACGCTACTCCACCGCCGTGGTTTAGCCATAGGTGCCCACTGGGTAACGATAAGAGAGTAGCAATTCTGGCATTTCGGAGGTCAATAGGAAATAGACCCAAGTGCCCGCTATTAACCACACAAAAAAATTATTTTTCGGAGAAAAGGGTTTTCACGAAAAAATTGGTTTTAAGGATGATACTCTTAAACCGAAATATTTTACAACTTAATTCTGATTTTTGAATAATTTTTGTTTCATTTTATTCATTGAAATACGCTCTATTGAATTTATTTATGGAATTTTAAATTTTAAGGTTATTAGATTTTTAAAGTTTGAACTTTAAACTTTGAAGCAGTTTTAAAAATACTTACTAACATAATAAATATACAAATTATTATACATAAATATTTGAAATTTGGCTGTTGAATTCAAAAGAATATCTTTCAATGAAGAAAATGAAACAAAAATTATTCAAATATAATACTTAGTTACTGAATAAATAAGGAAATTCTCTGTTTATATAATTCTCCCTAGATTAACACGGATAAAGTAATTTTTTGAAGAAGAAGAATAGTAATATTAGAAAATTTGCCATTTTTAAACAAAAGAGCAGAAGAAAATTTCAAATTTCATGAAAATGTACACAAAATCTTTCCAAGCATATTTTCATTTTCTCTTAAAGTAATGTTTTCTTAAAATGCATGGTTAAAATAGAATATTTTAATTCACTAAATTATGAAATAAAAACTAATTTGTCAAATAATCAATTTTCGTACCATTTGCTTGTTAGTAAACAATTCTTTGTAAAGTACCAAAACAATTTCATGATGTAATTTTATATGTATTTTACAGATTATAATTTTAATTTACTAGTTTATATATTAATTGGTGTATTCATTAATTCGTGTATGAAGTACTATATTTATTTTGCATTATAAATAGATGTTTGTTAACTGTTTATATTTTGTTTTTATGAAAATGGAAGTTGTTTAGAAAAGGTAATATTACTTTTCTCAATTATTTTAAATTCCATAACTCCATTGCTTTTCTCTATATTTATTTTTAAAGTTAATAACTGTACTATTTGTGTACCCACCGATCCCCGATAACAAAATTTGGAGTGTCTTTTCAAATAATGGTAGTAGTACATATGTGCTTAAAGTTAAGAAATGCTATTTCAAAGATGTTATTTGAAAAATGATAAAATCCTTACTTAATCCAAACTTAAAATGTTATAGTTTTTGAATTTTTTATTTTCAAAATTGTTTACTGTACCAATTATATCCTCAATCTAGCCAGACCGTAAATTTTACATAAATGCTTAAATCGCCTAAACGAAAAATAGTTGCAGCACTCATATGTTTAAACCAGTGATTCCCAACCTGGGGGTGATAGAGCTTCTCAAGGGGGCGATAATCCTTAGGGGGGGCGATCAGGGGGCGACGAGTATCCAAAAGATAAAAATTGCTAATAATATTAATAACAAAAGCTATTTGAGATTGAAATTGAAAATATATAGGAAACTTATGGTTCTGGTGTAGACAAAGAATTATGATAGTTAAAAATTTAAAAAAATTCAAATGCAGGATCGTTTTCGTCATACGCTTTGGTATCGCAGGCGGAAATCTGATAAATCACTCTGTTCCTCTGAGCAACAATACTGTTTCCAGGCTTATTGATGAGATGGCCGCCGACGTTGAATCAAAACTCATAAAATTTTTGAAAGAAAGTAAATTTGCGTTGCAGACTGATGAATCAACTATGATAGATAACAAAGCTGTTTTAGCTTACGTGAGATTCATAAATGAGAGTAAGGAGATTAACGAGGAAATGTTGTTTACAAGAACTTTGAACACAGATACAAAAGGATCGTCGATTTTTAAATTGGTCAAAGTTTATTTTGAGGAAAAAAGAAATTCCCCTCACAAATGTAAGTGCTTGTGCAACAGATGGTGCTCCAACCATGTCTGGTTGTCATACTGGGTCTCTGGGTCACCTTAAAACAGAAGTACCGGAAGTTATCTCACCATTTATTATGTCATTCATCATCAACTTTTGGATGTGAAAAATTGGTTATTTCTGGCATCAATAAAATAAAAGCTAATTCTCCTAATAACCGTTTGTTCTGAGAACTTTGCCATAAAAATGATGAAGATTTCGAATTCCTGCTCCTACATACAGCTATGAGATGGCTTTCAAAAGGAAACTGAGCCATTTCTTCGAATTGCTGGATTCGGTTACTGAGTTTCTCGACACCACTGATCCTGTATTAAATTTGTTTGAAGCAGCGCAAGTTGGAAACTACGTACCTCACGTATAGTTTTGAAAAAATGAAGGAAATCAACGTAAAACTTCAAGGAAATAAAATGAACATTATCAAGGCTAAAGGAATCATATCTTCATTCATCGCCAAGTTTGATATCTACAAGTTAAACATTGGTCGCAAAGAGCTAATGCAATTTCCAACTCTTAAAAAGTGTTCAATGGCAGATATCGAGATTCTCGAAAATAGAATCTTAATTTTTACTGATCACCTTGATCAGTTATGGAATCAAGATTTAAAGATTTGATGAAATTAGAAATTCCGGATTGAATTTTAGATCCTTTCTCTTTTGAAGTTGTGGATAAGCTCACTTCCTCTTCGTAGACTGAGTTTTTAGATTTGAAGAATGACTGTGAGGCTAAAGTCGTCTTTAAAAAATACGGTTACGAGTTAGCTTGGGTAAAGCCTATTTGATACTTATCCACAATTGTGGAAACAAACTGAGCCGCTTCTCATCTCGTCCCCGTTAACATATTTAGTGGAGAGAGGATTTAGTTCTGTCTTCCAGCTGCTCACAAAGCAAAGAGATAGGTTGGGCATTTGCTTCAAAGAAGACCCGCCTTTAAATCTGACGAGCATAAAACCTGACATTCAAGCTTTAACTTGAAATACACCAAGCACAGGGCAGTCATTGAAGTGGTAAAAATGTACTTTCTCACTCTTCATTTTTTTTCTCAAATTTTAGTTGTTAACGTTTTAACTTTTTCTTGATTACATTAAAATATGAATTTAAAGAAAATGTACTTTTGTTTTGATTATTCCGTTTTAAATATCATTTCTTTTTGAAGAAAAAGAAGATGCACAATTTTTTTTAATTAATAAAAATGACAGGATAAATGTGCATCCTTATTTGCATTACAATTTAAATTAAAATCAAATAACTTAGCATATTTTCAGTGTTTGGTTGCTCACAAGCAACAATGAATGGTTTTTTGAGCAAAAAGAGAAAGGGGCGATATCTGTCAACCAACCCCAAGAGGGGGGCGATGGTCCACAAAAGGTTGGGAACCACTGGTTTAAACCAAGAAATTCTTTTTCAAAGACATGATTTGTAAGATGCTAAATCAGTGGTTACCAACTGGTGGCCAACGGATCGCATCCGGCCCGTGAAGCCTCTGTTTGCGGCCCACGAACCAAAATATATCAGTTGTCATTTTTTGCGGACAATTTTTATATCTTAACAATTTGATATCTGTTGCGCATTAATTCTTTAATACATAGGTGGTGCACATTAGAGTTATTATAGCCAGAATTTTTTAATATGCAATTAAATGTCTTTAACAATCTACTTCTTATTTTAGTTTGTAATTCAATACTTTTGTTTTGTACAACTAGATGAAACTCTGACAGTAATATTTAATGCTCCTTCAAGCATTAAAGAGACCTATATAAAATTTTGATGAAGTTGCGGCCCGCCATTTGACTGGTGCTTTTAATTTCGACCCCAGACCTCATGTAAGTTGGAAACCCCTGTGCTAAATGGATGTTCTCTATTTTGGAAAAAACCTAAAACTTCATAAAATAGTAAATTCTGTAGTTTTGATTTTAATGCTTATTACTGTGCCAATTATGTCATTAATCTTGCCAGATCATAAATTCAAAATGAATGAATTAAAATGAATCAAATATTTGTACCTTTATCTTTTAAATTAAATATTGAAATGTTAAAAGCCTTTTTTGGACAAAAATTACGCGAAACGAAGTGCATTAGATCTTGCAAACTGAGATGATTTATAAAAATATTATTATATCTGTCTTTAGAGTTCTAAGAAATCAAAACGCACTTCCCATAACTGAGTTGATTAAATATATTCACAGTGTACAAAGAAAAAATACTCTTTAGGTGCACATAAATTTCTATGATCAATAAAAATAATTTATTGATCCAAGATTGGAACACTTTATTTCTGAAGCCCTAAAGAAAACGTGCGATTAAGAGGCAGATAAATTAAACTAAACAAACGAAAACTCACCTAACGATAAACATCTCAATTTTGTTTCCACATCTTGCAAGCAATTCGTAGACTTGGCCAAGAGGAAGATCTTGGACATTGACTCGCCCCACTTGAATTATTTCGTCCCCTTCACGGAGGCCACATCTCTCGGCCAGGCTGTCCTCGGCCACCTAAAAAGAACAAAATAATAAATTAATTACATATGATAATGGTAATGATATTTAATACATACAAATAAATGATAGTTAATACAGGTTATTTAAATAACAGGTTTTTTAAGTAATAATTAATACAGGCTATATTTTAAATTAAGAAATCAAACTCACAAACTAACCTCCTCTGAATAAGATAATTTCTGCCTTAAAGCTTTAGAATAGAGATTCTTAAATTAAGAGTAGATACTCCTTTTTTCATCAACTCATGCTCTGAAATTTATGCGAGTAACTTTTATAATCTATTCTTAAGACACACTAATAAAAGGTAATCTATACTTTCGCAGTTGCTGCTCTTAATAAATAATTTAAATAATAAATAAAACAGGCTATATTTTACATTAAGAAATCGAACACACAAACTAACCTCTTCTGAATAAAGATACCTTTTATTTTCTATGAAATTAGATTGTCCCTTAAAATAAGGGAGAGGTATGCATAATCTCGAAAATATGGTTCCAATAGTTTAGGAAAGGAGAATGGACGAAAGTTCAAATCCCTTCATATTAATTTCACAGTTTGAATAACTTTGCATTAAATAAAAAAAAGTCGCCTCATTTCTTAAAAATTCCGATTCCGATTCCGTACAAATTATGATTTGTCACATAAAATTACATAATTTAAAAATTTGAATCAATTTTTAGAAATTTTCATTAATATTAAAATAAATAATGTTAAATAGTCGAAAAAATGTTTTGCTTACATGGAATTATCTATGAAAAAACGAGTTTTATTATCGTGTTATAAAATTAAGCGATTGCAAAGATCTGGTGAAAATAACAGTGACGCCATACTCTCCTGTCTATTGTAACTATTGTGGTCATGCTTTCCAAATTGCAGACTCCCGTGCATTTTGATAGTTAAAAATTCCAATCATAAAAAAATAAAAAAAATATCGTTATTCAGAGAAAGCGAGTTTTTGTAACTGATTTTGTAACTTAAATTTGTATAAATATTCTAGCAAATTGTACGTTAATCCCTCGAATCAATAAGATAAGATAAGAAGAATATGAAAATCCCACCATTTAATCAAAAACGATTAAGGTGTTCATTGTTGTAGTTGTTGTTTGTTTTTTTTTTGCGCACATTAAACCAAATATGAATAATGCTGTGATGTTAGATTTGATGACAAGTCGTCAAGTCAAAACATTGACTACAAGGTAAAGATTTTTTTTAAAAAAAGAGTTACAATTTGAAGTTGAATTTATAAAATAAAAAAAATAACATTAAACTTTGCTAAATTGATTTATATTAAGCAGTTTGATATGAGCAAATAAGGCTTATTGAAATGAGCTGAATGAAAGAAAAGCTCTTTAAAAAGTAGCAAAAATAAATGACATTAAAACTAATTCTGTCTCTCTTTTATTTAAGGAATCGTAGAAGACAAGGCTCATTGCAATAAGCTTAAGTAAATCAGAGCTGAATTATTCCTCGACCATTTTTCAATTAGCCTTAAGGTGTGTGAGATGTTTGCAATTAGCCTCTAAAAAATATCAGGTAGAATTCAAAATACTATAGATTTTTCAAGTTAACCTGATGCTTTTTATTAGTTAATATCCTGTCATTAAACTATATCAGAAAAAACCGTATAGAAAAAAATAACTCTTCTAATTATTTTAAAAAACAATAAAAAAATTGAAAATCAAGTGCCAATTAATTAAAGAACTTAAAAATATTAATAAAACTTTTATTAGATTTGAAGAGTAATAGAAATATTTAACTATAATTTTTGAAAAATTTTAAATACTTCAAACATTAATAGCAAATGATTTTGAAATCAAGTTAAAGTACGAACATTTTTACCAGCACTAAACGAAAAAAAAAATTAAAGCATAATATTTTCCAGTTAGCTAGAAAATATTTTTTTAAAAAAACAATAAAAAATTAAAATTTAAGAATAAATTAATTTAAAATAATAATAACATTTTGTTATTTTTTAAAAAATAATGGGAAACATAAAATTAAATTTTTAAAAAAATTTAAAATGCTTTCAAATTTAATTGCGAAATTCTCAAAATCAAATTTAAAGTGCGAACATTTTTATCCCAACTAAGCCAAGAGGAAAAAAAACTGAAGCTCAATATTTTCAATTATAATAAAAATTTTAAAACACCAGTATTTTTCAATATTAAAATTTTTGAAAATTACTTATATAAGATTCGTGAACCATTTGTTTATACTTCTCTGCATGGCAAAAGTGAATAAAAAAAAATTAAAAACAATATTATCTTTAAAAAAAGATATTTTAAAAATGTGTCTTAAATTCCTATAAATGGGAAAATGTGTTTTTAATAGATTCATGTAGTTGCTATGTTTTAAACTCTCTAAAAAGTCACTTATAACCTTCATCCACTAAGAAGCAATCGAGATCTTATCATAACTTTTAGAAACGGAGCATTCCTGCGAGATTACGATCCAAACATTGAGTTGACACCTTGACATGAATATTATCTCACGCAACATACAATAAAAAAACAAAAGGTGAGGGGGCTGTAAAATTAGAAGTAGGGGAAATCCCTGGATCAACTGTTGCCAGAAAAGAGTTACTAGAAGACACAAAATTAGCTTCGAAAGGACGAGGCAACCACAGAGCTATTAATAGGGGAAGTGAGACATCGGTTGATTCAGACGGCTTGAAGGTAAAAGACACAGTCATCCAGTGAAACTAAATCTGCTGTAAGGTTAAACGCGTTGGAAAATATGTACAGTTTCACACATAAACATCATTTTATAACCTTAACCTATTACGTCCATCACTATCCGTCCATCCCATCCCATCACTATATTCACCATCATTCCATCCATCCTATTACCATTGTTACAAAATGTTGTTTTTCGCAACATTTTGTAAAGCGAAACTTAATGAAAAAAAGGTAGAGAATTGAGGCTTAGACAGATAAGATATTTTTTAGTTTTGGCTAATACATTAATTTTAAAAATATCGTAATCTTGTAAGTTCGGATCAAAATATAGAGGTGTCTCTATGTAACATAAATACGTAATAGAATAAAACAGTTTTTATTGTTGTCGTTGCACTCTTATTAGTCAGAAAATCATATGGAAGAATCCAATTTCCCCATATGAATTTTCAAGATGTCTTTGATTATCATCAGCATAAAGTTGATAAAAGTTATGTAGGTGTTGCTTACCTATAACATATTTCAGTATCTCAAATTTAAAGGTGTTTGTCAGCAATATTTATTTGACTGTTAAAGGGAACTGCAAACGGGGCTATGTGCTTGGTCTTGATGATATTTTACTCTACTATAGAAACTACTCTACTATTGTTTGGACAGTAATTTCGCTTTTTTTATGGAAATGAAAGACGGTTTTTTTTTATAGTGAATAAACATTTTTTGATTGATATAATATCCATTCTGGTCTAATATCTTTTGTCATCCACCCTAAACCTACCAGTGCAATGATTCCACCCTAATAAAATTTTTGTTCCTTGCAGGTAAAAAACTGATCAAAGTGATTTTTTACCCCCTTCGCTTTTAGCCGGTTCATCTTTTTTACTCCATGATCTATATAGCTTGAGATTGTTGTAGAAAACTTATTTTTCGTTCCTAATGTCAATGCGTTTTAAAAATGGATCGTTTTCTTGACGTTTAAGGATTTGCTTCTTAAAAGCAAATCCTAGATGACACATGACAGCACAAATTTCCGCCCGTAAGACCATTAGAAACCCATATACTAAAAAAAAAAATTATTTTATAACCATCGTTAAACATCTGATCCAATTTTGGGTCTACGACTACTAATGTTCAACTCTGTAGTTTTGAACCCAATCCAGAAGACAAGGGAACTCCTGGATCAGTATTGGAAGAAATTTGCCTTCGTGGAGGACTTTTTGATGGAACTAACTCGCATTTGCCTTACATGTAAATGATAAGGTTAAGGGATCTCACTGTTAGCCTGACGACAAGGTGGGCTCTAACCCATGATCCGTCTACCACTGAGGATATTTTACGTCAGCACTGTGGTCGGTGAGAGCCGGATGCGGAATTCGTATCGGCCAGCCATCGTTAGGATTCGAACCCGGTTTACCTCATTAGAAGGAGAGCGCTCTATCCCTTGAGCCATCACGGCTCCTATACTAAGCATTGAGATTAATCCTAAGCGTTTCATGTGAAAATAAGAGGTCGAATTCGAAACATTTAATCTCTCAGTGATCTCGCTAGCTGTTATTCGTCAGTTTGCATCAATTAATACATTTATTGAGTCTTCATCAGCTGCTACTGGCCTTCCAGAATGTTCTAGTACAGCAACATCAAAATCACCGAATCGAAATTTTACAAACAAACGACAATAAAATGATTACGAAGCAAATTGATTTACAAATAGATCATAATAGAGTTAAAAATGCAAAATTCGGATGGACCAAAATAAGAAGAGGAAGTTAATAATTTCTCTCTAGTTTTAATACCAGCAGTTTTGAAATCATTTTGTAGGATTGCAATATTTATATTAGAATGCTTTTTTTAAATTATTGAGGTACTGAAAATCAATAGAAGCTTTTAACTTCCTACGATTTCGGCCAATGCAAATTTTGCATGAGTAAAATGGGCACCATTTCCAAGAGCTTCAAGCATGATCTTTCGAATTGCATTAACAATTTTGCGATATAAAATCTTCTAGACTTTCGATAGCTCTGGAGATAGAACGTTCGCCTCCCAATGAGGTGAACCGGGTTTGAATACCAGTGATTGCTGGTCGACATGAATTCCGCATCCTGCTAGCACCGACCACAGTGCTGACGTAAAATATCCTCAATGGTAGACGGATCATGGGTTAGAGTCCCCTTGCCATCAGGTTAACCGTGAAAGGTTCTCGTGGTTTTCCACTCTATGTAACGCAAATGCAGGTTAATTCCCTCAAAATGTCCTCCACGAAGGCAAATTTCTCCCAATACTTAATACAAGAGTTCCCTTGTCTTCTGGATTGGGTTCAAAATTACAAGGCTACGTTGTTGAACATTAGTAGTCGTAAACCCAAAAATTGGGTCGGCAGTTCAACGTCGGTTATAAAATAAAAATATAAATTCTTCCACAGCATTTTCTGCTAAAAAAAATTGTTTGCAATGAGTTAGTGCATAAGAGTTTCCAAATTTTTGTCTTACCCCTGTATGTCTAATTTATGTATGTTGTAACGGTGATAAAAAGCATCTTTAACTAAATTTATGAATTCAAAAATTTAATAGGAGGGTATACTTTTTTTTTTTACAATTTCAGATATAAAATAAAATCTATGAGAAATCCGTATGCGTGGGCAGCTATACAAATGCATGGTTGTATACTTTTACAAATTTTCGTTTTATTTTTATACTTAAAGTGGTAATAAAATGTTTGCTTTTTTCGATTTAATTTTTGAACTCGTAAATTTATTTTCAAATAATTTTAACCATCACTGCATATTAATAAATCAAGCACATACATAAAGGTTATGTACCAAGTAAAATATAAACATTTTCCGGCCTACAATACAATTCAATATTCATTTCACTACCACGTAGGAAAATCATCTTCGCCATCATCTTAAGCCTAATCATCATTATCTTAGGCCTAACATTTGAATTTCTCAATTTTCAAAATTATTTCAGAAAAGGTCCGACACGAAACAGAAAACATTGTATGTTAGTTTTTTTCCAGACAGCAATTATATCTATTGACGAACTTTGTAACGAATTTAAAATTTGGTGTGAAAAACTCATTTCCTAAGCGAAAAGCAGCAAAACGAACGTTTTTGTCTTAATTATTTTCTTAAATTGATTTTTCAAATGTTTAATTACTTTTGGGACATCCAGTAGAAATGCCACTGTTATCTATATACAATTTAAGAAGCTTGAATTAATCTTATACATCGCAAGCCCAAAAAATAATAAAGTATAATAAAATACTACCGAAAATAACTTATGTTCTAATGAATAGATTTTCATGTTCGAAAAATCAATCTAATAAACAATGAATTAAAACTAACTATTAAGTAACGGAATCAGACACATAGTCGTACTTTATCTGAAACATACACTACCATACTATAATGGAAGAAACACTTTTAACTTTTTGACATTTTCTTAAATTGCTCAAGATATATTTAGAGGATTATTTTGTATTTTTAGAGGTGTTCAGTTTATGCGATTTTTCATACCTAGCAATAAGGTTTAAAACTTTCAGGAGTTTGAAGGAATGACAATAAATTACAAAAGAAAGCAAGTAATTGTGAGTACTCTATGTCAGAAAACCAAGCAATAAGTTTGTAACTAATATCGATTACTTTAGTTGTTGTTTGCAACAACTGTATTACATTTCGTAAACCTAGATTAAATATTTATGGAGATATAGACATTCAAAACTAATTCTTTTGTCTTGCGCTTTTTTACTATAACTTTAAAAATATTCAATAAAATTTAACAATATTTTTGAAGCATTCTAAAATTATTAACAAAATTATTGTTTTAAAATGTGAAAAAAATTCTCTAAAAACTGCGCAAGAAATGAATATTTAAAGTGTTTCTTTTATACGGTACATACGAGGAAATATTTTTTAAAAATTTCAGAATTTTAAAGTGAATCGTATTTGAAAACTAATAAAAAAATGTGATTTGAATATCTTAAATGTTTAAAAAGTTTCCAGCGATTTTCCAATTAATTTTTGTAGTTTAAAAAAGAAATCTCTAATTGGTAAGGGGTTTTCCACAAGTTATATTTTGTATCATAAGGGAAAATTTAATAACAAATAATACTTTACAATAATAGTCCACACACGCAAATGCGTGGTATAAGGAAAGAAGACAATGCCAGTGTCATTTTTAATCAATCTTGTTTAATAGTGCAAAATATAATTTGGGAAAAAATTCTTATCATTCTTAGATTTCTTTTAAAAAGTACAAAAAATATTTAGGAAATTGCATGAAGCTTTTTAAATTTGTAAGATATTCAAATCAGATTTTTTTCATTAGTTGTCAAATACGATTCACTTCAAAATCTATCTATACATAATAATAAACGAGGCTGTGTGTGTGTCTGTTTGTCTGTCTGTCTATCTGTAATCACAATATATCGCNCAGTGGGAGACGGATCATGGGTTAGAGTCCCCTTGTCGTCAGGCTAACCGTGATAGGTTCTCGTGGTCTTCCTCTCCATGTAACGCAAATGCGAGTTAATTCCATCAAAATGTCCTCCACGAAGGCAAATTTCTCCTAATACTTAATACAAGAGTTCCCTTGTCTTCTGGATTAGGCTCAAAATTACAAGGCTACATAGTTGAACATTAGTAGACGTAAACCCAAAATTTGGGTCTGTTGTTCAACGACGGTTATAAAATAAAAATATAAAATCTCCCAAAGCATTTGCAGCTAAAAGAAAAATTGTTTGCAATGAGTTAGTGTAAAAGAGTTTCCAAATTTTTGTCTTACCCCTTTATGTCTAATTTATGTATGTTGTAACGGTGATAAAAAGCATTTTTAACTAAATTTATGAATTAAAAAAAAATTAGTAGGAGGGTATAAATTTTTTTGCCTTCTTAAATATAAAATAAAATCTATGAGGAATCCGTATGCGTGGGCAGCTATACAAATGTATGGTTGTATACTTTTACAAATTTTCTGTAAGGTTTTCTTTTTATAATTAAAGTGGTAGTAAAATGCTTGCTTTTTTTCGACTTAATTTTTGGACTCGTAAATTTATTTTCAAATCATTTTAACCATCACTGCATATTAATAAATCAAACAAATACGTAAAGGTTATGTACCAAGTGAAATATAAAAATTTTCCGGCCTACAATAAAATTCAATTCATTTCATTCATTTCAGTACCATGTAGGAAAATCATCTTAGGCCTAATCATCATTATCTTAGGCCTAACATTTGATTTTTTCAATTTTGAAAAATATTTCAGAACAAGGTCCGACATGAAACAGAAAACATTGTATGTTAGTTTTTTTCCCGGTCAGCAATTACATCTACTGACGAACTTTGTAACTAATTTAAAATTTAATGTGAAAAACTCATTTTCTAAGCGAAAAGCAGCAAAACGAAAATTTTTGACTTTATTATTTTCTTAACTTGATTTTTCAAATGTTTATTCAATTTTGGGACACCCGGTAGGAATGCCACTGTTTTCTATATACAATTTATGAAGCTTGAATAATTCTTTTGCATTGTGGGCCCAAAAAATAATAAAGTATAATAAAATACTACCAAAAATACCCTATGTTCTAATGAATAGATTTTCATGTTCGAATAGTCAATTTAATACGCTCTGAATTAAAACTAACTATTAAGTAACAGAATCAGACATATAATCGTACTTTATCTGAAATATACACTACCATACTATAATGGAAGAAACACTTATAGCTTTTTGACATTTTCTTAAATTGCTCAAGATATACTATTTAGAGGATTATTTTGAATTTTTAGAGATGTTTAGTATAGGCGATTTTTCATACTTAGCAATAAGGTTTAAAACTTTCAGGAGTTTGAAGGATTGACAATAAATAACAAAAGAAACAAGTAATTGTGAGCACTCTACGTCAGAAAACCAAGCAATAAGTTTGTAACTAATATCGATTTCTTTAGTTGTTGTTTGCAACAACTGTATTATATTTCGTAAACATAGCTTAAATATTTATGAAGATATAGACATTTAAAACTAGTTCTTTTGTCTTGCGTTTTCTTACTATAACTTTAAAAATATTCAATAAAATTTAACAATATTTTTGAAGCATTTTGAAATTATTAACAAAATTATTGTTTTAAAATGTGAAAAAAAATCTCTAAAAACTGCGCAAGAAATGAGTATTTTGTTTCTTTTATGCGGAACATACAAGGAAAAAAATTTTAAAAACATTTCACAATTTTAAAGTGAATCATATTTGACAACTAATGAAAAAAATATCTGATTTGAATATCTTAAATATTTAAAAAGTTTCCAGCTATTTTCCAATTAATTTTTGTACTTTATAAAAGAAATCTCTAATTATATTTTGTATCCACAAATTATATTTTGTATCATAAGAGAAAATTTAATAACAAATACTTTACAATAATCGTCCGTACAAGCAAATGCGTGGTATAAGGAACGAAGACAATGCCAGTGCCATTTTTAATCGATTTTGTTTAACAATACAAAATATAATTTGGAATAAAACCCCTTATCGTTTTAAATTTTTTTTAAAAAAGTACAAAAATTATTTACGTAATTGCATGAAACGTTTTAAATTTTACGATATTCAAATCATACTTTTTTCATAAGTTGCCAAATACGATTCACTTTAAAATATGAAATAAAAATTTTATTTTTTCACGCATACGCATTATAAAAGAACTAATTTAAATACTCATATCTTGCGCAGTATTTAGTGATTTCTTTTTCAAATATTAAAACAATAATTTTGCCGATAATTTTTGCTCCAAAAATATGGCTACATTTTATTGAATATTTTTATAAAGTTTTAATAAAAACTGTAAAACGAAAAAAATAGCTTTTTATAATGATGTCTATATCTTCATAAATGTTCAAACTAGGTTTACGAAATTTTATGCATTTATTGCAAATAGCAAGCAAAGTAATTGATACAAGTTTCAAGCTTATTGATTGATTTTTTAACATAAGGTATTCAAAAATATTTGCCTTGTTTAATAATTTATTGTTGGTCCTTCAAACCTCTGAAAGTTTTAAACCTTATTGATATGCATGAACTAAACACCGCATGAACTAAACACCTTTAAAATACAAAGCAGTCCTATGAGTATATCTTGAGAAAAATGTCCAAAACTGTTAAAAAAAAATGTCCAAAACTGTAAATGTCTCTTCCATTATTGTAGTGTAGTGTACCTATTTTTCGACAGATTTGAATTCTAAACAATCGAAACGGAGGTTGTAGCCTCAATCTTAAGGTATGGCCCCAATATAACAGGAGAACAGTCTATAGTTTGAAACCCTTGATATTATTTTACTTTATTTTATCATATCTCAGTAACTTAAAAGAATTAGAAAAAAGTTTTGTTTTTGCTCACAGTTAAATAATTCGTATATGCAAAGATATAAAACCATATGAAAAAATAATTTTAATAATATTTCTCTTATTTTTTAATTATTTTATTCAATAATAGTTAAAAAAATTTAAATTGCGAGATATGTTTTACATCATTTTAAAAAATGTTATTTTAAATGACAGAATACAAAATTTAAAAGAAATCGATCGAATGGTTTCTGAGTTATAAAATTATGTAAAGTTGTATTTTTTAATTTTTCTTCTCTCAAGCATAACACACTTTTTATATGCATAATAGTAGAAATCAAAAATAGTACTTTTTGTGCATAAAAAAAAAACTCTTGCAACTTGTGAATTACTAATATAACTGATTTGTGTTCATTGATTTATCGCATTCGGTTAAACAGGAAACAATGCCTGGCTGATGTAGAAAGGAATTTTTCAGATGTATAAATAAATGTAATTTGAACATTCTTCATTTATAGATAAAAACTAAGCAGTCGATAATCTATTATAATAATATATTTAACACTGTCTATCAGCATTTTTTTACTACAAATAATAACATAACATTTAAAGTAATCTCTTTTTTCACGATCACTACTTATGAGACATTAATAATGGTTAAAAGAAATATTGGCATAACATATGATTGTTTTCTTTTTATCTTGTTGTTATTGATAGGAGATCATCAATAATAATCATAAAAAAAATCATTGGCAGAAGAAATATTGTTTGAGTAATTTTTTTTAACTCAATCACTATAAACATGACTACATAAATAACTGTCATAAGAAAGATTGGCGTTTCATTTGAGTAATCTCTTTTATTTCGATCATAGTAAATAGGCATTAAAAAGTTTGGGAGACGAAATATCGACTTATCATTTGAGTAATCTCTTTTAACTCAATCACTACAAATATGAAGACATAAATAATGACCTTAAGAAATATTGGCTTATCGCTTGAGTATTCTCTTCTGCCTTGATCATTATAAATAAGACATTGAAAACATTGAGAGAAAAAATATTGGCATACCATTTGAGCAATCAAACTCTTTCAACTTCATCACTACAAATATGACAAAATTAAAAACGATCATAAAAAATATTGGCTTATCGTTTGAGTAATCTTTGATATCTTGAACAATAATAATGGGACGCTAAAAACATTGGCAGAAGAAATTTTGACATATCGTTTGAGTAATCTCTTTTAACTCCATCACTACAAATATGACAAAATTAAAAACGATCATAAAAAATATTGGCTTATCGTTTGAGTAATCTTTGATATCTTGAACAATAATAATGGGACATTAAAAACATTGNTTTTTAAAATTATAGTGAAAAACCAAAATAGGGGGAATAAAATGGTGTTCTATAAAAATTTCTATATCTCCATAAATATTTAAGTTAGGTTTACGAAATTGTATGCAGTTATTGCAAATAACAAGCCAAGCAATTTATACAAGTTACAAGCTTATTGATTGATTTATTAACATAGAGTATTCAAAAATATTTGCCTTATTTAATAATTTATTGTTGGTCCTTCAAACCTCTGAAAGTTTTAAACCTTATTTATATGCATGAACTAAATACCGCATGACCTAAACACCTTTAAAAATACAAGGCAGTCCTCTAAGTATATCTTGAGGAAAATGTCCAAAACTGTTAAAAAAAAATGTCCAGAACTCTAAGTGTCTCTTCCATTCTTGTAGGGTAGTGTACCTATTTTTTGACAGATTTGAATTCTAAACAATCGAAACGGAGGTTGTAGCCTCAATCTGAAGTTATGGTTCCAATGTAACAGGAGATCAGTCTGTAGTTTGAAACCCTTCATATTATTTACTTTATTTTACCATAGCTCGGTAACTTAAGAGAATTAGAAAAAAGTTCTGCTTTTGCTCAATGTTCAATAATTCTTATATGAAAAGATATAAAACCATATGAAAAGATAATTTTAATATTTCTTTTAGTTTTTATTATTTTATTCAATAATGGTTGAAAATTTTTAAATTGCGAGATAAACTAAGTTTTACATCATTTTAAACTATGTCATTTCAAATGACAGAATACAAAATTTAAACGAAATCGATCGAATGGTTTCTGAGTTATAAAATTATGAAAAGTTGTATTTTTTAATTTTTCTTTTCTCAAGAATAGCACATTTTTTTATACGCATAATAGTAGAAATTAAAAATAGTACTTTTTGCCCATAAAAACTCTTGCAACTTGTGAATTACTAATGTAACTGATTTGCGTTCATTGATTTATCTCACTCGGTAAAACAGGAAACAATGCCTGGCTGATGTAGAAAGGAATTTTTCAGGTGCATAAATAGGTGTAATTTAAACATTCTTCATTTATATATAAAAACTAAACAGTCGATAATCTATTATAATAATATATTTAACACTGTCTACCAGCATTTTTTTAATACAAATAATAACATAACATTTAAAGTAATTTCTTTTTTCACGATCACTACTTATGAGACACTAATAATGGTTAAGAGAAATATTGGCATAACATATGATTGTTTTCTTTTTATCTTGTTGTTATTGATAGAAGATCATCAATAATAATCATTAAAAAAAATCATTGGCCGAAGAAATATCGTTTTAGTAATCTTTTTTAACTCAATCACTATAAACATATATGACTACATAAATAACTGTCATGAGAAAGATTGGCGTTTCATTTGAGTAATCTCTTTTATTTTGATCATAGTAAATAGGCATTGAAAAAATTGGGAGACGAAATATCGACTTATCGTTTGAGTAATCTCTTTTGACTCAATCACTACAAATAGGAAGACATAAATAATGACCATAAGAAATATTGGCTTATCTCTTGAGCAGTCTCTTTTGCCTTGATCATTATAAATAAGGCATTGAAAACATTGCGAGAAAAAATATTGGCACATCATTTGAGCAATCAAACTCTTTCAACTTCATCAGTACTTTTTAAGACAAAATAAAAACGATCATAAAAAATATTGGCTTATCGTTTCAGTAATCTTTAATATCTTGATCAATATTAATGGGACATTAAAAACATTGGCAGAAGAAATTTTGACATAACGTTTGAGTAATCTCTTTTAACTTCATCACTACAAATAAGACAAAATAAAAAACGATCATAAAAATATTGGCTTATCGTTTGAGTAATCTTTGATATCTTAAACAATATTAATGGGACATTAAAAACATTGGCAAAAAAAATTCTGACATATCGTTTGAGTAACCTCTTTTAACTCAATCACTACAAATATTACAATATAAAAACGATCATAAAAATTATTGGCTTATCGTTTGAGTAATCTTTTATATCTTGATCAATATTAATTGGACATTAAAAACATTGGCAGAAGAAATTTTGACATATCGTTTGAATAACTTTTAACTCAATCACTATAAATATTACAACATAAAAACGATCATAAGAAACATTGGCATAACTTATCAGTAATCTCTTTCATCTTAATAAGTATTGATAGGACATCATTAATAATGGTCAAAAAATATAGGTATAAACATAACATTTGAGAAATATTTTTCAACTCAATTACTACTAATATGAAAACATAAATATTGGTCATAAAAACAATGCCATTACGTATGAGTAATCTTTTTTTATCTTGATCAGTGTCAATAGGACATTAATAATGGTCATAATATGTAGATATAAGCATAGCATTTGAAAAATATTTTTTTTAACTCAATCACTACCAATATGACAACAAAAATAATGGTCATAAGAAACATTTGCACAGTAATGGCTTTTATATCTATTACTAACATGACATCATTAACAATGATCATAATACAACTTAGCAAGATGTCATCAAAACAAGACAGCATCACTTGCGTAACTATCAGTTATAGAATGATTGATGCAGTAGTCTACTGTCAAGGTCATATGCCACTGCAAGCGAATCATTTTTAGCATGGTAAGCTTTTCTTGGTGGTTGTAGGAAGAATACTGGCTTAGTGTCAATACGTTTTATTCTCTTTTACGAGCCATTCAGTGCCAAAGCTATTGTTTTTTATGTTTGTTTCTTTCCTTTACACACCCCCGGAAAAGTTAGTTGTTTATATAGCTAAATTTAAAAACAAGCCCAGTATATGACCTTGGGAAAATATACTAGACATTCGAATAGTGGAAGAATGTTTGAAACACATTTTAATATATTCATAGTTACCATTAAATTTAATTAAAAATAGTTGTTTATATAACTTTTGCAGCATTTTTATATGGGGATGTAGTACATATCCTAAGTGCTACTAGAATTTGCATTCTAAAATTACGGTAAAATAACCATCTATTCAATTTACCGTGTGGTTTAAGGTATGGAACATTTTTTTAACTTTGCGGTTTTGAAACCTTTTACAACTAGTATGTTTAAAATACCGTGAATACAAAACTATAAAGTTTTTTTAGACCATTTACAACTAGTATGGTTTCAAAACCATAATGAAGAAGTTAACTGGACGCTAGGTAATGAGCATTGTGGGATGTAGTTTAATTAGTTTATCTGGTTGTTTCACCTATCCTAATAGACTTTGAAATACTAGACATTGCGTTAGGCAGCTTTAAGTTGCTGCCATCTATACGTGAATGAGAGTATCGTATACTAATAGTCCAGGGTCACACATTGGGGAATGCAGGACACTGGAAACTCTTCATGTGTTGAAGGCAATGGAAGAAACATTATCAACGCTGGAACTCAATCCCCCGTTCTGCCGGTCATGAGAGTGACAGATTAGCCCTTTAGGCTATAATTATGTACCCAGCTGTAAAGAACTAGATGGCTTCATTGGTTGGTGAGATAAAATTCTGGTTGTTTAACTGTATTAGGTGAAAGCAGTTAATAAACGGTTGTTCTCTCAGTTAAGTTCGAATACCATATTATTTATTGTTATTTGACTGTTTTCTTTAAAGAGGGTTATATAACAATTCAATAAATTTTTATTTAACCTTTTTTCCGAGATATTTCCCACAATGTATATAATATATTGCATGGCTAAATGGAGCAACCTACCATGAAGGCTGACACAGTTTTTTCTTAGAAAAATATTAAGTATATTTATACACAATATATTTTAATAGCAGCTATTCAGCAATATAGCTGATTTGAAGGCACGGAAAAATAATCCAAATTGTACAAAATAGGCTTAGTTGCTGTTAAGACTGTTTTTTAAACTCTCTTTCGTTTATGTAAGAGTAGGATCTTGAATTCAAAATTCCGTTCATTTAAAGCATGAAGTGACAACTGTAAGTGAATTAATTTTTTAAATATCACCAGTATTTATATTATTTCACGATAACATAACCTTTTACGTATGTAATTTGAGGGATAATGTACGTTCAGAACAAAAAAGGGCAATTTTTATTAATTTTTTTTCAAATGTTACCAGAACTTTGATAGCATTAATAGAAGTTTGTGATCAAAGTTTTAGAAAAAAATAATTGTAGCTGAAAGTATGGCTTTTAATTGTTGATAATTAAAAAGTTGCCTGCGAACGAATTTCAAATTTTTAAATTAAATTTTTTCCTAAGTACGCTGTTTCTAGGTATTTAAATAAATGTAAATGTAATAACCGTATAAAATTATCACACACCTAGTGGTAAAATTTCTATCTTTTTCATCTAACATTTCTTTGAAAGACACACTTTAATTACATTTGTTCATCCATTAAAAAATTAAATAAGGATATTTACTCAATCAAATGCACTTCAAAATAAACAAGGCGCATCAAGGAGTATTTGAAACAATTTTCATAACAATAAAACAAAAACTGATACGTAAGGAGCTTTTAAAAGTTGTGAGAACACTGAACAAATTCCATAAAGAGGAAAAGCAACTTCGTTTTCAAAAAAAGTGTATATAGAATATATACAGATCTTCATCAATTCCGACTTTTTTTAACTCAATGAGGAAAACTCTGATTTGAACACGTAAAATGTAAATTTCTTTAATATCTCAAAAACCAAATGGTGGATTTTGGAAGGATTTTTCTCATTTTGAATTTCCATTGTCCCTTTAAATTATTTAAAAGGAATTATTTAAATTATTGATATGGTATTTCAATTAGTTATGCGGTTTAAGTTTTTGATATCATTTTAAACCAAATTCAATAAGAGGAAACCTTCATGACAAATTTGGTTTTAACAACAAAATTTAAAATGCACAAAAAAGGGAGTTCTGGGAAAGCAAGAGTGAACTTAAAGCTTCAAAGAATAAAAAACAATTTAAAAATATTTAAAAAAATTATACAACAGGATTACTCAATATTGTGCAATGAAAAAGTAAGCCTGTCTTGCATTTTAGTATCTTGGGGGAAAAAATCAGCTTTTGAAAGTTCGTGGTTCACTCTTGGTTTATCTGAATTCACTTTTTTTTATATTTTAAATATAAAATTAGCAGTGAAGGTGAAACAGAATTTGCCATGTACTGTTAGAAATTTCTAGGAAAAAATGTTAAATAACAATTCATTTAATTGTTATTTAACAATATTCAAAGAAAACAGTCAAATAACCAAAAATAAGATGGTATCCAAACTGTTTACTGTGAGAAAAACAGTATATTAACTGGTTTCACCTAATACGGTTAAACAACCAGAATTTTATCGCACTAACCAGACCCATCTAATGAAGCCACTTAGTTCCTCGCAGCTGGGTACGCAATTATAGGGCTAATCTGCTGTCAATCCCATGACCGACAGAACCTAGGGGTTTGAGTCCAAACGTTGACACCACAATGTTTCCTTCATTCTCTCAACACTTGAAGAGTTTCCAGTGTCCTACACTTTTCCATTTGTAACTCCTCTCTAGACTATTGGAACATGATACTCTCATTCACACATAGATGGCAGCACCATAAAGCTCCTTAGCACAAGGTCTAGTATTTCAAAGTCACTTACGATAGATGAAACAACTAGATGAACTAATTAAACCACATTCCAGTGTTCATTTGATGAAACGCAACTCAACCACAACCTAGCTCCTACATCCAGTTAAATTTAAAATATCCGGTTTTGAAACCATGATAGTTGTAAATGGTTTAAAAACCGTATGGTTTTGTAATTATGGTTTTCTTAACCATACCAGTTGTGAACGGTTTCAAAACCGTAAAGGTCAAAAATGTTCTTAACTGTAAATTTTACAGTTGTTTGGATGGACAAACTGCTGCCGGTTATTTTACCGTAATTTCAGAATGAAAATTCTAACAGTGTGAGACATTTCTCCGGTAATATAGCGTTCTCTTAAACCAAGAAACAAAGATTAAACAATAAATATTTCGTTATATAAGTTTTAATTTATTTATGTTTATTAATATACATTTCGATAACATTTTGAAGTCAATGGAGGTTACCCCAAAGAAGGACCAACCTCCATGAAAGACCATGTAATTCACCATTTAACCCTTTCCTTCTCGCCCCCGTGAAAATGACGGGGTGAGGCTTCGCCCTCTATTTCTCACTCCCGTGATATTTCCGGGCTGGAGTGTTCAGTAGTAACGCTCCAATAAGAATAAAACTAATTCATTTCTTTTTCCCGGAAAACATTTTATTTCTCATTTTACACACCAGATGGCAGTACCGGGATATTTTTAAGGTGATTGTAGATAGTTAATTTATTTTAAACTAGATGTCAGCACTAATCAGGGATACAGGGATAAAAAAATAAGCACTTTTATGACCGTTTTCTTGGAAATTAACCGATCGTTAAGGGGTTAATTGATGAACAGAATGGTCATTCCCGAGAGGTTTCACCTTCTACTTTTCTCACATGTTTTTTTTTTCTTTTTTTTCATAGGTAGATCACTTTTTGTAACTAGCAATTAATGGGTTAAAAGGTTCGCCGATAAACAACAGATACAAAATAACGTTTGATATGAGTTTAAGGATTATTTATACATAAAGGCGGACAAAATGACTCAAAATCTAACTTAAACCAAGAATCATACATTAAATCATTAAAATATAAGTTTTGCTGCCACTAGAAAACATCGGATCACGTTAGTGCATTTATGGAAAGTGATTTTATTATGTGTAATGAGTTATGAACATTTTACATTTGGTTCAAAAACTGTTTTGAATGGCCTTAGGTACAACATTTGAAATGGTAGCAAAAATTAAAGCTGTGAGCGTTTGATTCAAAATTGTTTCGACCAATTCGATATTTAACTAATTCAAAGACAAATAATATACATGATTTAGATTTCCATTGAAAAGCTACCTATTCTGTTTTAACAAAAAGGATTCAAGAACTATAAAATTTTAAATACAATTTCTCATATTTATAAATAAAATGCTTTTTCTAAAAAGGAAACCTTAATACCAACAAATTTTTAATGCAACATTTGGATATATCCTTAGTATTTCCTTTAATATATATTTTGTGTTATATATTATATATCTATATCTTCCAAAAAAGGCAAATAGTGGTTACATTATTATCGCATTAATAGGATATATTTTAATAAGGTGGAAAAAAAAGTACTGGCATAAATATGTTTGTTTAAATATTTTATGTTATAAATAAATTTATTTAAATGGGAAAGCATATGTATCTTTAGTTTTTAAAAGTAAAGCAGTAGCTAAAAGAAAAAAAAATATTCACATTTTTAAATGCAGTTAATTAGAATTTTCTCTCTGCAGTGTAAGAGATTAAGTAAAATTTGGAATAAAACATTATAATATGTCATATAAGATACAACTGTCCTAAGTTTCAAGATAAAAGTTAGTCTTGAAATATTAATGTAACCAGTCTTTTTCGAGGCAAGTTTAGAACTTACAATTTCTTTTCCCTCTAGAATACAAATTTATAAATTCTTTTTTTTATAGAAAAAAAAAATAAAGTAAGTATTGCCTTTAAATGCTAAAGTCTAAAAGAATGAAAGATTAGAATTTAAGAAGAGTAACCGTTAATTCAGTAAAATAGTTTTTAACCGTAAACGTAACAAATTTATGAAAGTGGTAATAAGTTACGTTCACACTAGTGAAAATTTTCTTTTTAATTAAATAATTTATTAATTACTTTAATTAATTTTTAATTAATTTTCATATTAGTGATTAGAGATCTCAAAACTTAGAACTCTCATACAGATATAATTCATTTAAAAAATAACATGCAGTGGTAAAAACAAATGCCTTAAAACATCGGCATTAATTTCATTTTCGTCCACCACTTTTAAAGATTTACAAAGAGCACGAGAACCTTACATAAACCAGAAGGAAGTTTTTAAGCATAAAAAAAAGTTAAATAAAAACATTTACCATTTGAGTAGTTGAAGGTTCTCCATATTCTTTGTCACATTTAATTCCAAAACCCCATTCAATTGAATTAACTAAGAATAACCGTTAATACAATAAAATAGTTTTTAACTGCAGACCCAACAAATTTAAAAAAGTGGTAATAAGTTACGTTAACACTAGTAAAAATTGTCTTTTTTAATTAACCTCAGCAATTTTTAATTAGTTTTTATATCAATGATCAAAGATCTGACAACTTAGAACTCTCATACAGATATAATTCCTTTACAAAATAACTTACAGTGGTAGTCACAAATGCATTAAAATATCAACTTTAGTTTTATATTTTTGTTTACCACTTTTAAAAATGTGCAAGATACACGGGAACCCAATCAAAAAGAAATGAAGCATAAAATAAATAAATAAATAAATAAAATAAAAAAATATTTACCGTTTGAATAGTTAAAGGTTCTCCATAATCTTTGCCACCTTTGATTCCAAAACCCCATTTTTGGGAAGAATCGCTCCTTTTCAATGATATCAGAAACGGACGTTGAAAAGCCATTGTTTTTATTTATTTATTTAATGTAAAATGTAGCGCAAAAAATATATAAATCTAAAATCGCGTTGTATAAATATAAATTATTCGTTCGCTCAAAATACAGCCACCCTCGAAACTATATTGCCTTCGCTGTCTGGCTGGCTGTTCGACTATATTTGACTATTTTGAGTCACATTCGAATTCGGCAACACGTGCTTGGGTTTACTACAAGATGTATGTGACAGCAGCACTTCGCCAATTCATTCGCCAAACCCTTCGAAACAAGAAAGTCTGTTCTTACTTTGAAAAGACTTTTGTAAGACAAGCACCAAATTAAATCGTGCGTTTCATTAATTAGACAGTGATTTATATTTTGAACCCCTCAAAAGAAATTTTCTTTCTTTTTATAGATAATGAAAATTATTCTATTTTGTTTAGATACATGATAAAATAATGGTTGATTGACTTATTTTAATTCCCTTTTTACTCTTTTGTCCATTCTCACTATTTAATTCTATATTTTTAGAAATAATTGAATCACAATTTCAGTTTGAATGATTTCACAATGTTTGTTTTTATGAAGTATATAAGAGAAAATCAATATTTTAATGCTAATCATAAACAGAAGATCTCTCAAACAAAAATAGAATTTAAAAGATCCATTATTTTTTTTATTTAATTAACATTAAAAGAGAAATGATTAAGAAGAGGTCTGTATTCTTATCTTTATACTTACAGCTATTGATAATTCAATGGAAAAATTGTTTTAAAACTTTGTACTGAATTTTGTAAAATTTTCTAAAACTTTGGAACCTATAGTTCTACTGAAGGTATGAAATTGTGCTGAAATACCCCTGAAATTTATAAAATTATCCATTTTATTTTATATTTTATAACTGCCGTTGAACAGTCGACCCGATTTTTGGGTTTACGACTGCTAATGCTCAACTCTGTAGCCATGTAAATTTGATCCCAATTCAGAAGACAAAAGAACTCCTGTATCAAGTATTGGAAAAAATTTGCCTTCGTGGTGGACTTTTTGATGGAACTAACCCGCATTTGCGTTACATGGGGCGGTTAAGACCACAACAACCTCCCACGGTTAGCCTGATAGCAAGGGGGCTCCATTCCGTGATTCATCAACCACTGAGGATATTTCACGTCAACGCTGTAGTCGGTGAAAGCTGGGTGCGGAACTCGTATCAACCAGCCATCTCTGGGATTCGAACCCGGTTCACCTCATTGGAAGACGAACGCTCTATCCCCTGTGCCACCACGAGCCTAAAATTATTCATTGAATTACATGGGGAAATCCGTTTTTTTATGCAGGAAAGTTTGCAACTAAAAGTTTGAAAAAAGAAGGAGCAGATATTCAGAGGGGCTAATAATAAAATTTCCAAATTAATTTTTTTTTCAGAATAGGACTATATCTGAATCTAACTACTATCAACATAAGACTATATTCAAAATGAGACTGTATTTGAATGTTTCAATAAAGGATTATATGCATGAAAATGTTGCTTCTATGAGAATATGACTATATGCAGCGAGTAAAACTTCAAGTTCTTAAAGTTAAAGCAGAAAAAGAAATATTTTTTTTAGTAGTTTTTAAAGGATAACAAGAAAAATTACAGTTGAAAGTATAAGTACTTATTGAAAAATACTATAGGAATTATAAGAACTATGTTTGAGAAAGTAAGTATACATACTTGTACAGAAAATCATAGATGAAAAACATTGTTTAAATACAAGGAACGTCTATTTAAGTTAAACAAATCGAGTTGAATTTAAGAAAAAACTTGACATCTCAACCACTAACAAGAATTACAAAGAAACATGCAAGTTAAAGTTTTAAGAAAAAGTAAAAATTTAATCCCAGAGAAGTCTGTTGCGTTGCATAACGTTTATATGGTTACGGAGGAGAAATTTGTTCTCATCTGAGACTGATTTGTGAGTGAGCATTCGGGGCACGAGCCCGGGGCTTCCAACTTGTGAGGAGCCCCATCCCAAATTACGAAAGAAAAAGACTTTTTTTTTTAAGAAACTAGTTTGGCTTTTAAATTGTAATGGCTTCTGGATTTTCTTTTACTTTTTTCATATTATAACGTAAACTTTCATGTAAATATTTTAAAATGCAAATCACATTTAATATGAGTCGTTTTCATTTCATAAAATTATTTGAGAAATAGTGTTTTTTTTAACATAAATAATAACTCTAGAAATTTTTTAGAATGCTATAGATGCTTTGTTTCGTACTTAGTACGAATATCTTAGTACGAATCAGTACATAATTTCCATCATTCACACCAACAACTTTTACTCCATTTGATAAATTTTAGCATTTTTTTCAAAATGTAGCTAAATTAAATTTTGAATTTCTGTATAATGAGCAAAATAAAATAAATTTTCAATATGAATAAATTTCCATTAATGCTCAGATCGTCATGTTCTAGAACTCAATCTTAATGATTCGAGGGGGAAACTTCAATTATGCTAATTAATGAGTGCAGACGATATTTTAAGTTGCAAAATCAGACATAAAAACACACTTTCTCTGAACAAACATAATTTTTTTTCGAAAGATTCGGATTTCGGATCCCCAAAATATAGGAGACAGCCGCAATCTGCGAAATATGGTCCAAATAGCTCGGTCAGTAGAGGAATCCAAAATTTGGACCCCTTAATGTTAATTTTACCTTTTGCGTATTTCACCGTAACTCGAAAACTTTTTAGACAAATTGAAAAATTTTTACATAAAATTATAAAATTTGTTCTTCTAAAGATAATTCCATGCAAATTATAACTTTAGGTAAATATTTATTATTTTAAATTATTCTATTTAATAATAGTCGAAAAAAATTATAATTGTAAGATATGCAATTTTTTACATCATTTTAAGCAATGCAGTTTTGAATGATTTAATTCAAAATTTGAGCGAAATCGGTCGATTAGTTCCGGAGAAATCAATTAGTGAAAAATTCGTATTTTTAGCTTAATTCTTGATTTTTTTTAATTCAGGTAAAAAATAATTTAAAACAAATAAAAACTTGTATTTACGGTAACTTTCAATGAAGATAAAAATCTCCAAAAAAGAAGAGTGAGTTGCCAAAAGCCATTTGATTGTAAATTAGCAGCACGAACTAAGTAATGGCAAAGTTCAGGAAATCATCTTTTGCGATCGAAGCATGCGTCCCCTATAAATACACTATTCAAATTAAACGGCTTGGCAACCCATTTTCATTTTCAAATATTATTCTGTTTCTCAAATCTAAGTAGAATATTCTTTCAAATTTTTTTAGGGATTCAAATGTCTTCAGTAATTTTTCACTGGTTGTTGTTGTTTCTAATGAGGCTTGCCTTACGGGCAAGCCTGTTTGGTGAAACCGAGCAAATTTAAAGCAGAGTGTGCGTTTCTTGTTTTTCAGTGGCGCCATCTATGGCCAAGAATTCGACTTCTGTCACACCATACGTCGCACCCGTTTATAGGGCGAACCCATTAATACACCCACAGATCGTAATTTCGACCTGAGTTAGAGAAAGATCAATCTCCAATCCAGTACCCCCAGAGGTATTGATTTGTTATGGGAACTTGGAGGACTTTCGCGACTCGACAGATTTAACGTGCATCAGCCACTTTACTACACGGGGAGTCTTCGGCCGGCGGGGTTCGAACCCACGAACTCTCGGACATGGGTCCAGCGCCCTACCGACCAGGCTAAAAACTTCTTTATATTTCATGATAGTATGGGAACATTTCTTTTCTAAACTTTTTCAACCAATGCCAAAAGAGATCTGAGGCAACATAGAAATTCTTGCTGAAAAACCATTGTTTACGTCACCGAAAAAGGAGATAACGAAAACCTTGTGGCAACCCTACAGTGTTTGTGACTGAAAAGAAAGAGAAGCAGAAAGAAAGATCTCCTTCGACTCTTTCTTTTTCCCCTTTAACTTCTGAAATATCTCCTGTCGTCATTCTACAATTTTAACACTCTCTGCGGTAAAGAAAGATGATGCTTATTTTATCTTCTAGCCCCTCATCTACAAGAGAAAGATATATTGATTTTGAGACGCAATAAACGAAAACACGAGGTAACAATATCAAAGCTTTAAAAGTAAGTGCCTATTGAGTTACGTCACCTTTAATAAGTTATCAAAAATATAAAAAAGAATGGCGCACTCGTAGTTATTACAGAATGTTCGTAATAAAATTAAATAAATTTTATAAAACGTTACACAGCTTGTCTTAGAAAATTAAAAAAAAAAAGTTTCATTGACAGTGCCTCATTATTACCCGTTGACATTGCTTTCGTGCAAAACTTCGTCATATAAAAAAAAAAACTTTTTGAAAAAAAAAATGGTTTGAGAATCAGAACTTAAAACTAAATTAATAATTTCTAATGTGACTACCACTTTAGCTTTACAAAATATTACAAATGAATAATTTTTCATTAAAATGCAACTACTCATACTATTAATATACTTTGATGAACAAGAATATCTAAGTTTGACCGAAATAAATTTTAAAAAGATGCACTAAGTATCGTGCCTCCCAACACGAAATATTTTGTAACAAACCATCCATTAATGAAGAATCGTAAAACGAAGACGAATATGGCTTCAACCAAATTAGATATGATCCCTGCAAATGTAGCAAGCATATGGGCACCTGACTAAAGAAAGAAAAAGAGGGAGATTAGGAATACAATGCTAAAGTTGCCTGGAGGAAGATCTTAGCAGGAATGGTAGGATGGAAGGAAGAATATTGCCTGAACAAAGACAGGAGTGTTAGGAGACTCGACATGTTTTGTGTCAGAGCTGCACGAAAAGGAGAGAATATTGATTTTAAATATTATATTTAAGAAATAATAACCAAGCAAAGTGATTAAGTTCACACCTTATTCTAATAGAATCGGTAATTAAATCTTTACAGGTATAGCGAACAGCTAAATGTTAGAAAAATTCATATGATAAAGTGTAATTCGAGATAAAGGCAAGGGAAGGTGACTATGCTCTCAGAATTTTTTTCCAAAAGAACTTTTTTTAGTCTTTTTGTAAGCATGTGGGATCGTTCCAATTTCCTTTCAAGAAAGAGGGGAGGTAACAACTTGAGCTTTACCAAAATGTGCGAAATTAAGTTCCCTTTCCGAATCTTCTCATCTGACATCAGAATTTTTTGTAATCATCATTAGTTTTTTTTTTATCTCACGCATGGAAATTCAATAGATTTTAAAAAGATTAAAATACATAAAAGTAGCGAAATAAAAATAATTAAATCCCGTGATATGTTGCAGAGAATGTCATAATCGAAAATAAAATTGATATAAATTGACGCTGTATTGATGGGGAGGAGGAAAGACGATAGAAGTTTGTATATTCGTATGTGCTGCACTTTAGACAACATTGTATTAATCGTATTGATATCTCTGATTTTTGACACCGAAAAGCGGAGTGACTTCGAAACCCTTTTAAGACAGATTTTTTTTTCCCACTATTAAATTGCAATAAAAAGTTCTGAATATTTCCCAAAATATAACTTAATAACTCATTTTCAGTTTAGTAAAAAAAAATTTAAAAAAAGTTTGTAGTGATACAAAGTCACTACTATGAGAGAGGTGACATTGAAATATTAATGCTAATGTATTGTTTAAAATTGACAAAAATCTTCTTCCGATAATGTGTGTTTTGTACTTCGATAACTTTCTTGTTATCAACACACAAATTTTTAAAATAAATATAAAAAAAATTTTAATATCTAAACTTTTTTTATATAAAAAAAACACAATATAATTATCACCATATATATTACAAATATCTATGTTAAAATCAACGTTGGAAAAGTTGCAAGAAATATTATTTGAAAATGGGATTTTTTTTTTTATTTGCAACATTCTTAGGTCCGACCTTAGAGGAAATATTAGCACGTAAATCACTCCTCTAAAGGTCCGACCACCTCTATCATGTTGTCCTTTTTCGGCCTTATCTGAAATTGGTGCCTCTACACTTTCATCGATATCTGCTAACATACTCCTAGGGTACACTTTGACGAAATATTAAACAAAAATTTAACAAACCTTGTTAGTTCCTGGTGATTCCTCATCAGCTAAGGTTTTATGTACCTTAACTACTTCCACTGATATTGTGATGTCAAAACTAAAATTACCCACAACAGTTTTGTCATCACAATTTTTCCCCCAACAGGGATGAAGAGATAGAGGTGTAGTGCAGCTTCGAGGAGAACTCCTCCAGACTTAAAGTCTGGGGCTGTCTGCTGCTATGGTAACAAGCGAGAGCACATTTCTAATGTGGGTTAAATGGAGAATTGAAGGTGTCGATTGGTTTACGCAAGCTGACCTATGAAAAGATAAAGACAAAACTATTCACCCCACACCCCTATTCGAAGTGACTTTCCCTCGTAACCATAGTAACCGCCATGACGCGAGAATGATGTCTAGAGGAGTTCTCCTGAAAGCCGCACTATAATATATTTTAAATAAGGACCCGTTTTAAGTCAAAAGTGTCCCGGAAATTCGGATGTCCTGGGGTCTATTGACCAGAAATTTCCAATGTCTTGCGGCATCACTGCATTAATCTTCCAAAAAAAAAATATGGCGCAAAGTCACAGCCCTAAGTGCTGTATTCTTCTTTACCACGGCAGAGAAAATAAAGCGAAAGGCAGAAAAAAATTTCTATTTGCAATGTTACGTTCATTATACTAAGAATTTGAATATCAGTATATCTTATTGATAATATCGTAAATATTACTCACAAATGAAACCTTGCAATGTTAAATGCAGACAGCAAAAAATACACAACCAAAATACAGTTTTTCAGCCAAATAAGATTACTAATATGCATTAATAATTTCAGAAATTACAACTATTTAACAACCTAATATTACTTCTGAAACTGGGCCTAACTCTCAAATTAATATATTTCTCGTACCCAGCGGTAAAGAAAGACCTCATTTCTTTTTCGCGTTGGCAACAAAGAATTAAAATATTAAGTATGTAAGTTGTCATAAGCATGAAAGCATAAATCTAGATACTTACAAGTTTCCAAATGAAAATTCTTTTCTTCCACAGTCAAAGAAAAAAAAACATAATTATAATTTTGTTTCTGAAAGTTTTTCCATCGCATGACATTTATTCCAATTTAACATATTTTATTTTTATAACTTATTATTGACAAAAATATTAAATATTTAATGAAAGTTTAATTTTAAAGATTTTAATAATTGATTTAAATTAAGATTTTATACTAGGACACACTTCAAATGGTTTTAACTTAGAAAAAGTTAGTGATAATATTAAGTTACCCAACTTTATAACAATTGGGAAAAAATGACTGATTTAACCCTCATTGCCTACTTATTATTACTGTAAATTTCAAAAAAAAAAAATTCAGATTTGCAACAGAAATTTTTTATAACTTGATAAATTACCTGACCTTATTACTATTTTAACCAAAATCGAATTCCCTCATCTGATTCCCAAAATGCATAAAAATACAATTAGTTTTAGTAACTTTTTCATAACAAAATAAAAACTTCAGAACAATTAAATATAAATCATTTATTAGAGCATAGCAATATATGAATATTACTTTACAGCTAATTGCACTTATTTGTATAATGTACAAACACTTCACACACAAGTTTCTAACAAAGCTTGTTAGCCAGCTAACATTTTTAATTAACCATTTCATTATGACCACACACAGCAGTAAAATAAAACTTTCAATGTTTCCATAATATTATTGTTTTCTGATACTATTTAGAAAACATAAGACACAATATTTTTGGACGACATACAGTAAAACATTCAGAGTTTTCCAATGATTAAAATCCTTGAAGTACTGTAGTATTTAGTCATAATGAAAATGGTTAGGCTATTGTACCTATACAGTATAGAGTTAATAATTTTTCTCTCTAAATTAGAACAAAAAATTTCAATGAAAGACTAAAAAATTCGAAAAAAGTATTTTCACAACCCTCTAAGATTTTCTAAGTACTTCACAAGAAAAAAAAAAAAAAAANAAAAAAAAAAAAAAAAAAAAAAAAAAAAAAAAAAAAAAAAAAAAAAAAAAAAAAACGAGAAAAATTAATAATTAATTAAGACTGATCGTTACAAAAATACGAGCAATGCAATAAAAAGAAATAAAACTTTATAAATAAATAATGATAACATGTCAAAACTTAACTAAAATAAAGGGCTTAGTAAATTTAACGAATGGATTGAAAAATGCTGATCCTGATTTGATATTTCATTAAACTATATAAAAACCAGATTACTAATTCCTCCAGACTACTTTGCAATAGTAGAATAGGAACAAAAAAAACCTCGGCAAAAATGACAGTATTACAGTTAGGAGAATTATTTTTTTTAAAAAAAACTCTTTATGAGAATCATAGTAGACAAATTATCTGAAAAAAATATAAGGAAGAAAAAATTTACAATTAAAAAAAATATCACAAAGCAGGCTAACAAAAAGCATGAATACTAACAAAAATATAAAGTGTTAAAACATAGATATACCTATTTAAACAAAAAAAAATTAATACATAACAATATAATACTCTTTGAATAACAAACCTTTCAATTATTTGGATTTTTAATTATAAATTATATTCACATAAAAAGACATTTAGATTATTTATGTTTAAGAGATAAAATATTGCATATGAATTTAGCAATTCTGAAAACTACCTTTTAAAAGCATCTTCAGAAAATGAAAATGGTAATTACTATTATTTATATATTTCAATGAATGTTTGGTTAAAAATTCAAGATTTTATATGCTTATTAATTTCCAGTTAAAAAAACTAACAAAATATAATTTAAAATAGGTTAACTGTTTATCTTATTGTGAAAATTCAAATGTTTCTAAATGATTTTTTTACAAAACAATCACTTCTTTAAGAAAACCAACAATTATAGAAAATAATATATATATATATATATATAAGCCTTNTAAACTTTACAAAGGGAAATAAATGAAAAATTAGCTTCAATGTGATTTACATAATGAATGTTGTTAAACAAAAAATACTATTCAGAAGAATTATATAAATTTTAGATGTTAACAAAAAGATAAAAATTTAGTAACTTGAATTTTTAAATCAGTAAACAATTCCTTGAAACAAAATTACAGATTTCCTGATTTCTCTATCAAAAAAAAGGACATTTTAAAATTTCACTTGGAATTTAAATTAATCAAAAAGGCTAACGCATAAAAAACAAAGTATAATTTTATATTAATTCCTTGAACTTAATATTTTAAAAATCAATATTTTTAGAAAACATCTGAGTATTCCTCAAATAAAAATATAAAAAAAGTTAATTGAAAATTATGTCACAGTGCAAATTTATACAGTGCAAAATGTTAAGATCTTTTAAAAAAAAATTACATATTACAATATAAAAATTTGAATACTATACATACAATGACCATTGAACATGTGTATGGTAAAAATTATTTCACTGCTCTGCAAACAAAAAGAAATATTCTTCAGAATCCTGACACTATTAGTACTTTTTCAGATGTAAAATTACCACCATAATCTGACAAATTTTGATAATTTTATGGCAATGATTTTGTTTCACAAAAGGGGAAAAAGATTATTTATTCATTCAAAATCATTAAGTTTAAAAATTTAACACACATAGCAAACAACTGGAAACTTTTTTTTTTAGGATATTCTGCAGTAGTAGCAAAGAGAAAATTAAATTGACAATTATAAATAGAAACATTTTTATACTTAAAAAGAGCTTGTCATATCATATATGAGAGAATTTTATTTACTTATTTAATTTGTTTATATGCAGTGGTGATCAAGATTAATACCACCACTAATATGTAGCGGTGGTGATCACTTCTATTAAACCATATTTATTAAATCAAGAATATAAAATCAAGAATTTAAAAGTAAATCATTAAATATGTAACTATTTCGAAGAAAAAAAAAAGAAAATTTTCTGAAAAGTCTGGAAAAAAAGGCAACTACAAGTACGTAATATACAATTTAGTGCAAAATTTAAAATAAAAATCTTCATACAGTTAAGCTTTTGAATTTTTTGGCGAGGGCTTCAAAACATCTCCTCTACATTCATCAAACATTCACAAAACATTTTTATTATTTTGGGTTTAAAATTCTGAATAAGGAGCCTAAAATCCACAGAAAATAAATTTTAAAAAAATGCTAATTTTTATTTGATTTTTCCTTGAAAAATTTAAGACCATAAATTATGTTCATAAAATTATCCATATAAATAATTTTACAGTCGAAAATGAGCATAGAAGGGAGGCGTTTCTAAATAATGGTGGGTAAGAGGGGAAATGGAAGTCATATTCAGATTAAGGAGGACATTTTACATAAGGATCAGCCGAGATGATGCCAGGTCTGATTTC
Organism: Parasteatoda tepidariorum; assembly: GCF_043381705.1. Lineage (NCBI taxonomy): Eukaryota > Metazoa > Arthropoda > Arachnida > Araneae > Theridiidae > Parasteatoda > Parasteatoda tepidariorum. The sequence continues at coordinate 76,551,088 of NC_092206.1, read as the reverse complement.
TGTTCAGGGCAGTGTATTTATGGAAGAAAACAATCTCAGTACATAATCATTTTTCACAATTAAAAAATTTACAGCAATAAAAAATCTCTTTCATATACGACTTCAGATAATTTTGAGCATTTATCACATATTTATAACTGTACAAAAATAATTTATGCAAAATATTATCTACAATGGTATATCATTCACACAAATTTCATTTTATTCAAACTTGCTCAGTTCAAAAATTAATGAAATGTGCATTATATAAAACAATAAACTATGCTTTGAAATGTTTAAAATATTGTAGTGCAATGTTAAACAGTTCTAAGCAAATCAATTTATATGTAAAATATTTTATTTCATTTAGGTTAGAAAATTAAAATTCTCAAAAACCTTAAAAGCAGCTGGAATTGAGAAACATCAAGAGGTATATTACAGTCAGGTCAAATAATTTTTCAATCAAATATAAATCTTCTACATAAAATAGAAGAAAAAAAATGAAAAGCAATTAAGAGCAAACAAGTAATTAGGTTTCAGATAAGAAAAATATTTATACACACTTTATTTTAAAAATTAATATTAACAATTCTAAATTCATTTATTAAAAAAACTTTTTTTAATAAATATTTATAAAACATTCATTTAACAAAGTTTCCAGATGTAAATAAAAACAGATAGATCATACTACAGTAGGGAACCGATTATCCGGAACGATCGGGACCATCGCTATTCCGGATAACTGATTTTTCCGGTTTTCTGAATCGCTACAAAAAGCCGTTTTTTTATTGTTAAACACAACAAAAAAAAATTTTTTTTTGGAAATAATCTTAAAAAGAAGAAAAAACGATGGAGCAATACACTAATGATTATTTCCAAAATGATGGTAAGGTAAACATCTTTCAAAAAAGAACGAAAAATCCTAAAATTTCATAAGGAAAAAAAAAATTTTTTTTTTATAATGGTGGGAAAATTTATCGAATTTTGTTCCGGTTATTTGGTTTTCCGGTTTTCTGATTTCCGGATAACGGGTTCTGTACTGTATATTGTGATAAAATTTTATTTCAATAAAATTTTTGCAGGAGGACAGGCATCAAGCAAATAATAAAAATTTTAATATCAATGATTAAATTTCAATTAAAATCATTCACTTAAGCACTAAAATAAATCTTATTTCTCATTGAATAAAAATTTTACTATGATTGATCGATACAGAAAATGCAACTATATTAACAGGAAAAAAGAAGAAAAATGATTAAAAGTCTGACTGCACAATAACATTCTCTAAAGCAAACTTCTTTTATCATACTTCACAACTGAATATACATTAAAAACTATGTTAAATATATATATATATTTCATCTATTTGTTTACTCATGCAATTCTGTGAAGTTTGGCAGCTAATACTTTATAAAATGTAGAATAAATTCCATACATTCAACTGTTTAAAATTATTTGCTTAGAGCTGTATATAATTAACTTTTTTAACATTCATTACTAAAATTATTATTTCTCCCATAAACAATCAGGTAATGATAAAAATAATTGCACTTCAAATCAAGCAGACACCAAAAATGATTGATTGATTAATACAAATTCTTTTAACCGATATTTACAGTAATTACTAAAATATTATACTGCCATGCAGTCAAAAAAACAACGCAAGTGCCTTAAGATAGATTTCAAGAAAAGTGGCTTGACAACTAATTTCTCTTTTTGCTTATGATATGAACACTAAAATAGAATTTCAAAAAAACTGATAAAACCAAATTGAATTTTGAAAAAAATATCGCTTTTAATAAGTAGTTTATCATACAAGAAAGTCAAATACATAAAAATCTCAATTTTGAAATTTTTGTTGCTTGCATAGCTTTTTCTATTGCACGGCAGTATGTTAAATACATAAAATATATACTTATACGAAAATATTATCATTCCTTTTAAAATATATTTCATATTATTTAGCACTATACATTAATGCTAAAATATAAATAATTTTAATAATTTTTAGCATAACTCAAATTTAAAAGTAAATACTAGAATGATACAATTGAGTTTTCTAAAATTAATGAATTTGAACTGTAATAGAGAGAAAAAAATCATAAAGTTATATAACAAAAATGATGGCTTAACACTGCATAAATTAATTTTAAAAATTTTTTACTTGTCATATTTTAAACATTATCAGATAAGCCCATGTGTCTAAGTTTATTTAATCATGATTTTTCTTCCTAATTAACTAAAAATTATTCAGTTAAATTAAATTACATTAAACTGACCAAGTTAAAAAATATTCTGTTGGCATTTTGTAGTTTTATAATCAGAGGTTGTTGGCATTGCTGTTTATATACTATAATACATTATTTATTTCAATCAATGGCTAAATGCAGCTGGAAGAATTCTGAAGGAATCAAACCACTAAAATTCTAAAAATACTACAAGTCCAAAATTCTCTCCTTAAAAATAAAATGAGATACAAGATTGTATAACTCATCCAATACAATAAAAGAAGCCAACTAAACTTTAGACACCTACAAAACAGGTATCAGAGTTTTAGCCTCAAAACTTGAAGACTAGTGTTAGTCAATAAACTTTTATATAAAAATTGAGCAATTATTTAGTCTCGAGCTAGTGTCTCCATCTTTTGCTAAGCACAAATCTAAAAATGTCATGCTAAAATGTCAAAAAGGAAAAACATCAACTAAATTATAATCACGTTCTGAATATGTTCAGATATATATCTAAATTACCAGTGAACAGAAGAACATCAGATCATTTTTAAAATAAACCTGTTGGAGGCCTAGTAACTATTCCAATTTTTGAGTTCATTCAGTTATGATTAGAGGAGGAAATTAAATTGCCAGAAACTGCTCCAACAGATTTATTTTGCAATAAGCATTTTACATTTGAGGTGCTGGGAGCCTAGAAACTAAGAAATTACTGGATGAAATTTCATAATCAAACTGTTATCAGGTTACATACAAAAGAATGAAAACAAAATATGTAGTACAAATTTTTTTTTTTCATCTATAAAAATTTTTACATAATCATTAAAAAAAAACTAATATTTGGCATAATTTGATCCTGTAATTTCTTAAACAAGACTCTAAACACTGTTTAGTCCATTTTTAATACTATAAACAATTTTGAAACAAATTTCAAATAACAATTCAAATTTAAAATCTTCAGCTCCAATTTAATAAGACAAGAGTCACTAAACACTTTAGGACTGTTTTGCATTGTTTACATAGGTCAAACCACCAAAACTGGACATTTGAGAAAAACTTTTTACCCTTAAAAACTTACACAATCAAATATTGGTCTGCTCACTCACATCTGAAAAACTGCCGACTACTGAAAAAGGATGTTTTAGGAAATCTGGACCTCAAAAACTGACCCTTTTACAAAATCTAATCCTCAACTAACCTTTTAGATTTAAATACACACTTAAACAAACGCAAAACAGAACCCAGAGTTGGAAGTCCTAAATAAATTCCTGTAAAGTTCGATAGAACTTAAATTAAGTGAAAATGAGTAGGGGGAAAAAACGAATTTGGTAAAAAGGAAAAACTCCAGAACTAAAGGATTAAACATAAAAAATAAATATGTAAGATAAAATTGACCTGAATTATCATTCAAATTTAAAAAGACAAAGGTATTAATACTTATTAATCAAAAATACAGAGTAATGAATAACTGAATGCTGAATTAAATGGCACAAGGTCAGAATCACACAAAGTCATACAGTTATCAGACACAAAATAAGAGGTAAAATAAAAAAGGAACACTAGAGTACTTTAGGGCTTGAAACCTGAATCTATCTCAATGACAGCAACCCCTTAAGGAAAATGATAAAGAAATTTAAGCATTCAGAAGCAGGAAAAAATAAATTTATCTACTCATTTTTTGCAAGTGAATTAATTCTGCAAATGTAAAATACATCATGAGTTATAAGAAACTAATTATGATATTTATTCATTATGATATTTTTCATTAGATGAACAATTTTAATAATTAAAAACTTGATAAAATATAGTTGTATTTAAATAAGTATAAAAGAAATAAGTAAATAATGCTCTCACATTATAGGAAACAAATGATTTAAAACTAGTACTAAAATAAATGCATTAAAAATATGTACTACACACTCTAGTAGAAAAGAAGGGTTAGAAAAATTGGTAAAAATGATGCCTAAAAAGCATTGACTTTACAAAATCCATGAGCAAAAGCAGTATTGAAAGTAAGTTTTTATAAAATTATTTGGCAGAAAGAGTGGATGGAAGAAAGAAATACTCTTCACAAATTAGAGAATTTATCTCACTGGTTCTGGTAATATTTTTAATCTAAATGTAACTAGAGTCCCTGCATCTAACCTAATTAGAGAGGTGGGACATATTTGTAACTATCTGTAATTGGTTGCAGGCCGAAATTTACTGGAATAAAAGGAAACAAAAAAATTCTTCTTAGACCTAGCCTGCAGTGATTGACAAAGCCTCCTTATCTGATGGAATTTCAATATTTCAAATTAGTACTAATATTGTTTCTTGCTTTTAAAATATTATTTCAACTATTCAAAGTACTTTATCCAAGCAAAATCTATGTTAAAAATCTTTATATTATGTAAAGTAATTAGATTTTAAAAATTAGGACAGCTATACCAAGCACTTTGATTAAGTTTTTTACCATAATCTATGCCAAATAAACAGTTGATTTTTTGATAAAACATGAATTTTCGTGATTGCAAAGATGCAAACTAAAAATTAGGTATTTTATTACATTTAAATGGACGAATCTGTTAATCAATAATTTATGCAAAAAAAATTAGCTCAAAACAGTTAACATGATTTATACTAGACTAAAAAAGTAAATTTGAGAGAAACATCGCCAAAAGTGGCAACCGGCTGTGCCATCTTTTGCAACCCTAATCGGAACAATTTTGAAACTGTTTCTTCCCAACTCTTTAAACTATGTTAGATGCAGGAACTCTAGTTACAATCAAATATTACAAATCGTGAAAGCTTGCATTGACTTTAAAAGATGAATAGATGTAAAGACAGCTACAATTGTTTTGCCTGTAAAAAGCACTAAACTGCATATAAAATTATTCATGCAATGTAAAACAGTTTTATATATTAGTACATTAGTATTGAAATCCTAAGTGCGAATGATTGAAATACTTGCTATTGACAAGAAAATGATGACATGGAAGTATGAATTATTTGGCCTCTGACATATATTGTTTCAAACACATTTAAAAACCATGAGTAAAATAAATGTACTGTTAAAATTTAGAAAAATGCATCTATTAATGCTCTCATTCTAAATTATAAAATCATAATGCACTAAAAATAGAAAGGCACACATTGGCACACAAATGAATTGAACAAATTCAAAATAAACCATTGGACTTTTTCAACTCTGATTGTTTCCAAGATGGCATGTTGTAAAATTCTTCTTTTTTCATTCCAAGAGTTTCCTATAAATTAATTAAAAAATAACTGTAAATAATGATAATTTACATTTCTATGAATTTTGAACAATATTTAAAATTGTTCAAAATCTATAAAAGCTTTAAGACATATTGAATTACTTAAAAGCTTTTATTTGCCACCTTACTAAAATAATTAAAATAATATAAAGTTTAAAAGTTAAATTTGAACTGATAAAATTGTAGTAATTTTGCAAAAATCATTCAATACTGTATACTAATCTGTTTTTATATTACTAAAAAATTAGTTTGTTTGTTTTTTAATTTTTAATGATGCATAACTGCTATGATGTTGAAAAAAATCTTTAATACAGTAGAATCTTTAGGACAAAGGGCATAAATAGGAAAATCAAAACTGTCGGATAATCGGGAGAACTTTACAAGTTTATGTTTTAATAAATAACTAGTACAAGTAAAATGACACAAAATAAGTAGCAGCTTTAATGAAGTCCTTAGAAAAAACATGTGTTTTGTATTTCTACCTTATATTATGATATTATATCATTAAAAATAAAATATTAACACATTTTTGTTTCCTGTTTAATTGTTCTTTTTAAGCAATTATATTTTGGACGTCTCGTTACTACATTAATTTAATAACGTTTGTCGGAACCTTTTCAATGCATGTTGAAAGGAAGGTCAGTTAACATTGGTATCATATGAGCGCCTGAAAATCCAAATTCTACTGTATTAGCACTAGATTGCCCAAGGAAGTAATTTTGACTGTTTTTTTATTTCAATTAGAAAAACAATGAAGAATATAATGACACAATTTCTTAGAATTTTGTGACTTTTTGAACAACATATAATTTTTTAATGTTAATATTTACGAATAACCTGTTATATATCTGTATATAATATAAAAAATATTAAAAATCAATTTTAATCAAATTTCTTTACACGTTAGTTATTTCTTCACAATCCAGTCATTTTGACTGCTTGTGGGCAATATAGGTATAAACTAAGTTTCAGTCTTTCTAGTATTAACTAAAAAGAAACAAAGACTTTTTAAACAAATCTAAAAACAGACAATCTAATAAGGTGTAATTTCCAAATTACCTTTCTGAAATTAATGATAGCAGAACGTAGTTAAGGGTGTTTTTAAAGCTCATTTGCCAAAAAATAAACAGTTTGAGTGCCTTGTACACAGAGCCAAGATTTAATTTTGAGCAAAATGATTCAGCAAGATGATTTTTTTTTAGATGAAAAAAATTGATTGGACAAATATTTTAATTATTTAAAAACTCATTGAACTCATATATTTTAGTTAAAAACTGACATACTTACACAAGTAACTAAAACAAGAAAATGAAGAAATGAAATAACAAATTTTAAGTATTTTAAACCTAACTTAAGACATAGCAAACTATAAAAAAAAATTAAAATAATAATAAAATTTTTAAAAAAACATGTATTTACGTTTGCAATAGCCAATGCAAGCAAATTTACAGTATTAAGTTTTAAATGCTAAAATTTCATTGCATGTTCAAGTGTAAAAATAGGAAAAGAAAAAAAAAAGAATAATGAATCTTTTTACTTACGTGAAACTCTTCGTCTGTGAGGTAAGATTCCAGTCGTAACAGGTCTACACCTGAAGGACGTTGTTTACTTTGAAGTTCTTCAAGAGTGTAACGATCCCTTGTCAATTGGGACAAAACTTCTTGAACAAACATTACTTTCGAATTTTCCTACAAAACACAACCATATATTTGACACCATGTAGTCACTTCACTTGTATACAGTGCTTGTTTTTATAAAGTAGAAAACTCCTTAAGATTATTACTCAAATACAATTTTATGAAATAATAAAACCAGTGGACATTGAAAAAAAAACACTTTTTAATAAAAAATTAAAATCATAGAAATCTTTTTCTCCTAAATTGATTTATTTAATGGATATCAAGCATTGTGTGTATTAAAATTATACATTTTAATTAGAATAGATTAAAACTTACTTTAAACATTAAGTTACAATTTTAAGATGCACAACAAAAAACGGAATTAAGAAAAAATTTATATCATCAGCGTTATTGACGAAGCACTATAGAGTATCAAATAAGTGGAAACTGAAAAGTCTAGATCTTCTGCCAGAGGCATAAATTTAAGTGCTAAAAGTATCTACAAATTCTATTTTCTTCTTTTTTCATACTGAAAAGCTATTGAATTCTTAGTTTTCATTACTACTTTTATTCTCCGTCAGAATTTCTAAAACAATTTTATTACTTATTTCAAGATTTCAAAGTGGCAAAGGAAAAAATTATTCCTCATTGATAATTGTGTCAATATAAGTAGTCTGAACATGAAAAATAACAAAAAATTTTGTGAATTTTTATAACCCCTTGATAATTCCTTGAAAAATGGTTATAAATGTTTTCAGCATCTCCCACCAGCAGGTCCTGTGCCAACCACGCTTACGTTTTCGAAAGATTGAATTTCAGTATTTTAATGAATAACCACGGGCACTTATTTAAATAACATATTTATGTGACACTCATTGAAAAATAAATTTTTTTTTAAAAATCGAAAAGAAAAATATGATAACAAATAAGAATCACCTCAGTGGATTGAGTATTTAAATCCTCCCAACAGCTCCACTCGGGAAAAATATTAGTGAAAGATAATGGCTCAAAACCAGCATGAATTACATAAGCTTTTGGAATATCTTCAGAGTTTTTTGCTAAAAATATAATTATACACAAATCAAACTCAATTTGATAAACTATCTAAAAGGAATGAAAGAAAAAACAAAAGAAAGCGAAAAAAATTGCTTTGAAAACCATAACAACATCATAAAATCTATTCTTCCCCACTTTATATTCTCTTTTGCAATGAATATTTAAAAAATATATTACATAGGCTATTTTTGACAAAAACATTAGAATATTTATTTAAGCAAAGCAAATATATTCTGTAAAGAATGTTATCTAAATTTAATAAAAATATGTGAACTAATTAAAAAATATGTTCTTAGACTTTATTACAGTGAGTAGAAGAAAAAACTTTAGTTAGGAAACTAAAATTAATAACTTAACTGGTCCAAAAATTTTAAAAATTTATATTTTAATTAATTACAATATTGACATCATAAAATAGCAGTATCTGCAAGTAGTGACAGTAGTGTCTACACTTCTAATGCAATACATGTTTTATGACAAGAATTTATTAAAAGAAAAGTTTTGAAATAATAAACTTTAGATTAATACATTTTCCCTTTTTAATTGCTATCATCTAAAAAAAGTTTTTTTTCATGCGTAGATTTTATGTATTAACTTTGAATTTGAATTTAACGAGCGACTAGTTTTAAAGAGTATTTTACAGTTTCTCGAGCTCTTTATTTAAAAAAAACAAAGTAGTAATACATACCCTGACAATATTGCAGCGCTATCTCCATAACTAATCGACGGTTCACATTTAACCGCAACTTTGCAGAACCAGTAGTCAAATTTTCACTTTCGGGATCACTTTTATGTAGCCATCCTTGCCATACAAATACTTCATGGTTATTATCCAGGAGAAATAAGGCTAAAAATGGTATATAAAAATTAGACTATTTTTCCTTCTTATTTAAATAAAGTTTTGAAAAAAAATGCAAATTAAAAATTAAGTACAGTGAATGAAACTAATATAATCACTGGTTTATAAAATAAACCGCTTTTTAAAATTGGATCATCAAAAGAACAGAACCATTGCAATATCACAACACATGAAAGTAATTCTTTAACAAAATCATTATCGCGATTTTTTACAATTAAATTTTTGGAAAGCATGTTTCAAAAAGAAAAATGGCATAATTTTTTGTCTTTACTAATTTTAAAAGATGTGAGGCATTTAGATAACGCATTCCATTCTACAAACAATGAACAAAACTAACATTACAGGTGTTGTTTACACTGTTAAATGAAATTGAAAGGTGATAGTTAAAAAATAATTAAACGGAGAGGGGAGAGCAAAAGAATATAAATGAAAACTGCCATAGAATTAAGGAAAATTATTGAAAGCTTCATAATCATCCAATGTTACTCACCGATTAAACCTCACTGTTACGAAAGACTGAGGCTTGGTCGAAAAAGAACTCAAATGTAAACAAATTAATGAATAGATTAGATGCCTTACGTATTCAATCAGATAAAACATGTCTATTTTGTTCATTATTTCAACAAACGAAAAGTTGTTGTTGTTGTTTCTAATGCTGCTTGCCACACGGGCAAGCCTGTTTGGTGAAACCTAGCAAATTTAAGGCAGAGTGTGCGTTTTTAATTTTTCAGTGGCGCCATCTATTGCCAAGAATTCGACTTCTGTCACACCATACGTCGCACCCGTTTATGGGACGGACCCATTCATTCATCCACAGATCATAATTTTGACCTGAATCAGAGAACAATCGATCTCCAATCCAGTACCCCCAGTGGTATTGATTTATTATGGGAGAATGGAGAACTTTTGCGACTCGACAGATTTAACGTCCATCAGTCAGTTTACTACACGGAGAGTCTTCGGCCGAACTCTCGGACATGGGCCCATTGCCCTACCAGCTAGGCTATCTCGGCACAATCGAAAAGTACAGGTCTGAATTTGTAGGTGAAATTTTAGGCCAATTTGTGGTCATATATTTAAATTCATCTATGAATAAAGATTGAGATTACATTTTTAAAGTCAATTTAAATCCAAATTCTTAGACATCAATATGCCTAAATAGCAAAATTTGAGTGTTTAAGATAAATTTCAAAGCATGTTGAAAATTTCTTTAACACTCATTGTAGTATTAAAAGTTTAGAAACTTTAACAAATGATTTTGAGTTCTCAATTTAAAATTCTGCTAGTAAAAAATAATTTTAAAAAAATATCATAGATTTTTACTAAAAGCCTGTATAAAAATTTAACAATTGGATATTTTTAATCACAGATTTCAAAAATTTTGAATGTAACTAAACATTATTTTAAAAACAATAATAATTAGATAACATTCTCCCATTTCACCATTTTTAAACTTTTGTGATTATTGAATAATTAAATGGATTAAACTATGTTTAAATAAAATGTACAAAGAGAATGCTTGAAAATTTTTATACAACACATCTCTTTTATAAAAGATTTGATTTATTACTGCATCATCTAAAAATGTAAATATGTGAACTGAACTTTAAATTACCTTTATAAATTTTCACGATTGTAACATAAAGTTAATCAGGTTTATCAGGTTATTTATAAAATTATTCAAATTTAAAATTCTTTTTACAAGACAAGAATATATAAAATAGCCCAATAACTTTTTTAAAATTTGTGAACAATCCTCCAGTTTTTAAAAACAACTCCAATATTTTGCATGTAACAGTAGAATTAATTATGTTTTTAAATTAAATGAACTGTGATTTGACATTCAATAGCGATATAATGCCACCACTTAATATCTGAAAAGTTTTAAAACTTAAGTAAAAATGTAAAGATTTCGTTTAAATCTTAGAGCTATCCAAAATTGAACCTTTTGCAGAAATTTGTATCGGAAATCAATGGATGTAGGTAGAATTCTACCAATCTGTAAAAAGTTGTGGCACATCTGTTCTAAGAATAAAACAAATTAGAAATAAATAAAAAAATTGTTACATCAATGTACAGTCTTTCTCCTTGGCCTTAAAATTGAGTGATACTTTAATTTCATATATAAGCCTTTATATTGAGATTTACTTCTTTGAGAAAGTCATATAATAACTGAAAATTCTTGAAATAAGTAAGATAATCTTATAATTAGAATTAAAAAATATTCCATACATAAATGAAACTTACCAGGCTGTGATGCATTCTTTAAATCTGACTGCAGAAATGGGAAAGGGCATGAATGAGTTTTTGTAAAGTGAGGACTAACTATTTCTTTAGCACACATGCTACCTGACATGCTATCAATTAAAAATAACCTTGGTGTGAAATCATATGAATACTCGCCTAATAAGAATAAAATGAAATAAATAATTAAATGAAGAATAAAATAAATTTCGTACTATTTACTACAACTAAATCTAGACGTTAACAGTGTATAATATATAAAAACGATGTAATAATTAAATTCAAAATTCTTCCTAATACAAAACATGCGAAATATAAACCTAAACTGTTTTTCCCCCCCAGTTTTCAACTACACATCAACTAACTACATAACAAAGTCAACTACAGAAAATAAGCAGAAAGTTATACCTCTTTATAATTCAGAAAACCAGTAAAAAAGATAAAGCAAAGTGGAAGATGTAGCATTCCTAGTTGTATTAAAAATGACAAAAATATTAAGATACTTTTAAGCACAAGATATAACAAGTAAGTAGGCCTAAAAATTTAAGTGTTCAGTCAGTAGGCAGTGGCCAGTAGACTCTGATAACTTAGCAGCCACTTTTACACCTCAAACCTCAGGAGTGGATGACCAATATTGATAGGTTCCTTTAATTTAATAGCCACATTTGCATTTTTTTTTTTATTTTGCTAGGATTAAATTATATTTATTTTTAAAAGAAATTCATATTAGAAATAATCTACAGCTATTAACAGTTAAATCAATAAAATAAAAAATAGCATAAATACATGACACAATTTAGTTAAACACACACAAATTCAGAACTAATAAAAAAACTTTCTTTAAAAGAACTTTATTTAAAATATTTGAAGAGGTAAAATACATTTAACGTACACAGTACAACTTAGAAATATTTAAATTGTTAAAGAACTCTCTTTCCACATGAATCTTTCCACCACAAATGGATGTATTCTGAAGGATCAAATTTTGATTGAAGATATTTGACATTTTTATAAAATTCTGCCTTCCAGGGTCTCTTTTTCTGCATCGATGTATTTTCATCATTAAATGATTTTTTTAAAAAAAAGAAAAAAGAAAAACAAATTATGAGATTTTTCTCATAACTTGTCACCAGTTGTTTATTTAATTAAAACCACCACATTTTTTAGTTGACCCACCATGTGGTGAGTGGTTATTTTCAGATCTATAAGTAAACATTTAAACAAATATAGAAAATAGAAAAACTTTAGAATTTCATTATACAATATTGTTACATAGCTTTTAGATCTTAACTAAAACTGTAATGCTCATACAAAATAATAAATTTTAATTACTATTATCATTTTTCCCTTAAGGTCATACCACACCAGAAAACAATTTAACTTTTCAGCATAATGCAATAGCGTTACCTAGCGATTAAAATTTTTAAAACTCATTATCTTAAAACAGTGGAATAGGTTGTGTTTTTTTTTTCAACTTACTATTTGATAAAGAGTAATAGTGGTCTTCACATTCATCACACCATTTCCAAAACTCTGAAGGTTCAGATCCTTCATTAACTTCAGACATAGTGAGAGTCACATCCTCACTAAATTTCATTTCATTTGGACGGCTGAAATGTTAAAATAAAAATGAACTTTAGAAAAAAATCCAAACATAAATTTAAAAGGATTACGGAGAAATAATCAGAAATTAACAAAACATTAGAATTTAAAATTTCATTTCATTTGGCTTGCTGAAATGTTAAAATAAAAACAAACTTTAGAAAATATCCAAACATAAATTTAAAAGGATTACAAAGAAATAATAAGAAATTAACAAAAATTAGAATTTAAAATGTGCTTGAAAAAAAAGAATCCAATTATTAAAAATAAAGTTTACTAAAGATCTGAGAAATAGATATTATCATTCTAGGATAAAGTATCAGTCATGCATTTGTTTTTTCATTTTTTTTTAAAGTTGTTTTTTAACAGTGAAATAAATTTCAATGCAAAAATATATTTTTATAAAATATCATTTATTTAGTAAAAATACTGTAATTTGAGTTATTAGAAAAAGTATATTGGTAATTTAATAAATCCAAATAAAGGATATATTGAAAATTTAACAACAAACATCACACATCCCTTTTTAATCAACAGAAATTTGAAAAATTAAATATAAATGCATTTATTGTGCAGCATCAATGGCGCACATTGATTGATTGATGACGTACATTAGAGAAAGGGATAGAAGTCTAAAATAGAATAATAAGCAATAATACTACAGTAAAATCTGGTAAGTTGACTACTTGTGAGACAAAAATTTAATTATACACTTAATCAAGTGGTCAACTAACTAATAAAGAGAAAATTAAATTATTAAAAGAGATTTTTCCAGCATGGTGAGCTTTAATATTAAGATCAAATTAGCTGATCAACCATGTAAATGTTACAAGTGCGAAATTTTAGGTTATAGGCTTGAAATTATTCCTTGATATATGTTCTGCATTTATACAAAGTGTTTTTTCCAAGTCAAAGAGTTTTCACCTACTATAAGAAGCAGTTAGATCAAACGTTAATTAAAGCTCCAAACAAATCTTTAGTCCAAATGTAAACGTATTCAACATGTGTGCCCTTAATTTAATATGATGCATTAAACATATGTTTTTTTAACACCTTACACAACTGAACAAAAATGAAAAAAGTTTATTATATAATTAATAAAAACGAAATAGGAAACAAAAAATTATGACAAAAAATAAAAACTATAACAGAAAAAAAAATTATAAGGACTCGTAACTAGTCAGTAATATACTTAACCTTTGCCCATAACCTTAACCATTTTGTAAATTAAATCCCATACGAAAAAAAGGCTTTCAAAAAATTCTATTTTTACAAGTCAGTTATTTTGTTTTATTTTAATTAATAATTTATTATCATTTTTACAAGTGCAAAGCACTACCTCACCTCATTAGCTAATTTAAAATTTATTAATTCATGTATAATGCATGTTTGTAACTCATGCTAAGTAGAGAAGTCAAGTAACTTAATTTACATTCTAAGGGGTAGGTTTTACTACTGCTAAGTACTCACGTAAAATTTTATGAGTTAATACAAAATTACTTCATTTAACTACATATAATCACACCACTCAATAATAATCAATAATCTCAAATAAAAAATAAAAATAAATAAAATAAAAAAAAACTTAAAAAGATAGAATACTGTAAATTAAAGGAAAAAAAGTAAATTTTCAAATTCAAAGCTTTTTACTCAGTGTAAGCACGAGATTGAAAGAACTACAATTACTTAAAATTGAAATACAATGAATGAAATTATGGGAACTTAAACTTACTTTTCTATAAGTAACTGCACAGAATTTAGAATAAATTCTTTAGTATATGCAGCTGATTTACAGCCATGCCAAATGTACAGCTTTCCGGTATTTCGATTAACCAGCAGAAAAGAGGTGCGACTGCGTAAACTTCCTTTTGATAATTTTACTTCTTGAAGTACACTTTCTGTTTTCATATCACCACGTAGCATGTATAATTTCCATGACACTAAAACAAACAAAATATATAATTTTTTAAAAAAAATACAAAAAATAATTTAACATATAGTGAAGTTCTGTAGGAGAAAACTAAACAAATTGTCTCAAGATAAATATTCAATACATATATAATTATAAATAAAATAAAAAATAGTGACTAGTGTGCTTCCCTCTCATAATTTCTCACGTAAATTCAAATTCTTAATTCAAATCTTATATTTTCCTCCAATATAATACTTTCATATTAAATAACTAAGAAATTGGATTGAAAGTTAAGTTTTAACAACACAAAACTCAGATATACCTATAATAAAGCAAAAAAATTTAAATGGAGGGATAATTTATTTAAAATCCCAAAATAAATATGAAGAACTATGTCTCATGCAAAAATAAATACGACAAGAATTAGAAAATAATAAAAGATTATGAATACATAACAATGAAGTAATTTGCTGAGCAGGAAAAACATAAAAGAAAATTAATAAAAATGATAATGAACAATATAACTGCATGGCTGCTACAATTCGTTTAAAAAAATCATACTACACATTTTTAGTTTTGAAATTTAAGATTGATTATTTTAAGCTGCAATTCCTTTTAACTATCAAACCTCATTTAACCATTGATAGAACATTTGGTTACCGCCGACAATAACATAGACAATGAGATTCGGAAGCGTCTAATTTGTTCAAATAAAGCTTTTTATGGTTTAAAACGTTTTTTCAAATCCTCTCTTTTATCAAAAAATACAAAACTTTTACTCTATAAAACATTAATTAGGCCAATACTTACCTATGGCTCTGAGACCTGGAGCCTAACTCAAGCTGGTGAAAATAAAAATGCCATTTTTGAGAGAAAAGTTTTGAGGGCCATCCTTGGAGGGATAAAAATAAATAATTCCTGGAGAAGACGATATAATACTGAACTGTATAAAATCTACAGAGAGCCAGATATTGTGAAATTCATAAAAAAATAAATTGAATGAACTGGGCAGCTCACATTTTCAGAAGGAATGATGACTCAAATTTAAAGAAAATCCTATTACACAAATCCCTAATGAACAGGAAAAGAGGTAGACCCAGGCTGAGATAGCTGGATTTAGTTGAGACTGATTTCCTTACTCTAAAGGAGAAAAACTGGCGAACAAGTGTCAAAAGTAGAGAGCAGTGGATTCGAATTCAAAGGAAGACACTGGCCCACACTGGGCTATCTAGCCAGATATGATGATGATGAGAAAATTTATCTTCATTTCTTGATGCTTTTACTAAAATAACAAACATAACAAATTTCCCAAAATTATTTCATGATGTTGGTGATCGCCATATAGTGGTGGTTGAAATATTGTCTCCAGAAAAATGAATAAAATTGCTTAAGTAAAAATTTTACAATTAAAGTAAGAATTAGTATATTCAAAATGGCCATATTTAAAATACACAAATCATAAAGAAAAGAAAATCCCTTAAAAGGATCAAGATAAAATATTCTCTTACATCAAGAGAATTGTTACCATCAATAATATTCAAAGCCACAAATTTGAAAATTGAAAGTGAATGAATTTATTCCTAACGGACACAAAAACATAGAGAGGAGATCCCAAATAGGCGAATTATCGAAATATAACATAGCCAAAATAAAGCCAACCCCGCATAATCAATATTAGGTTTGAAAATACCTTGGCGATCGCGAACCACCACCAAGACTGTAAGAATTATTATAATCGTGTAACTGAAACATGTTTGCAGTAAGAAATTAATAATAAAGAGTTATAAATAGATTTTTGTTTTCGATTAGGCATGACAGTGAATTAATGAGTCTACATTATATTGAAATAAAAAGTTAGCCGTTACATTGATCGATAAGAAAAGAATAAAATATTTTATGCTCGCTTTTATAAAGATTAACTTATTGATTTAATTTAAATATGATTCGATTAATATGATTAGAAAAATAAGCTTAAGTAATTAAAGATATTTTGAAAGGTAGGAAATATGCCAATTGCGGCATGACAGCTATTTAAAATGTTTTTCATTTTAAAACATTAAAACATAAATGAAGTTAAATATCTTTAAAACTCAAAAGCAATAAATGATATTTAATTTTTATGGAAAATTAGAATCAACTTGTGCATACTAAATCAAATGAAAAATAATAATAAATAATTTCAATAAAAGTGAATTATGTGACTAAGTCAACAAATACCACACATACCATCATTATCATCAAGATTTTTATCTCTGCGACCATCATGCACAATCATTTGACCACGAAATAAGTTGAGAAAACATGGAGGCTCTTTTCGACAGCTAACTCGCACCTTGAAAATAAAACAAAAAACTTATTAGTTACACATTAATCATGTACAGTAGAGCGCCGATTATCCGAACTGCTAGGGACCGAGCGTGGTTCGGATAATGAAAAGTTCGGATAATTGAAAAGTTGTTTAAAATCTAGTTTAAATGATTATTATTTATGCACTAACTTCCCTTCACACTTTTTCTAGGCTTATGCCTGGCAGTACTATCTAAAATAACTCTGGAGTGTTTAAAAGTTTTATTTTCAAATTTTAAATATTTTTTATTTATTTGTTTTAAACTTCTTTTACATTTTAAATTATTTTTATCATATTTCAGCATTTTATAATTTTTTTTATCAATTACTGATTTTACCACATTTTTCTTTATTTTCCATTGTAAAAGAGAGCCAGCAAAGACTTTTGTTTCAAAGAAGATGCTCTTTTTTGATCAGCCATATCCCTTATTCTTTTTAAATAAATCAACTGAACTGGATCAACATCATTTTGACGTTTTAGCCAATTCATTGTAATATCTAATGAATCGCATACTTCTATATGAGAAGGTCCACTATCTTGAATTTTATCACCTACTTCTTCTTCTTCGTCTACGGAGTTCCAATTTTCATTCAAAATTTCAGCAACAATTTCATGATTTAAAATTTAAAATCCTGGGTTGTTTTCAGTGTCTCGACACCAATCTTCTATTTCTTCTGCTGTATAACCATTCCAAGATTTAAGATTCCAAGCACTGTAATCACTAATCATTAACCATAAGTGACAAGTACCCATCCCCCTATTGTAGAACTTCAGCACATATCTATTCATAAACTCCTTCCTCATTTCAACCATTGTAGACTGTCAAATTGAAGCTCGCATTCTTAGAAGATAATTTTCAGTTGCAAAGGGCTAAAGGGGTATGTAGGTTTAACTGTATAACAGTACATGCATGTATTAGCTACTATAAGAAAACTGCTAAAAAAGGTTGTAAATTAAATATGATCTTCAGATTATGGATATTATTTATTCTTCTAAATTCAGAAAAATTGCCGATAAGTTAAAAAGTATTCTAAACTTTAAAAAAAGAAGAAGAAGCGAATTCGGACATGGTTCGGATAATTGGACGTTCGAATAATAAGGGTTCGGATAATCGGCGCTCTACTGTATATATATATCAAAAAGTGCTACACAATCATAAAATATAAATACATAAATAATTAATGATTTAAATGTACAATATAGTGCTAATGATTATTGATATAAATGTAGAAACCTAAGTGTTTTCAGATGACTATCGATTGACTAATCACCATGTCAAAATAGTCACCAAGTCTTCAAAGTATCAAAGAAAATAGCAGCAACTTTACTTGAACTGCTATCTATCACATGTAAGTTTAATTTTTGAAAACTGTTTACATTAGAATGTTAAGATGTACTATTCATTTTGGAAATTGATAATGATGAAGAAACAACCAGAATGGAATTCTTCCTAAATAATGAAGCATGATGTTTAATGATGATTGACAATTTTTGCCATGTTCCGTGCCTCACTTAGCTAATGGACAAGTACCAAATATAAAAGACTAATAAAATGTTAAAAAAATCAAAAAAATAACAAATTCTTGAAAGCTTACATTATAGATAATTTGAATTATTAATTGAAGAAAATGTGATAACAAAACACATTTTGCAAAGCGTTATCTATGACTTTAATTTAGAAAAAAAATAGAAATATTGACTTGAAAATTGAATAAAGTATAGTGAATTCTAATTAAT
Source organism: Parasteatoda tepidariorum (assembly GCF_043381705.1). Classification (NCBI taxonomy): domain Eukaryota; kingdom Metazoa; phylum Arthropoda; class Arachnida; order Araneae; family Theridiidae; genus Parasteatoda; species Parasteatoda tepidariorum. The sequence continues at coordinate 76,532,245 of NC_092206.1, read as the reverse complement.
GTTGAAAAAAAACAATGGTTTTTTCCAACATTGTTTTGGCCTAAAGAATGGTTTTTTCCAAAAACAATTCTATCCACAGAAGTATAGTTGGCATAATTTAAAACTGGGTATCTAAATGGAATAAAATTAATAAATAAAAATTAAAAATCATTTTTAAACTTTTGATTTCAACTAACATGTGGTCCTTTTTCTTCATTCAAGTCGATTGTCATTAATGCTGATGCACCTTTCTCAGTTATTGTAGACTTGTCTCCTTGCCAAAAAAAATACACCCAGCGTTTTCGTCCAACAAAGGAATATCGTGAGGCACCACCTTTCAATGTCCTCCCTAAAAAATTTTGTTAAGAATCTTAATAACTACAACATAAGTTATGTAACAGTCTTACAATATTACCTGAAACAGTATTACAGCATACTTTGATCTGAAATAGTTTTAAACTATGCTTTGATCTGAAACAGTTTTAATGTATGCTTCGATCTAAAACAGTTTTACAGTATAATTAAAACTGAAACAGTTTCAGAGTGCACTTTGATCTGAAACATTTTTAAATTAATCTGAACAATTTAAAAATTGATGATTCCATCTGAAATATTTTGATTTGAAAAGGTTTTAATATATTATTTGATCTATAACAATTTTACAGTAAACATTTAAGTGAAACAGTTTTAAAGTAATATGTAGATTATCCATTCATGTCTTTTTGCTTAAAAAAACTTAGACTTAAGAAAAAATTGGCTTTTTTTTCTATTATTATCAGTAGAAGAACAAAAACACCTTTTTGCATTTCAATGAATTATAGCCAAACCAATATATTTTTACAGAAGCATATAATAAGAATTCAGAAAAAATAAAATTTCCAGCAATTCAATGCATATAAAATCGAAATATTAACAGTGCCTAACATAAAAAAGTCTTTAGAATGAATATTTATTTTGTTCCATTCCATTTTATTTATGATCATTAATCATTTTCATTTAAGATATAACATTTTGGATTGCAAAATAACAGAAAAAAGAATTTGGTTCACTCTGTGACACATATTTAATCACAATCCATATACAAAATCTACATAAAAAGGCAATACATTAATTTATAACATTTCATTATTCTAAATTTAATTTATACGAACATAATAAAGACAGATTTCACTAGAGGCACAAATGCAAAATTACTCAGAAGTATTAATAATCATAAAATCTAAAAAACATCTCCCTAACTTTTCCCCTTTTTTTAAGCCACCAAGATTGATTTTGCTTAATTTCCCCGATTTTTGTAATCAATGGCATATGTATAGATTTTTTTAAATATATTTTTCATCGGTTATTTTAACACATTAAACATATTACAAAACCTTTATTGCCATTAAAGTTGAAAATAAACTTTAAAATTAAAAAAAACTATTAAATATCCTTTTTTAATAAAAAAAATAATATACTTTAAGGTACCTCAAACTCAAATTAATTTTCCCTGACTTTTTGGGTATTTTAGCTCAATTTCCTGACAATTTCTCAATTTCCCCAGACTGATATAATTCCAACTTTTCATTATTTTCCTATTCTGTGGTCACCCTGAAAAAAATCAAAGTTTAAATCAAAGCCTGCTTAGAAAACAAGTTAATTTTTCACCAAAATTCAAAATTTTTTTTAAATTCCATCAACAGTAATTTCAAAATAACTTCATTTGCAACAACAACAAACATAGTCAAAGAACAATTTTTAAAAAAAAAAAAAAAAAAAAAAAAAAAAAAAAAANAAGTTTACATTGTAAAGTGCAAAAAAAAAAAAAAAAACAATGAAATGTCTCTGGATTCAATGTTCTGGAGAATGTCTCTGACATACAGCAAAAAAAGTTTATTAAATTTCTCTGGTCAACAAGTCAATTTTTAACAACATTTTTAATTAATCCCGAAAGTAGTATAAAAAATACCTGGTTACATAGTGAGATTGCAGCAAACTGCAAATTTTTTATCTTTAAGGGACATTTTTTACTTTTTATGCAACAAAAAATAAAGAATGCCAAAGAAAAAGCAAAATTATGATGAGTAATACATACCTGTATTACTAATCATATATTGCCATCGGATAACATAAGTATCAGAATTGTGAAATTGCCCCCAACTTTCTTCCGGCATAACTTCATAGCCATGTTCAGATATATGCCACATTTTGTGGGATATATGTGTTATTCGGAAGTGCCTTCGTTCTTCCTCATCGTGGTATTCCAATCCTCTTCCTATGTGACTGTTCTCTAAGATTGTATCTGGCTCCTTTACCTCATTATACAACATTGATTTATAATCACAGGCTTGAAGATCTGAGATGCTAGTAGGTACAGCATTGGTCTAAAAATTAAAATTATTACTATTAACCAACTAATTATTTTCAACTTCAAGCAAATGCTTAATATTTTCATTAATTAAATTATCAGTTAAAGATCAGGCACAGTAACAAGTTTATTTTAGGGTTAAAGAAGAGAAATATGTAAGCCACAATTAATTTAAAAACTAAGAGAAAAGTAGGATTAAATAGAATATAATTTTTGATAAGTTATTGAAGCATTCAAAAACACATTTGAATTATAAAAAAGATCCAAGAAAAAAGTAAGATTAGTTTAGAAAATACAGAAATTAAAAGGTTAACAGAACAAGACATGAACATTATCATTTTAATTATAATAGGAAGTAATAAAAACAAGAACCTTAGAAACATTGTTAACATTTACAAAATATTGCTATTGTCTTACACAAAGATGAAAAATATCTAGGATAAAAAGTGATCAAAGAGTTTAAACAACAATATTGTTGATGCTTGCAAAATATTGTTATAGACTTACACAGGGGTAATTGTGAGCCCAAGCCGAAATTCCGGAAAATTTCTTGAGTTAAAAAAAAAAGTTTAAGTTTAAAAATTAGAAAAAAATTTAAACAAGGTTTTTTCTTTCCTTTTTCTCAATATTTCTTAAATTACTTAAAATACATTTAAAATTTTACACATACCTATACCATTTACACATACCTATGACGACCTGGAGAAGTAATTAAAATTTACAAATATGTCTTTTGTTCTTGAGTTTATGATTATAGCAACTATTTACTGATAAAAAATGAATATTAATCATGAATATAAGCTTATAAAGTATCTCTCTGGCTCTCCCTTACAAACAAATAAAATAAACTGTGTTTTTAAGATCCACCTTTGAAAATTTGATTTCCGGAAACTTCTGTGATCAATGATTTTTTTAAATGTCTGGACCTTCAATCTCCGGAAACTTCAGGATCACTGTTAGCGAAAAATCCGGAAATCCAGATTTTTTCCGGAGCAAAATCAGCCCTGCTTACAAAAGCTACTACCACAAACACAATTGAAAATTTTCAGTTAAGAATGTATCAAGTAACTTAAATTAGAACCAATCTTTTTTATTATAAAATACTTAAAACAAACATCCAATAATATTACATTAAATAATTATCCCAGTCAAAAGCACTTTTAACATACTTGAACCATGGTTAAGTCTAAATGCAAAAATGTCACACATCAACATTCCTATTTTGAAAAAATATGATCTTAATATACCTTATTGCGATTTTCATCGTAAGTCCTTTTTGTAATGAGAGGGTGTATATTAGGCCAGTCAAAAAACTTTTCCTTAAAAAGAACTGGCTCTCTATGCTGGCTTGTTTTTGTAAATGTAGCCCATGTAGGTCTATTGCTATCTTCATTTTTTATGGGTCCATCTGAAAACATAAAAACATATTCTAAACATCATATTAATTTTTAAAAAAATCATATTGATTATAAATGTTATTATAATGAATTCTGTATTAATTTTTTATTCTATGTTATAGTTTTGAATCATTTATTAACTATTATTGTGTTCTTCCGACTGTATAATGCACTTTAAGAACAATAAAATTTTATAATAAATCCTCAAAATTTTATAAGATTTTTTATTATTATATTTTTTAAAAAATTTATCACATTTTGGAAACATAGTTCTTTGTTCAATCAAGCCTGTGAAAAAATTTGATTAAACAATAATGAAGAGGATAAAATATAACAATAGATATTCACATGGTTTGCACATCATGTTTCTATTTTAAATGCTTATTTCACATTTTCCACACAATATTGTATCATATATACCCATAGGTTACAAAACTGTATAATATAAGCCTTAAATAGTTGATTTTTACTGATTTAAATTGCAGATGATGCTGACTAATGAAACTCAGAACATTGGGTCTCCAACAGTAAGACTAGTGATCATAACTAAATTAAATAATACAACATCAAAAAAAATTTCATTATCCTATTAACTTGTAAAATTTTTTCTCCATATTAAAATACACAGTTGTATCAAAAAACTGTTACAACATGGTGATAATTCTTACAATGCAAACACTATTGGATGAAAAAAATATTAAAAGTTTCAAATTTGTAGAGAATCATTTAAAAAGCATCTTGAAATGGAAATAGGAAAATTTTGTAGATGGTGGTATAAAGCACAAAGAAAATTCTACTTCCTTTGAATACATTACAGGATAGTTAATCTCTATCTAGAATAAAATAATAAATTAATAAAGTTTTTCTTTGAAGAAAAAAAAGGACAAAACAAAAATCAAACATACCAAAAGTAGAATTTAAGGGATTTATATCACATTCTGAGTAGTTGTACCCGGTATCCCACAATTCCTTAGCTAATGAAACAGCTGATTTTCGGAGGTCAGATGTTGCCAGTTTTCCACACCAAACATACATTTCAGCGCCAAAATCAAAAACATAAATCTGTAAAACATTTATGCTTCAGTTAAACATTTTAACTGCAGATACAGTACTAATTTTAAAAATTTAACATAATGTAAATATTTTATACATCAATAAATAAAGCTAATTATTTTAACTAAGACATAGTACATTTTTCTAAACCTTTATATTAACAAGTGAAAATGTATACCAAGAATAATTATAAAATTTAGTAAGGAAAGTCTTTTAATTGTTTTAGTAAACATAGCATTTAAATGCTATGATTGTTTTATAGTTGCTACAATTAGTTTTATGAAGAATACAGGATACACATGGATAAAATGTATCACTTTATGGCACACAAGCTTGAATATACTACAAATGTGCTAAACTTAAACTATACTATGTACTCAAAGTAAGAAAACATACTAAATCTTACACAAATCACTCTACGAAATGCTCAATAAAACAACTCAATAAAATTTAACTTTAAAATATACATTATAAACATTGATATTTTTGCCTGTTTGAACATTAGAAAATTCAAACTAATCATCTACATTTTATCAAAAATTAACATGATTAAGAAATTTTTGATGTCATTGGCAATAAGATTGTGATTTCTTTCAGAAGAAGCAGATTTCATTCCAGGCATTGGAAGAAAAAAGAGATGGATAAAAACAGAGGCGGAAAAAACTGGATGAAATGGAAAAAAACTAAAGATGATAAATATTTAGTAAAAAGTATTATATGAATAGTTTCAATTTAAATTAATTGTTTGTTGTAAAAATTAAGTATTGCTGTAATAATTATTGCACAAGAAAATATTTTACATTTAATTTTAAAAATATTTATTATTCATACTATTTATTTTAAGTTTTATACGTAATTTTAATATTTATGTGGGATGCTATATTTCTAAAAATTGTTTGTAATAGTTCATCGATTGATCAATCTCTAACTGCGCCAATCAACGAACGTTACAAGACAATACATACTCCTGTATGGGTAAATGCGCAGTTTGCCACCAGGGGCAGAGTTGCTGACTGCCGCAACATATCATGTCTTATTATATCAGAATTAAGAATAAGCATACATATTTATCTCCATGTCATGTCCTCTGTTTAATTCAGCACTAGAGAAAACAATTAGAGACTCCGGTATAGAAACGCAAAACACAATTTTTGTTAAATCTGTACAACTGCAACCAGTCTTTGCAGTCAAAAGAGCGTTATTATGATTTAATTTTATTTTCATGCTTTGGGAAAAAGCTTGCAGTGAGCCTGGACGACATGAGGATGTCACACTGATGAGCCAGGTAGGATGTAAATAAGAAGCACCAGAAATACCAAGTTAAGAATTGGGAATAAGCAAGTGAAGCAATGGAGTACAGATGAGAGCCCTACTTATGCTCATAGAGTTTATATACTATTAATGACAACAACTGGGTGGCAAAAATATCAACTTGATATGAAGTAGCAACCTACAACTCTGCCCTTTGGCAGCAAGCAAACCGCATGTTCACTCATATGGGTTTAAACAAAGTCCAAATGTAAATAAATGCCAGAATTAAGCTAGTAACGTCTGTTGATTAGTGCAATTGGTAAATTGGCAGAATGTTATAAGTTATCTTCTTTTTTTTTCTTAAATAAATATATTGACTTAGATTTAAGTAACTTGCACTTACATTAATTTTAATTAGCTGCATAGTTTTCAAAAGAATTTAATACTTAATTAAAAATTGAACTTAGAATTTTTTCATAAAACTAAGTTTTTTATACTCTTTTACTTAAATAATTGAAAGAAACAACGGTTGTTATAATTTCCTAAGAACTTAGTAAATTTGTTTGAATTAAAAACAAAACAAACAATATATAGATACTATACTGTTCGAATTAATTGGGACAAATGAAAAAAAAGTGATTTATTGAAACTTTAGCTTTTAATCATTACATACCTTAAGTTACATTGATACATGTCTGTAATAATATGAAGTATGTCCTCCTTCAGCAGATATGACTTCAAGAACACGTTTTGGCATTGATTCCACTAGTGTAGCGCACATGTTCTTGACTTCATCGTCGTGGAACCGTACTTGAATAGCACTTTTTATCATTTGTTCTGCTGTCGTGCAATTCATCTTGGCTAAGCTATTCTTTAGAATATGCCACAGGTTCTCAATGGGATTTAGGTCTGATGAAATACCAGGCCAATCAAGCACTTTTATTTTGTTTTCTCGCATAAAATTCTGGACCAGTTTGGAATTGTGACAAGGGGCCAAATCATGTTGAAATGTTCCGTCGAATGTTTCCATGAATGGAACAATCCTACTATGTAATATATCGATGTATTTGGCTGAATTCATCATGCCTTTTAGAGGCACTAAGCTTCCAGTGCTATTTGTTGTGAAGAAACCCCAAAACATTTGTTTAGAAGNCATGCACACGTACATATATCATTGCGCACCCTCCCCACGCATATCATGGCGCACACCCTTCCCTCCCCACACACATCGTATGTGATGGTAGCCGACGAGGCAGACGGCCTCTTCTAATAAGTTAAGTGTCTTGTATTTTGTGTATTGTCCAGTGTTATGTCCTATATGTGAATAAATGTTACTTAACGTAGTTCTGATGCTCCTTGCCTTCCCACATATTTATATATATATATATATATACACAAAGGAATTAGAGGGAAAAAAATTATTAAGTTATGCCACATATCTCTCGGATTAGTGAAATGTCCTAAAAAAACTGGTATTAGAACCCAAGACCTTGCCTTAGAGTCTTGACTAGCAACTATGGCCCAGTAGCAAGGTGTCTATGGGTTAAGAGACATGAACCATTTTGATTTTTATCTATTTCATAAAAGTCCTTAAAAAATAAATTAAATAAAAATGCAGAAATTATTTTTAAAAAATATAATAAAAAACGTTTCAGTTATTTACTTATTAATATTTCAGAATAATAATTACAGTTCAATCAAAAATAAATCAGGAAATGAAGATTTATTTTTTCCTAAGAAAGTACATCTAAAAAGAAAAACAAGCTCAAAAAGCTAAAATCAAATACCTCATCTTCATCTGGAGCACCGGCCACTCTAATTTCATCAGGGGATTTAATAGAAAGAACTTCAAAAAACTCTTTTTGCTGTTCAGTATGAGCTTCATTTTCTTCTTCAATGATAATAGCTTCATTTTGGCCTTTGAAACCAAGGTCTTTACAACTCTGGATCAAATTAGACACTTCAGCAGCCTTAAAAAAATGAAAAATTAATTCAATGCACTTTAATATACTTTTGAGACTCAAGCTTAAATCCTGACAAGAAATATGCAACTTAGAAAAAAGTAAACTCATAAATGCAATAAAACTTTTTTTTTAAAAAACTGAAATTTATTTTAACATTGTTTACTTTTTTAGTAGTTACATAAAAAAAATGATAAATTTAAATTTTTAACATTTTTTTAGTACACAATGGTTTTTATAGTAGTGTTTTTTGTATAGCATCCTTTTCTATTTCAACACATTTTGGTCAAAGAACAAAATCCACAAGATTGAAAAAATAAAATACTTTAATGACATAAACTGTCCAAAAGGTAATTTGAATTTAATTTCTTACCTTTCTTATAATTTTTTGCTGCAGTTAAAAAACTACAATCAAGAAGGATAAATCCTTTCGTATTTTTAATTAGACAATAACTCCATAAAAACAGATAAACAAAATATATTTTCTTAAAATATTATTTTCTAAGTGAAAAAATTGAGCAAATTGAATGTCCAATATATTGCACACTAGTTCTCAATAAGATTTGATGTAAAGATACTTTTGAAACTATCTCAGTATGTAATTTCATTAGTTCAAAATAATTTTTTTCGAAAATACCCCAAAACAGATTAATGTATTATATATTTTTAAATTTTATTTGTCTAAAAAATTCAAGCTACATTTTCTAACCATTTACATACATACATTACTTAAACAAATTTTAATAAAAATGAATTTTTAATATGTTAAAAAAAAAAAAAATACCAACCGTCTTTAAAGTAAAGAGTAAGAAATTAAGCTTTACTTCCAGTGAAAAGTTGTAGAAACAAATATCCGTTCTCTATGAATGTCAAATTACAGCTTTAATAATATATGCTAAAATAACTTATTAAAAGATTACAGAAAATTAAATGCTTACTTTCACTCGTTCAATAACGTTACTGAATTCTCCATGCCAGCAATAAACTTGAGTTGGAGTTACCAAAACATAACTATCTCCATGATTCAATGAAGAAGACTTTGACTCCACCAATCTCACTTGAGCTCGTCTACGCCCTTCAATAAAGAACTCATTATAAATTCTTTACAAAAAAATTTTAATCATTAATAAACAGAAATTTTTCACTGACAAAATCATATGTCAGCTTAATATATTAAAATTATACATTTCATCAGAAAAGCCAATTAATTTAATAAAGCTAAACCAATTAATTTAATAATTTAATAAAGCTACTTAAAATAGATATCAAATTTTATTCAGCAAAGACAGGATGGGAGCTCCACTGCTGTAACACAGACTCAGTTAGTCATCTGTGAGCTCAATGAATTTCAATTATTTATTTATTTATTTTAATATATTAATTTTTAAACACTTTATCAACGAAAAAAATATCTATTTCTCTAAACTAATAAGATTAGGGCCGGGGTAGTCTGGTTGGTAGGATTTTCGACTCCTGTTCGTGAGAACGGGAGTTTGAATCCAGTTAGCCAAAGAATCCTTGTGTATTAAAAGGTGACTGGTGCACATTAAATCTGTTGAGGTCGCAAAGTTCTCTCCAAGTTCCCATGGTAAACTCAAATTTGGATTTGCTGTTCAACAACGGTTATAACGAAGAAGAAAAAACTGGTGAAATTAAGATTTAAAAGAAAAATATTTTTTAGCCTTAAAATGAAAACTATTCTTATATTAAGCAAATAATAAAGATAAAATAAAATAAATTTAAAGATTGTGATCACATGATTGTGAACATTTAAAATAATTTTTTAATTTCTTAACTGATTTTGTAAATATAGGTTTAATTCCAAGCTCAATCAAAACTAATCTGTCAACTGTGCAGACGTTTGCCTACAAGTTCATTTAAAATAAATAACTGTGACAATTATTAAAGTGAACCACATTTTGAAATCAATTTAATATGGGTTTTTAAAGATTGTAATAAATTGTCAAAAATGTATGCCTCTAAAGTGAGTCATATATTTATATGGGTGAATTAAAACTTTAACTTACAAAAAAGAAGTTAATTTAATTAAGGCACTTTTAATTTTCATCAATGAAATTAAATGAAAATGTAATTATTCTTCATATAAATTAAAGGAATAGTTATAATTAACATTAATATTATAATCACCAAAGCTATTATAATGATTATGATATTGAAAATTAATATCATAATTATTAACAAAGTTAATATAATAATTATGATAACTTATAAAATTTAACCCCACAAACATTATGCTTGTAGGAGAAAAGATAAATAATTACCTTTTATCTGCATAAGAGAAATCGTATTCTGATCTGAAAGATCATTGGTGGATCCCTTTTTTAGTGCTACATTTTTAAAATCTTCTGTACTAGCTAATCCTGCTAGAGCAGAGAGTGCTAAGCTAGGAGATCCTTTGGCCACTAAAATATTATCACACATAATCAAAACAGCAATTTATAGCATTTTAAATATGCAATACAAGAACAAAAAATGATTTATATTTAAAAAACTTAGGTTTGAAAATGAAAATTATTCTTTAATTTAAAATTAACATTTTTTTTACACACTTCATTTTTCTGGAATCTAGAATTAAACCATAAAACTGTTTAATGGGCTACATACATGTATACATAAGAAAAAAAGAATCTGATTAATATTGTTAAAAAAAAAAAAAATACAGCAACATTTTCCATTAACAGCATTTATCACAAAGTGACTGGATACTGAATAAAATAACATTTATAATAAAAGTGAAGTATTTATTACAAAATAATATTGCTTCTTTACTATCTTTCTTATTTAAAACTGCAGGATGATTTTTGTAATGCACCATGCATAGTATCAAAATTACGTAATTAATTATATAAGGACAAAAATAAATCGTACAATACATAAAAAGTTGCAAAGGAAAAAAAATACATACTCTCTTTCCACAACTTCGTTACTTTGTAAATTGTATTTTCTAATTAACAGTAATGTATATACAATTGAAGAACTGAATTGTAACAAATGCTCTTAAAAAACTAAATCATCTTTTAAATTTTTTTTTTTTTTAATAATAGAAGTGAATGAAGGTTCTAAGTAAAATTTTAGTGAAATTAGGAGAATCAGTTTTAGAAAATATAGCAGCAGAATGAAATTGTAAATGAAACGATTTTCTCATTAAAAAAACACTCATGTTTCATGGCCTTGCAAATAAACTAATAAATTCCATTCACACAGTTACCATATCATGTCTATAAACAAAACTTTTCATTAAGCTTTATCAGAATGCTTTAATCTCAATTACAGCAAATCTTTATCATTTGTTAAAAAAACAATTTCTTTCACTATTCAACTTATTTAAATTTTGGACACGAATGTAAAAACCCTGCAGCAAAACTTGTCCCCTAAAAGTACTTAAGTTGAAACTATATTTCCGAGGTAGTTTGCAATCACTATATTTTTAAAAAGAAATAGATGTAATTAAGAACACTTGAAATAAAGCATTCTTAGCTATTACTGAGAATAATACAACAAACTAAAATAAATTGCTTAAATATATTTTTAAAAAATTGTATGTACATATTAGTGATTCAGGTTCAAAACTCATTGTACTATTATGTAATTAAAAACCTACATCTCTCAAGTTTCATTCGTTCCAATTCTCTTTCGGCAACACCTTTATAGATCTCTTCATAATCATGCTTTAAATCAGAACGTGAAGCCAATAGCCTCAGAGGATTTCCAGAAGCGGCATGCTTTCTGTTCATTCTTAATTTAGATTTGCCATAATTCAACCTAAAAATAAATTAATTAATATTACATTATTTCAAAGTCAACAGTAGAGATATAATTTAGAAAAATGCGAAGGAATAAAAAAAGACATGTAAATGATTTTTTCTTCTTTTTTAGCCTGAAGAGCAATTTTTTATAATGATTGGAGCGATTTAGGGAAACTATATTAGCATTTAAGGAACAGCTTAGCATAACACTTCAATACTGTTGGCGCCATTTGGGTCTAATATTTTCAATAGGAATGTTCGTGCCTTGGTGATTCAGGAGATAGAGCGTCCTCTTTCCGATGAGGNACACAACAAATCAATACCTCTGAGGTACTGATCCAGGAGTTTCCTTGTCTTCTGGATTGGTTCAAAATTACAAGTCTACGGAGTTGAACTTAAGTAGTCGTAAACCCATGAAATTGGGTCGGCTGTTCAACGACGGTTATAAAATAAAATAGGAATGTTCGTGCCTTGGTGATTCAGGGGATAGAGCGTCCTCTTTCCGATGAGGTGAACCAGGTTTGAATCCCAGCAATGGCTGGTAGATGCAAATTCCACACCTGTCTCGCACCGACTACAGTGCTGACATATAATATTCTCAATAGTAGACGGATCATGGGTTAAACTCCCCTTCCCCTCAGGCTAATTGTGGAAGGTTTTTCGTGGTTTTCCTGTCATTGTAGAGCAAAAGAGGGTTAGTTCCATCGGAAAGTCCTCCAGGAAGGCAAAATTTTACCTAATACTTGATCCAGGAGTTTCTTTGCCTTCTGGATAAGGTTCAAAATTACAAGGCAGTTCCACAGTAGTAAACATAAACCCAAAATAGGGTCAGCTGTTCAATGAGGGTTATAAAATAAAATAGAAATGTAGTTACAGAAAGAACTTTGCTAACACAGTAAACAAAACAAAATTTTAATACATGACAAAATTTTAAACAATTGTTTTTAATTTATTTTTTCATAATTCACAATGTGTTTGTTTTTTTCATAAGATGACAAAAAGTGAAATGACTTTTTTAACATTTTGAATTAAAAATCAATAAAAAATTTTATAAATGGAAAAAATATGCTTTGAATTTTAATAAAACAAACTTTAAAAATATCAAAAAATATCCATGATTAGCAATGTAAACTAATTCAATGCAGAAAATATGCATTGATTATATAACCTAATAAATAGATTAAAAAGTTCACAAAAAAAGTTTAAAAATTTCTAATTAAAATAAGTCTCCAATTACTATCCGAATCACATTTAATAAAAGTGCATAAATGAAAAATTTGTTTCTAGAGTTCCTAAATCGAATCAGAAACTAAAAAAACATTATTTTTGTAAAAATGAAAGGAAAAAAAATAATATAATCCTGATCTTAGTGTGTTAGATCTCAGTGTACAATAAAAACTTAAGTATACACAAAGTACACAATGTAATAATATGATGATATGTTTGATATGATTATGCTTTGTGCTGTTGCTTGTTAAGTGTTACCGTCACCAGGTTTAGTTTTCTGTTTATACTGAACAAATTTTTAAAAAATTGGTCCCCAAGAGGTTTCATATGATCTACTTCATACTTATGTAATAAAAATAATATAAGTACAAAACTAGATCATAGCACTTAGCGAGAAATGCAATAAAATAAGGAAATGTACTTACAATTCATATGAAGCTGATGACAAGGATTCAAAAACTTCATCTGAAATATCGAAAGCACTAACACTGATTCTATCTTTCACGGACTTAAAGAAGGAGGTGAAGTCATCATCATCAATTTTAGGAACTTGAACAGTGGTTTTTTTACAGGAAACTTTTTCAATTTCTGAAGTACTACCTAATTAAATTTAAATAATACTGATTTAATTGAGGAAAAATTCTTATACAAGATCTTTTTTAAATGCTTAAAATAACTTACAAGAAGTGATCAATGAAGACTGGCTTTTACTCAAATGATAAGGTGAGGAAGGTGTACTTTGACTGACATAACTAGAAAGCTCTTGAATATTAGCTAAAAATTCAATAAACAACATTATAAAATAGAACAACAGTATGAAATAGAACATTATAAAATAGAACTACTTTAGAAAATAGAACATCTCAAAATAGAACTACATTTTAAAATAGAACAACATATCAAAATAGAAGAACATTTTAAAATAAAACATTATAAAATTGAACAACATTATAAATTAGAACCTTATAAAATAAAACAACATAATAAAATAGAACATCATAAAATAGAACTGAAATTGATTCATTTTAATATTGCTACACAAAATAGAAATAAAAAATTAAGATTTGGATATTAAGAGGTTAATCCAAGTATCCTTTATTACTCTTATATTGTCATGAATAAATTTTTGTTTCATTTAGAATGAAAAACTATGCTTATTAGTCAAAGCTTGAATTTTGATTACCCGAGTGAGCAGACTAGGTCCACTTCACAGTTTGTTTTACTGAAGACATTAGAACAATAATAAATCTACATAATGTAAAAGTATCAATTATAGAAATGTGAAAAAAGTTCACATCTAAATTTATTGTATTGACAAAAAGACATTAAAGACAAAGTAAGGTTAAATTTAGTATAGAAATTTATTCAAAATGTAGATTTTTTATTTCATCTTCTTACAGGGATGAGATTAGCCAAAAGGCAAAAAAAGCTGAATTTCCACAATAGTAAATTTTATGCAAGAGCAACCCTTTTATAATAAATTGAGGACAGTTTAAGGTAATAAATAATGTGTTGAGATACAATTGTGTACTTATCTATTATTATATAAATGATTACATTTTTACTTAACATTTAGTGAAAATAAAAATTACCAATTGAAAAAATAAAGCTGGAAATTATATTTTTCCTCAGTTCACATAAGAGGCAATTATTACTTGAAAAACTAAGTGGTTTAGCAAATTAAAACTACTGAGAATATACATTAATACTTCATTTCTTTTAATAAATACTGTTATGTGATTTATAGCAAATATATCAGTAATATTACTTTTTAAATTATATTGGAAAAANTGCACAGAGATCCAGTTTGAATAGGATAAATTTAGCTCGTCGGAAAGTGGTTAAAATTTCTGTTAACAATAAATTCTGCTTGAGGTGATTAGAAAAACAATAGAAATTTTTTGATTCGTTATCGGATAAATTTAGACCCATATGTCTTAACCCTTTAAACTATGTTTAGATACAGGAAAACTATAATCTAAACTAAATACATTAATCTATAACTAAATAATTCAAATACAGGCACAAAATTTTATTCACAGTTTTAGATAAAACACATATTTAAATTACAAACTTAGTTTAGTAATAAAAGCAGCTCTATATGTCCATTAGTCTATAAGAAAAATAAAGCGTTGACATGGACAGGTATAAAGTTTACTAATAACATAATTAACAAAAACAGTTTATGCTAGAATGCAATTGAAATAAGGTAAACAGTTAATAATCTTTTAACACTTAAAGCACTGGAAGCTTACAAATATGATTTAAAGTTTAATTTTTAAAGATATGTTTAAGAAAATAGCTATCAACTGCCTCGTGTGAATAAGAATCGCAACACGCAAATATGAAAAGCTATGTTTGATATTAAAATCGTGTGAATAAGATCAAGATATTAGCAGATTCCAGGCTTGGGACCTCTAAAAGGCTTGTCAGAAGCAGCGTCGTTTGAACTACAAAAATCGGATCTATCTGGAGGGCGGGTAAAAAATTTGGAAAATCTTATCTGCTGCGAGTGCTGGGGAGAAAATAGCTAAAACAAGTAAAAATGAGAAAGGAGTGGTAGCTATGTAGTTTGAATTTTCTGTTTCTCTTTCAAAATCGGTGAATTTTCTGAAAAAGCGGAATACTTATTAAAAAAAGTGAAATTTTTAGAAAAATCTGAATTTTTGATTTAAAAAAACTGAAATTCAAGAGATAAAAGTGAAAAAAGCGGAAAAATCTCTTCCCTGTTCTTATTACTTGTTCAGAAGAAAAGTGAAGAATTTAGTTCACTTCAAAGAAAACACAAAAATTTTCAGACACAAGATTTTTTTTAATAATCTTACAGTTGATTTCACATTTAAGATTATTATATAAAATACATTTTCATTTTTAATTTATTCCAAATAAATGAATTTTTGTTTTAGTCGGAATAAATTGAAAGTGAGAAAAACTATGCTTTTTAGTCCAAGCTTGAATTTAGATTACACAACTGAACGGACTACATCTCTAGTTTCATTAAAGACAGAAAAACACAGTAATAAAGCCACATGATATAAAAGTATCATTTACAGAAACGTGAAAAAAAGTTCACATTTAAATTTTTTTGGGTGGAAAATCTCAATTAAATAAAATGCTTATGGCATCTGAAGAAAAAAAAAAGGAACTCACTAGTTTTACTTCGGCCTTGTACTGGTTTTGGGCTATATTTTTTCCTACTAATAACAGGGCTTGAATGTGGAGAATATTTCATTTGAACCATTTTTCCAGCAACTGTAAACTGACTGGCATCCTTGTCTTCAACACGATTACGCCACTGATCTTGAGCCTCACCCAGCATCATTATTCTATCCAAAAGACTCTTGGGTCTCTCTCCAGATGGTTTCTAAGCATAAAGATTAATTACCAAAAGCAGCAAGATTAAAATAAGTGTTTTCTGATAAATGCAATGTCAATGATGTTAGAGTGGTACATAGTAAACATAAATTTAAGCTACGCTTTAATCAAAAAAGTTTTCTACCAGATCATAATTAAAAACAAAAAACTCTTTGTAAAAGATGTGAGAAAATAGTGACAGATAAAAGAAGAGAAAAGATTATGACATATGCATTTGATTTCTTACAGGTATTTTATTCAATATAAAAAGTGGAACAACTTTGATAACTACAACTTTTGATCTAAAAAGTTGTTTTTTATTTTAGTACTAATATAAAATACTAATGGTTCAAGGGAATTAAACTTAAATATACTAACTGATTTGAGCACAAGCTGATTTCTTTTACGAACCATTAACAAACTAATTTTTTTTAACGGTTTCAGATTTGATAAAAGGAAAATTGAGGTGAAGTAACTGCAATCTGGGAAACATGATTCCAATAGGTTAGTCAGGTTGATTAAAAGGTTTGGTTCCTTTATTGTTATTTTTACCTTTTGTACATCTAACTATGCTTGAGGAATTATTTAAGCTAAACAAAACAATGTTGCAAATATTTATATAAAAGGTTATCCAAAGAAAATTTAATGATTCTAATCTAAAAATCTGTGGGTCAAAAATTCAAATTTGTTGGGAGAGAACACTTTTACTCAAAAAAAGTACATTTTGTGTTTGATTTCGTAACTTAAAATATAGTCTACCTAAATTAGTTAGCACATTTAATATTAGCTTTTTCATATAATGAGATAGGATTTTAGTAGATAAAAACAATAATTGCATTAAAAGTTATTAAGGTATTATTTTCTTTATTTTATGCATACCACTTCAAAGTGGCTAAAACAGTTAAGCATTATTTTGAAAACACTATTAACATTTTAGCAATATTTTATCCAAAAGACAAATCTCAAGTTTATCAATGTTTTTAAATAAAAATAATTGTTACACTAATAAAAAAAAACATTGTTTTTAAAGACTTTTAACTAAGGACATGTATTACTTTTTTAACACTTACTAGTAGCAGATTTGTGTAATATTAGAACAAAATACATAAAAATAAATAACACTAAAAGTAATATATGTGAAAAGAAACACTGAGTTTCTAACAATGAATATATTCTTAATAAGTAACAAAGTGTCCCAATGGTAATTGATAAACCTAAAAAAAATATTGCATTATTTTACACTAGGTATCAAACAATTACGTAATAAAAATTATCTAATAAAAGTTTGTTTCTTTTTTAAAGTATTAATTAAAAAATATTCAATGCCAATAAACTTTTTTTTGAATAATTTCAAAATATAATTAATTGGGCCAAAAATTATAGTTGGCTTTGGGGCCCTATTCCTTGTAAAACTAGGCCTTCACTGCTTTCTGGAAAGCAATATAACATTCATGCATAACTTTGAAAGTTATAAGTTATTTAATAAAATGTTATACTTCAAGAGTTATTAAGAAACAGGCAATCAAAACTAAAAATTAACACACAACAGCTTTTTAACAATAAAAAAGGATAATTTTAAAACATTATCAAACTTAAAATAAATTTTAATCATACTCAAAATACATTGTAAATTTAAAACACAAAGATACAATAACAAATTATAATTCATAATGACAAAATGTAGACTATTCTTTTTTAACATATTTATTATTTTTTTCTTTATCTTTCACTTTCATAAAACAAATAAATCTACCAAGATTTCAAAACAAGTCAGATTTTTATTTTGGAAACTTTGCTAAAAAGCATTAATCAATTTTTCAAATAAAATAAAGTTTCATTGAAATATTAAGCATAAATGATTTGACATTTTAAAAACCATACTTATTTATTAATTGATTAAAAATAAATAGCAATTTCACTAAATTAAAATGCATTTAATAAATTATTAAACTGTAGAAAAAAGCATTTTTTTTAAAAAAAAATTCATATAAACAATTTCTTTTAAATTTTCATAAAAAAAATTGGAATTTCACACAAATTTTTGAGAACTCTAAAAATGACATTTGATTATGAATACAATAGAATTATCAATTAATTTATAAACACATTCAACATAGCACATACAAAATATATTTATGCATAAAATTTGAAAAAATAATTTCAATTTCAATAAATATTTTACTTAAAAATAAAAAAAAATTGATTACTTCTTTTATGCGCATGACTGGTCCATCTGGTTTCAACAAAATAGGAGGTTTGCCACCCAATCTTTTCTTCCAGTTTTCAGATCCACTTCTCTGCAATGCAGCTAATCTGTCAACAAAAATTTGATATTAATATCTAATTAAAAAGTAATTCTAACTTCAAAAATTTCAAACATTTTTTAACAGAATGTGTGTGACAAACAATATATATCAGATATGAAATAGCCATCCAATTCATTTCAGAAAAAACATATTTACAAATAAAAAGATAGTTTGTAAACATAAATTATGAAAAAAAAAATTTTTTTGAAACTATTTTAATTAAAAGTAATAGGTTATTGATTTTGTTTATAATGTAAGTATATAGAAATTGCATGTAACATAATTTATTGATGAATAAAAAAGAACTTTAAGCTAAAATAAAAATATGGCATCCTTCCCTCCCTCTAATTTTCTGTGGGCTGGCAACCTTAATATTTTCGTAAAAACCTGAGAAATCCATATGTTAAACTTTAAGAACAATATTTAGGCTTTTTAAAAGATCATGAACAGTCAAATTCAGTAAATTTAATGTCTCAGTGATATAACGAGGAGTTTCTAATCACCAGTTGGTATGAATTAATGTATTAATCACCTCTTCATCAGCTCAAACTGACACGGTGCATTGTCAACTTAATTCAAATTTTGCTGGATTGAAATTTTTCAAACCGGTTCTGACACTGATTTGCTGGTAATGTATCTTTTCCATACGCAGTCAATAATTTTTTTTTCTTACTTCAAAAGCTTTTTTAACTTTTTGATAGCAAAAAAAGAAAAATACACTGAAAACTCCACTTTTTACATTTGAAATGGCCCCAACCCCCAACCAAAATCTACAGCATAAAATCAATCGAATTTTTTAACAAGCAAACTTTGTTATCAGGGGTCTGTCCAGGCCAAATTTACTACCATTTAGCAGTACATTCACAAATTCAACTTTAGGAAAAACGGTAGTTTCACAAAATACTTTTTCTTAAAATTTTATTTTTGTGTCCCTTAAGAAACGTTAAATCCATATTTTTGTGTTGATTTTTCATATAATTTTTAATTTTCACAAATTATGTCTAAATTTTTACAAAATAGGTACCTACCTCTCCCATTTTGTGAAATTTTACCTCTCAGAAAAACCTAGACAGACCCCTGGCTACATATCAGCTGACAAAAGATATAATAATTATGCAGCTTAAGTAAGAAGTTAGCCAAGGAAAAATAAAATTAAATTACTTTCTGATCAATCCAATAATGATAACAATCTACATGTGCATAATCATTTTTTACACTAAAATAAAATGTTGAAAAACAATTCACCTTTCAGAGATGGAACCTCCATGTACTTCCTGTACAGTGTTTTCTTCTTTCTCTTCATGAAGTTCTGTTCTGATTTCAATGTTTCTTGAATTTTCAGTGACAGTCAAGTTATCTCGAGTGACTGAAGACTCAGTACGACTCCTAGACAGCATGTGAAGTTCATTGTTTATCATTTCAGTCGATGATCCTAAAATATGAAACAAAAAAAAATAGATTTTGAACCAGAAACTAGTTGGCTTTTCATCTTACTGGATGATACCCTAAGTCAGATAAGATAAATTAACCAGAATAACCAAATTCAATTTTTTTTTTTTTTTAGAAATTTTATGAAAAATAATTTTATTTGTATTATGATGACGGAATGGGTTTAACAGCTTGTTTACTAATTCATTATTTTGCAGAATGACATCAATGTCAAAATACTTAGTCACAAGTTGTTGATATACTTAATTTAACTTAAAATGATCTTTGTACAGTTATATAACCAGAAACAATTAATTGCTCATATAGTTTATTATTTATTATATATTAGGTGCATATATTTAGATACAATGATACAATAAACGTTATTAAGAGCTATCAAAGTAAATCCAAGAATATGTGTACCATATACGTAGTTTGAATTGTTGCGATTTCTAACTACTCATCAAGCAGACAATAAACAAATGAAATATATTAATAATTCAAAGCAATTAAAATGCTAATAAAATTAAACTATGTGTTTTACACATTAATAAAGCATTGAGAACAATGAGAAGAACATGAATTAAGTTTAACAGCAATACTATCTTGATTGTTTACGCTTCTTTTTGTCAACAGGCTTTACAAAATCCATTTTATGATCTCGAATAATCTTTTATATTTATTATTAAACATTTGACAGGGTGCATGCATTCTAATATAACAATATAATTAGTTATTTAAAGCAATAAATGCAAATGCATTCATGAAAAAATACATTCAGTTTGCATTGATTACTTTAGTGTCACTTTCAAACCATACAAAAAGTAAACAAAGCATACAATAGAATTCATAATTGATAAATCAATTGAAATTTTTATAAATTATACTAACAAAATATTTAACATAAAAGGAATTTAAACTGATGTAGCATTTTATACAAATTAACTAACAAAATGATCAATAGGATTAGACATTAAAACTAGCCTGATTTTTTTGTAAACGTGTAAAGTAAACTTTAGTAACTTAAACTTTAGTAAGCTTAAAGTAAACTTTAATGTTTTTGATCTTAATGAAAAAAATTTCTGATCAATAATAATCTCTTACATGTTTAATTAATGATTAGTATATAACAAACACATACATTCAGATGCATCAATATAATTAAACTTATTCACGACAATACATAAAGATGCATTTTTTCAAACAAAAATAAATTTAGTTTGCAAAACTGATACTTTCACCGACAACAAAACATGCTATATAGTTTATAGCTGATAAATCAATTGAAATGCTAATAAATTAGGCTAACAATATATTTTAAGAATGCAGAAATTACACAGAGATTAGCAAACAAAAACAAACAATTAGAAAAACAGGAATAGTTAGTTAGACGACAAAATAACCTGATATTTTGTACTCAATTTAGCAAACTTAAAACAAACTGTAATGTTTTTAGTCTTATTGAAAACAATTCTCTAATCAGGAATCTTACATCTTTAATTATGAAATATCTAACAAGCGCATCAATTCAGATACATCGATATAATTCAAGATATTCAGAGCGGTAAATGCAAACATGCATTCGTGCAGAAATAAATTAAGTTTGCATAGCTGACTTCCTCCTACACACCATGCAGAAGGTAAACAAAGAAAAAAAAAAACCAAAAAACTAAAACTCATCAATCAATGCGCTTATAAATCATAGTTACAAACATTTGAAACACATTATATAAAAGAATACCATTCTAAAGAAAACTTAAAACAAAAAATCGAGATTCAGTTTAACAACACTGTCATATTTGACAGCTTAACTAATTTAATTGCTTACATTCAGTTTTTTACAATATGCAATTTTAAATAACATTCACTTGAAATCTTACAAGCAAAATTTTCGATAGAATATCATTAATATCAAATTAATTAAATACCAATAACAGATATAAATAAACTTACAAATTTCATTTCACGAAATGCTGAGCTTGCGTTTGCAGTTTGACTTACTAAGATTGGGACAAAGCTCGAATGCAATAAAAATAAAATAATGAGCATGTAAAATTATTAGACAACAAACGATTCTTTAGGACAATATTGCATTTCTTGAATAAAACTAAAAATGATCACAAATAATAAATTTTTGCAAATCAGGCAGTGACTAATGTTTGAAAGTTCACAGCTACGGTTAACGTTCACCTGCGGTTTTAATGTCCTTCAAAATTCGTCTGCTAAATACGATCTCCGATGGAACAGGATCAGGGACAAACGTCATTCTTGGACTTATAAGGGTTATTTTTCATTCATCTATGATGGCAGGAAAATTAAAAATATGATCATTTATCATTTTGGAGAATGATTGTTAGAAAAGCCTACTTTGATTTAATTAATATTAATATCTTATAAATACTTTCGTTTTTCGATTTTATGAATTTATCTTATTTTTTAGAAGAGAGTACTGAAAAAAAACTCAGGAGTTGTCTGCTTTTAAGTATTAACTAATGAAACAACTTATAAGATAACTGATATTACAGTTTTCATTAAAAAATTTCATTACCTTTGTTTAATATATGCTTCTTTGCTTTCACTTATAATAGAGGGCGACACTGCGATATTTACAGAGACTCCATTTTTTTTTCCTTCATTATTTTTTTCCCCTTTTTTTTTCTTTTTTAAAGATACTGCTGCTTCCGCAGGTTTTTGCCGCTTTCATATCTCACTCTTCTAAGCGCTGCTTCTAAGGCAAGATCAAATAAAATAAAGATTTTTTTTGTATATTTTAAAAAATGTCTACAGAATATTTTCATATCATAACTTTATTAGTACCTACGGTAATTTATATGATTTTATTTTATTTTTTTTCCAGTTACGATATTTAGGTTAGCGAAAACTATCAGCAGTAGAATTATTATTTTGTGGAGACAAATACTAATGAGTCAGAAAATGTGCAAAAAAGCTTTCCTTTGTTTTCGCCATTAGTTCCTCTGGTTTTCTCTTTATACGTATATAAAGGGTACAGCCATTTTTATTTGTGAATTTAAAGCAAATTTTGTTTAAAAATTCTGATTTCTTCGAAAGTTACTGGAAATTAAAGTGCTTTTTCACGATTTCTTTTTCATTTTTCAGCTTCAAATATTTAATATTCATCCATTGTGTCTGAAAATGTTTGTTTTTTTTTCGAGGTTTTTTTTTTTTTTTTGTAGTTCCTCTTGAGTAGACGTCAATAAAAATAACAAAAAATAAAAGAAGGAGAGAGAAAAAGATTACGTGTTGCCAGATTTAAATTTTGACATTTAGATTGAAATTTTTAAAAATTAAAAAACTTAAGGAAGAACATTATAGAGAACCGTTTCCTATTCGAAAATAAAATAATATAAATTACGTCATTGGGTAAAATTACTTCTCATTTACTTCTTCTTATTGAGTCTCGCAATCTATATTCATTGGTTTATTTTTTTTCCAGAACAGATGATTATTTTTTATATCTAGGTGATAGCCTGTTTAGTTACGATTAACATGCTAACAAAATATTTTTACGTAAAGCTACAATAAATGTATATTATGAAAATAAAATGTTCTGTGCTTTTATGAAAAATATTGACATTTGTGGGCAGAATGCATATCTTCCAAGTAAAAATATTACTATATTTTGGGTTTATTACTATACATTACTATATTTAAATTACATTCTAATATTATATTATATTTACTATATGTATTACTATACCATATTAATGAACTAACTTTTTAGATGTAAAGGAACTGCAAAAAACTTAATATTTTTTTGCAACTACGTATTTCTGCCTCTGAAGATAAAGAAGTTCTTGAACTTTTTTTTTTTTTTTAATTTTCTAACTAGTTCACACTAACTCCTTTAATTTTAAAATTTACGTTTCTGCCTTTTTTGATGCATTTTTATAATACCAGAAAAACAACGTATTTTATCCATTTTTGAAAGATGATATTGTCATAGGATCTTCATCAAAGAAAAAAAAACTAAGAAATGGAATATTCGAATTAGACTTAATATCAAAATTAATATATAGAGAAATTTTTTTATAAGTATTATAAGTTGATTTTTTTTCTCAGCTCTTGTAAAAGTATTATTTTGTGTTTGTACGATAAGGAACTGGGATATTAAATAGTATGAAACGACTGAACAAATAGATACTCGAAAAAAAGAAAACTGTAAAAGCATTAGGTAAAGGAGCTTAGCGAGCGTATGATGTTGTCCCTACATAAAATGCGCAAAATAAAAAACAGACGACCCTGAATAGCTTTTAATCTAATTATCGGATCTTTACGTTCTAGTACTCAATCTTAATGGTTTGAGGGCGTGACCTCAAATTAGCTAATTGATTAGTGCAGACAATATTTTAAGTTACAAAATCAGACACAAAAATGTACTTTCTCTGAATAAACATTTTTTTTTATTTTGACTGATTCGGATTTCTGGCTCTCAAAATATAGGGAGTAGCCACAATTTGGAAAATATGATCCCAATATTTTGGACCGGAGCGGTTCAAAGTTTGGGCCCCTTATTGTTAATTTCAATTTTTACGTATTTCATCAAATCTCAAAAACATTTTAAACTAATTGAAAATTTTTGCACACAGTTAAAAAATTCATTTATCCAAAGACGATTCCATGCAAAAAAAATAGCTTTTAGTAACTATTTATAATTTTAATTATTTTATTTAAAAATCGCCGAACTTTTTAATTGTGAAATTCTTAGCTGTTTTAAATCATTTTAAATAATTCAATTTTACGTGGCAAAATACGAAATTTGAGCGAAATCGGTCTGCAAGTTTGTGAGAAATTGAATTTTAAAAAATTTCGCATTTTTAAATTTCGATTTCTCAGGAACTAGTCGATCGATTTCACTCAAATTTTGTATTTTGCTAGGTGAAATTCCATTCCTTATAATAATGTAAAAAATTATAAGTTTTACGATTCAAAATTTTTTCGCCCATTACTAAATAAAATAATAATAAATAATTACTAAAACTTATTTTTTGCATGGAAATATCTTCGGAGAAGCGAATTTTATAATTCTATGCAAAAATTTTCAATTTGCTAAGAAGTTCCTGAGATATAGTGAAATACGCAAAAAGTAAAATTCACCTTAAAGGATTCAAGCTTTGACCCACTTTCCTGCCCAAACTTTGGGAGCAATATTTTTCAGAATGCGGCTACCTACTATATTTCGGGGGTCAGATATCCAAATCCGTCGAGAAATAAAAGGTATATTGCTCGAATAGTCGGCCGAATATTCCTGAAAAATCGAATTTTAAATATACTTTTTAATGTATTGATCTTTTTGGTTATTAAATTGGCAAAACTTTTTATACTTATTCTTTCAATTAATATTGACAATTGTGATGTCACAATTGTAATTTACAAAGCTGAGTTTATATGATTACAATTACACTGAAAGTGTAGAACAGATTATTTCTTAATATGTACTATTTCTATTTGTTTATCTCCCTAATAGAGAGCAGCACCAGTCATTAAAAATTGTAACTGTTATTTACAGATGAGTAGATGAAGCAGTTAAGAAAATCACATATTAGGCGAGTTCTTTTTACTTTCTCTTGTCATTAGTTTTTTGTTATCAACACTTACAAATAAAATATTTACATATTTCTTTTAATTATTAAATGTGTAGAAAATATAACAGATCATGAATGCACAATTAACTGGAAAATAAACCCCATCTATAAATATAATAAAATAAAGAATTTGTGCGCTTCTGAACACCGAATTGGGGTAAACCGTAGGCTCCAAAATTATAACATTCAATATGAATCTAAATCTGTACAATTGTAAATGTATTACAAAGCCCGATTTCCCATATTTTAATTATATTTTTTATTCTGTATTGTTAAATTATTTTTATTCATTATGTCAGGTTATCTGAAAGATCTACGCTATAGTGGTAACATAGGCGGTCACGACAATAAATTGGTAATTCTAAAGTTATCTGAAAGCGCGTGTTTATTTCGTTTGAAGTGATGCTTTTAAAATGTGAGGCTATAAAACTAAATAATTTAAAATCAACGAAAATTGAAACTTTTAAAAAAAGTTTTCTATTGAAAAGCAAAATTAATGGAGAAATGATAATTCGTTTAAGAAAAGTTTAAAAAAAAACCATTATTATTGAGAACAATGATAATAAACTTTTGTAATAGTTACTGATTGAAGTAAAATAATAAGCTATATACTAAAAGCTAAAATTACTGGAGAAATGGTACTAATTCGTTTAAGTGCGCGTGAAAATTCGACAAAACTATTATTTACAACAATGATGCTTAGTTAATTTTGGTAATAGGTACGAGCTGAAATAAAAATAAGCTATGGGCTAAAAAGTAAAATTAAAGGAGAAAATGTGCTTAGTTGTTTTGGAGAATCGTAAAAGTCGCCACGCCAATTTGGTTTGGTGCCAGTATTTTTTATTAAAGCTGCACCAGTTCTGTATATTTTTTAAGATAGATACTGAGGAAATATGTTTTTTTTACAGTCCCTCTAAGTTACAAGAGAAAGCAGCTTCATTATAGTAATTTTTAAATATCATTGAGTTGCCAAGAGCAACAGCATTTTGTTAAATGATACCGAATGCAGTTGATCTTTATCTTGCTGGGCTGAACGACTAAGTTCGTGTTTTGCTTAATCTAATAACGTAAAGCCACCGAGGACAACAAATTATAGTAAATAAAGAAATAATGGAATTATTTTAGCATTATTATTTGTGTCGGTATTTGTTTTGTGTATAATTTTGTAGTGTTGTTCAGTACTGACTTATTGAGTATTTCGCTAGTATATAATATAATTCCTATATTTTATTATAAATAATAACATGCAAGCTAATTAGCCGACCCATAACAAATGTTAGCTTCACATCAGTATATAACAAACAATCATCTTAGGGAGAAAAA
This sequence comes from Parasteatoda tepidariorum, assembly GCF_043381705.1. Classification (NCBI taxonomy): domain Eukaryota; kingdom Metazoa; phylum Arthropoda; class Arachnida; order Araneae; family Theridiidae; genus Parasteatoda; species Parasteatoda tepidariorum. The sequence continues at coordinate 76,505,249 of NC_092206.1, read as the reverse complement.
AAATCTTAATTTTATTGAAGAAAATAATTTTAAAAATTCAAATCTTATTGAATTTCTTTTAAATTTTTTTTTTAACTCGTTTTGTAGAACATCCAGTCATGAGCAAAATTGCCTAAAATAAACAGTTGCGAATTTTATTACAATAATTTCTTTTTCGCTTTTTTACTTTTATAGTAATTGAAATGAAAAAAATTATAATAATTGGGAGTCTTAAAAAAAATGCCATTTTAGTTTTTATTTAGTTCTTCCAAAAACTAATCGGAAAATTTTTTATAATTTAATTAAATTTCTAGTACTTACATTTTTTTAAAAGTATTTTATTTTTTGTAAATCTGTTAGACAACAAAATGTACCTCAAGTTGTTATAAATAATATTGATATTATTATGCTGTACTTATTCTTAACAAAAATCAATTTTATATACAATATGGATTCAGTTTTCTCGCTAACATTTATTGAAATAAAAAAAATTGCTACTGAAAATGTATTTTTAGTGCATAAAAAATTTTTTAATTTACTTCGAACTTACCTAACATATGGCATGTTCAGAAATGCTTATTGTTTCCCTAATGCGAATTATGTAAGAGAGAAATACTTATTAGATTCCACAATTTGCCTGATTGCCATGTTATTAGTTTTGTTTTTCTGAATTCGGCTTCTAATATATTTTGTATTATTATTTTGTAAAATAGTAATTTTGAGAAGTTAATCAAACTAATTTCGTTGTTTCATTATTATTCTATAAATGTAAATAATTGGTTCGTTCAAATATATTTTAAATTCTAGTTACGAATAAAATCTTGGAAATTTAAATATACAGAGATCTTTCTAGAAAATGAGGGTATTTTTAGAGGGAATATTGAATTTCTTCCACAGAGGTTCCCTTCCAACGTATTCCTTCTCTCCGAGTTTAATGAGACAATTTCCGAGAAAGATCGGACTATTATTAAATAAAATATAATAAAATAGCATGTCTTGAAAATAGGCGTCTATTTTTGAAGAGCCTTGAGCATGTCGACTGTTGTTTCCTATTTGTAAATTGGTAAAGTGAACGAAGCTTTTAATTAGGTAAGATCGGTATATTAGTTTGAAAGTTAAAAGGGTTTTAAGCACAAAAGAAAATTTTTTGTAATATTACCCATTTCCGCCTGTAACACTGCTATCTAAAAAATGTAAGGCATTGTTTCCTGTGTATATTTTCATACTGAATTGATAGACCCAAAACAGAAATCAAAATGATAAATAAAAATAGTTAGGAAGTAATAAGGGTTTTGTGCATAATATAAAATGTTCTTTAGTTACATTTTTATATGTTGCTTTTTGAGAGTTCTTAAAAATCGGGAAACTTACTGTCTTACGTAAGCACAGCCAATGCCCAATCCTTCCCACTAGTCAGCGAAAATAAGCAAATCACAGACTCCCTCTCAAGTTTTACGCAAGATAATTACCCCCCCCCCTCTTGGTTCAACTTTGACATTTACTTAATTCATCTAATTCCGGGATTAATTCAAATAAAAAGATATAATTTTGTATTAAACATAGTTTATGTTTCAACCCTAGCAGCGAAATAACTTGGGCCCTCATTGGACCAATATTCTCGAATCTTGGACCAATAAGGGTTCAAAGGACCGATATTTTTCCGATATAGGCCCTATATAGAATTGTCCGATTCACCCCGATATCTTACTGCCACTACAACCAATATCGCCCCTACATAGAATTGTCAGAGTAACCTTTTGCTTACGGCTGGTTGTGGACCGCGTGTGATGGTATAACATTGAACACCATGAGCAATGGTTAATTTAACCCTTTGTTTACGCCTGGTACAACATGTGGACCGCACGTGATGGTGGAACAACGTAAATAAGGGTTAATTCAATTTTTTGCTTATGGTGCTTAGTATAATGAAACAATTTTGGTTCACTTATTGTACCAGTCGTAGGCAGAATGTTAAACCGATATTTTACAATTGTTATTTAGCCAATATAGCCCTGTATAGACATTGCATAGAACCAATAATAAAAAATCTGGACATCCCAATATTAGTCCCTCGGAGCATGTTCTGAGCCCAACTGGGGCAAAGGTATAATTGTTGCTAGGGTATTCATTCTATAGAATTTTGAGTAGAATGGTTTTTTAAGAAATGATTTGTGTTTTCTTTTTAAAAAAATTTTTTTTTTCTTCCTGGATTTAACTTTTATTCCTTATTTGAAACTTTTCCACGTGCAATTTCTTTTGTTTAATTTTTCCTTTTGCCTTTTGAGAAAATTTTTATAATAAAGGGATTTTAATGTCGTACGTAAGCATTGATCATGCCCCATTCTTCACCCTTGTCAGCAAAAATAAGCAAATCACAAACTCCCCTTAAGTGCTTATGTACTGTTTGAAAGACCCCAAATGTTAAAATGTATAACTTAGCCTTAAAAAATTACACCATTAAACAATTAATGGCATTTCAATTAAAAAAAAGCAATTGAAAATGAAAAACATATTTGTTTTTGGTCAGAAAACAAAGCCTAAAGAATTAAAACATTTTATTATATTATACAAAATGAGTGGTTGCTTTGTGGATAAAATCTATCCAATAACTAGCGAGATATTGCTTACAAATATTACAAAAATTTACATCATTTTTTTACATACAACGAAGATTTTTGGAACTATACATTTGGGCACAGCATTTATGATAAAACTTTATTGATAATTTAAGTAGTTCTTCATAGCATTAACGTATATGTCGTAGTATATAAAGAGTAATGAAATGTAGTGTATAAAAGTTAAAGTAAACTGCATTAAACATAACAATTTCATCAGATCGCATTTTAAGCATGCTTAGGTTGATCAAAAATTAATACACTTCAGTTATTTTACAATTATTTTTATAGTAGAACATAAGGAAACATAGCTCATAGAATTTTATCTACCTAAAAGCTAAAATTACTTGCGTACAGTGTGTTCTATAATTACCACACTTAGTATATGTATTTTCCTTAAAAAGACAGAAGTCATTTGGACTAGCCCGCATTAGGGAGCTTAAATAGATACTTAAGAAAAATTAAAATGAAATCAAAATCAGACTAGTTATTATAAAATTCTATCAATACCAAATGTGGTTACATATTGGTTTATTTGTCTAAATAAATTTAAAAGTGCTACTGAAAAATTTTAGTGGATAAAATTGTTATTATGGAAGCGACAAAAAACTGTGCTATAGATCTAAAACTTTTAAATTTTTAATTCGTATTATTTTTAATCATTAGTTTTGATTTTGTGCTAATAGGGCAACAATTGTCGCAAATACGTTTAAAATTTCAAGGCAAGCTTTAATTTGCTCAGAATTAAAACTTCTAGGTAATCCGTAATTCTTTTTTATTCATTTTGTGCTAGAACAACAATTGTTGCTAATCGGCTTATAATTTCAAAGCAAGTTTTAATTCTCTGGAATCTAACTTCAGATCAATAATTCGTATTATATTTAACTAGATTTATTGCTAATAGGAAAATAATTCTCGTTTAAATTTCAAGGTAAGTTGTAGTTTGCATAAAAACATAGTATTATTTTTATTGACATAGTATTATTGACACATAAAGACATAGTATTATTGACACATAGTATTATTTTTTTTCAATTTCGTAATTGAATGTTCGCTATGTTATGTTCATTGCAATGTAAAGCGTAATTAATTCCAATTTGGCCAGCATAAAAAAATAGACACAAATTGTATTTAGAGAACATTTTGTATTTCCTTAAAATAAAAAAGTACCAAACGTAAAAAAAAAGTTGCCTTCATATATTACGAGGGGCGTGGGCATATATTAGTCTATAGTTCGTATGGGCATATAGTATATACATTAGCGCAGTGGTTCCCAATTTTTTACGTAATTTCTACGGAACCCTAAATGATCGAGCATCTTTTGGCGGAACCCCAAACATATAAATAACATTTATAAGCAGCCGTGAAAAAATTGACAAAAGAATGACTACCAATTATTTTAATAATATTTAATGTAAAGAATGAAATTTTTTTCAGTAATCGTTTTATCAATAAAATTCTTAAAATAGGTTTTAGGTCTAACAGTTGAATTCGCGAACTTGGTGTAGTATTTAGTCTATTTCTGAATTTGTTTTTGATGCATACGTTGGCTAAAAATGAATAAAATAAGCTGAATTATGGTTTTCGAAAAGGAACCTTTATTAACCTTGAAAATAGTTGTCAGAGAAACATAATTCGTTATTCTTGAATTTATTTTATTTTGAATTAAAAAGTTCGACGAAAAATACTGATGAAATTTTTTTATAATTTTTTTTTTTTTTTACTGACATTTTGCTTAAATAAATTCATAAAAATCAGTCAAACTATCAAATAAATTACCGTTCATTGTTTTGATATAAATATAATTACAAGTTTCAAAAATTTTTAATGTAAAAAATTTAAACTCTCGGAACCCCTGCGACCCTTCCAAGAAACTCTAGTTGGGAACCACTGCATTATCGTATAAACTTGTTTCTGCATTTAATTAAAATAATGAAATATGAGAAGTGTAAATTATTAAAAAAAACTGTAAAATAGTTTTATAATAATTTAAGTATTTTAAAGTATCCAAATGTCCTATATAATATAAAAGCTCACTAGATATAAAATTCTAAGTATCACAAAAATAAAGAATTTAAGTAACTTTTAAAAAATAAACAGAGATTCACAACATATACACAGATAAGACTCGGTACATTTCGAGAACTTAACTCTACATATTGCACTTAGGACTATTCAGCAAACAATAACCAGTTAACTTTTAGCGTCTTTTAACTCTATAAAGTTGAGATATATCATAATATAATCTCTCTGGTTCATCTTTTCGCAAAGCTCTAAATGCTACATCATCTCGAACGACATCTGGATTTCCCCTTGGATGGCATAATGGTTGTGGGCAATTCGATGGAATTGCGTGCAAGTAGTCAGTAAACACTTTCTGTGGTGGAGGAGGCCTCAAAGGTATCCCAAAAGGTGGCTGTGGATCGGGTATTTTACTTTTCTTCCCAAAATAATGTTTTCTATATGATAAATCATCATATTCCACGTCTGGACAATCCATAAAAAGAATATCTTTTCCAGAAGGAACTGTTGGAGTAAAATGGGAAGAGCATAGCATATAAGTTATGCTGTTCTTTGTCGCGTTTGATGACGATGTTGTTGCACATTTCTTAAGTTTTCTCAAAGCCATATCATCGGCTAATCTGTCAGGTAATCCAGATCTGCGAAATGGAGGAGCACGTTGATGCGTTTCATAAGGATTGTGAAACATTGGACTCAAAGTTTCGTAAATAGTGTCACTTTTACTTCTTTTAAGTTTTCGATTTGTTTGGTGAAATGCCTTTTGGTGCGCAGTAGGTAAATCTCTGCGTTCAGCTCGATCTAGAAGATCAACGTCACTTAAATTACACTTCTCATACATGTCTTCAAGTTCGCGAATTTCTTTCTCTGTTGTTCGTTTGGATTTACGGTTGCAGTTTAAATCGTTGCTGCTCGATGCAACGGAAGATTTTGATGATGAGTCGGAAACAGTGGCACTAGTCGATGATGATGATTCCATGTCGTCGCTTTTTTCAGAATTGTCTCCTTCAGGAGACATCAGTCCGTCACTGTCTGTGCTCTTTTCAGACGCTTCAGTAATAACAACAAATGGTCTTTCGAACTTTGGATTTTTCTTTAGAGATTCTGAGGCTCTTGACGGAGTCCTTCTGATTGGCGAGCCACCATTATCAGATACATTACACGAATTATAGGGTTTGTAAGAAATTTCATTGCGCCGGCTTTCAGCCCGACATAAGCTCTGGTGATTCTTTTTTGGTTTGTTGCTGGCAGATCCATTATTTATATGCTCTCCTATAAGTCCAAGTTTACCGTATCGGACTTGACTAGACTGATATCCATTGATATCGGTATCGTCTCTAGAATGTGATATGTGCCTTGCACCATTTTTTACCCGTAAAGACTCTCCTTGATGTATATAGGCAGGATACACACCAGAACTTCGTCCCGAATCATGCCGGCTGAGATTGGGTCTTTGACAATTTATATCAGGGTAATGAACACTCGGGCAAGAGCAGAGACGCTCGCCAACAGCAACAGAATCAGAACGACTGGGGAACGAATCTGCTTCTAAACTAGGACTTGAAGTTATAGATTGCGAGCTCAGACCAGAATCCAGAGGAGAAGGAGGTGAAAGTAGCCTTTGGTTTGTAAACACTTCCTCTGGAACAAAAGGCCACTGTTGCCAGTGTTCATTATTGGTGCCGTTATGGTAATAAACAGGAGAACAAGGACTTAGGCTGTTTTGGGGCGAATCATAATAAATTTCTTCTGGATGATGATATCTATTATTGTAAACATCAAAATTCGACACCATCGGTCTCTGAGAAGATCTATCATAGTGTTGAGAAAGGTAGACATCGTGATTATTATTACGTGGCTCAACGTACGAAAACCTCTTGCTCAGTTTATCTTTGGACGTGGGCCAATGCCTCGATCTGTCGCCGTAAAGTTGCCTGTCATCATGATAGTAAGGCTCATTGTCATAAGCATCCGTTTGTAGTTTTGTCAATCGGTTATTAGAATAATGCATGTTGTGATCGTTATCGAAGTATTGCATTGGCGGATGGGAGTTTTCAATCAGTTGGCTGCCGTATACAATGGGCTTGTTCTTCAGAGTCATTCTGTCTGGCTTGCACGCGTGCGATAATGGTGATAGGGAAGGTTCTGAAAGTGCTAAGTTTCGGCGTCTTTCACCGTTGAGGGCAAAGTTATTGAATGCGTTGTTTAGTGGCTCTTCGTAGTAGACGTAAGAAGATTTTCGATGCTTCGGTACGTAATTCTCAGGACGGTACTGGAAATCTTCCTGGTAATATGCTGCTAATCTTGCCATAACTTAAAATACCGTGAAAGTGAAGTGAAAGCCTACAACAAAAAGGATACAATTAGTCACCAAAAAAAATAAGAAAAGAAAAAATATTTTACATCATGTAAATTCATAATAAAATAAGTTACAAATTATGAAACTATGACCATTTACATTTTCGTTGAGTTTGGAAACTTAATTTAATAGCAATAATATACATATTTTAAGGTCGGATTAGAGAGGGCTACTGGAGCAAAAAGGATATCTAAAATTTATGAAATGATCCATCCCTGGTACAGTATTACAGGTTGTTTCACAATAATCACCTTTAATATATATTTTAATAATGCTCGTCAAAAAGGAAGTAAAATGAAAATAAGCATAATTGGGATCGCAAGTTAATCTTTTAACGATAAAAAAATGCAACCGAAATCTGGCAAATTAAAATTTAGGTAGGTGGCATTAAAAATATCATACGAGGGACAAAGAAATTGAAAGATGATTATTAGAAAAAACTTCAAGTTTCAACCAGCAATCAAGCAGGTTTTGAATTTCGTCTTCCTCATTAGTGATTCGCCATTTTTAAATGGCGTTTTCTTTTTATCTTCGCTTAAATAATACTCTGCGACCTCTAATGTGTATCATACCTAAATTTCACTTTGATATGCGAAGTATTCTAAAAACATATATAATGGGTGATGGTTACTAAACACACAGATTATTTATCCATTTTTTTATAATTTGTTTTTGTATATACACATTTGGCATTGTACACATCCCACTACTGAACACATTGAGAGCATTACTCAGCACATTGTACGCATTACTCAACGAACAGTACAAATTTGCCATTGTGCTCATATGTATAAAATATTTTATTTTATTTTATAACCGTCGTTGAACACCCGACCCAATTTTGAGTTTACGACTACCAATATCCCTAACGGCTCTGTATCCTTGTACTTTTGAACCCAATCCAGAAGACAAGGGATCTCTTAGATCGAGTTCTGAGATAAACTTGCCTTCGTGGAGGACGTTTTGATGAAATAAACCAGCTATTGCATCATATGGAAAGGAAAACCACTAAAACCTCCCACGGTTAGCCTGACGGTAAGGGGATTCTAAACCATGATCCGGCTACCAATGAGGATATTATCTAATATTGTTTAATTATAACACATTTGGAATTTCAATAAAACCTGCGAAATAAAGAATGGAATTTGTTGACCACTGTGCTTGCCGCAAGCAACTATCAAACCAAAGAAAATGATGTTTATAAAATATATATCAAGTACATGTAGTGAAAAAATAAAGAAAAATTCTTAAAATCAATTAGTCTGCCGAGTTCTTCGAATTAGTCTGCCGAGTTTTGGTAAATAAAAGCAATGACTACTAGAATACCTACTATATTTTATCCAGATAAAACGACTCGCATAAAATTCGAATTACAACAATTAACGTTTAAGCAGCTTAATTAAAGTGCGTACTTCAGTTCCCATTTGGCGTAGTAGAGCCGAGTCTGATTTTAGTGCCATTAAAACTAAATTCAAAGCACTTCGGTTCACACAGCACTTAACAGTTGTATACTAATACTAATAAATTTATGATTACTATTTAAACGAGGAAATTACTTCCGAATTGAATTAGTTGAATTTTTGCGCTTCTAAGTATTACGTTTTTTTATACATGGTTTCTAAGTATTAAAAAACGCTAAGAACAGTTATTTTTTTATGTTTCAGGCTGTATCAAACGAAAATAAAAGGCAACAGAAACGTTAAGCGCAAAATATTGTTGTTAAACAGTTTAACATTTTGTTTTAGGTAATATAGGTATTTTATAATGGAGACGACAAATGCTGCGACCAATAAGTTTTAAACCAATAATCTAAAAATTTTAACAGCAAAAAAGCATTTTTCAATCAAAGCATAAATTTGAAATTGAGTCTCAACCTCTCAATTTTAAAAGGACAATATTTGAAAAATAAAGTATTATTTTTATTTGTTTTAATATAAGTTATTTTTATGTGAAAATTCAATATTGTGTGAAAATTTATTGCATAACAAAAACTTTATACAGCGGGAAGAAAAGTTTTGTTTTATTTTTAATAATCATTTTTGAAAGAAAAAAAACGAAGGAAAGATTAAAAATTTACAGAAATCAAATGTTTCTAAAGAAATCCTTGTATCCAGATCTAGAACATTAATTTAAAAATATAATATGATTACAAATTAACAAAGTAAACTATCGAAGACAATTAAAGAATTAACAAACTGTGAAATTTATTTAAGCAAAGGCTTATTTAAAAAAATTGTCTTTGACCAATATGTTTCTTAAAAACTTGTTCAATCAAACGATTTACAAACGATTTCAACGAACATGTTTCTAAAGAAATTCTCTTATACAGATCTAGAACATTAATTTAAAAAGATAATATGATTACAAATTAACAAAGTAAACTATCACTACATCGAAGACAATTAAAAGAGTTAACAAACTGTGAAATTTATTTAAGCGAAGGCTTATTTTTTAAAAAAAAATGTCTTCGAACAATATGTTTCTTAAAAACTTGTTCAATCAAACGATTTCAACGATTATGTTTCTAAAGAAATTCTTATATACAGATCTAGAACATTAATTTAAAAATATAATATGATTACAAATTAACAAAGTAAACTATCACTACATCGAAGACAATTAAAGAATTAACAAACTGTGAAATTTATTTAAGCCAAGGCTTATTTAAAAAAAAAAATGTCTTTGAACAATATGTTTTTTAAAAACTTGTTCGATCAAACGATTTTCAAATTATTCTCAAATCAAACGAGGCACAAGAATTTTAATTTATTGTATTTCATATTTACGAATTCGGATTGAATAAAAACGATAAAGGCACCGCCAAGCTAGCGTGCATTCGAAAGTGGGTATTTTTCACGCCAAAACAATCATCTCAACTTTCAATTTTACATTCACTCAATCGCTAAAAGCAACCCATGTCAGTGTAATGGGGTCTGTTCACCAAACAGAGGAATGACCATAATCGGGGAGTTAAAAAAACAAATAAAAAGATGGCCAGTCATAGCAAATGCTAAAGGTTCAATAAACTCCGCCATCTTCTTTCCGTATTCCCTAGCATTGTGTCCAGCTGCCGGCGTTTTTGATAAAATCGGCAGGCGGAAGTTCTCTAAAAGTGTTTCAGCGGGTGGCTATTATTTACAGTTCGATCTTTTGACTGGAGGAAATGGAACACAAATTTCTTTTTAAAATCTTACTCTCTAATAGTAACTTTAGTTTTGCAGAGGAGTTACAGTCAATTACGATCTCACTTAGAATTGTTCTTCGAATTTGCAGACCGTAACGTTAGATTTACCTGCAACTTAGTAATTTTAATAAAATGGATCCCTTAAACAATAGATACTGCAAATTAATATGTAATTTTTTTTACTGATTTTAAAGTATTATAAGAGAGATTTGTTGATGATTCCGAAAGTTTTCATTTTAAGTATAACCATAGATAATTAAACACATGACAGACTTAAGGTTACTTTAAGGACTTAGGTTTGAACTCTTGAAGTAAGGACTTAGGTTTGAACTCTTGTTATCACAATCACTTTCAAAGATTGCTAATTTTACGTTTTTGGCTATTTAGGACATATCAAAATATATTATAAGATAACTAACTGTACCTCTGAAGCATGGCCCGCTTATAACATTAGAGCAAAGGTTGGTAAGTAATTTTAGGTAAGGGTCTGGATACTTCTGAATATTTTTATCGAGTTTCAGGAAAAACTATCATATTCCTTACTAATTTTTAAGCTTAATTTTCACTCATTATAATCTATAGAAGAATTTTTTTACGTAATTTATTTGAGTAAATTTTAGTTGCACAAAAGTTTCTAATTTATTTATAAGTATCCTAAACGTGTGTTTTCCAACTGCATTATTTATCGCACATTTGGAGAAATTACTACGATTCTTTACAAACTTTTTAGCCAAAGCTTTCATTGTCAATAATTAGTATTTCTGTAATCGATATGAAAATAGACGAGATGTTTTGTATACATTATTTCAAAACCTACTATATAAAAAAAAATTCAGCTTGATTTGCGAGTGATACTTCAGGTACGTTTAAGGATTCCCAAAATAAATGAATTTTGGAATTTCAGAATTCTTTACTTAGTAAGGAAATGTTGTCTATTTTATCTTACAAGAATAAAAATGGCATAAAAATTAAAATCGGTTATTATTTTCCTTTCATTCATCGTACTTAAATTAATAAAAACTAAAACGTTTTCTTTAAAAAAAAATTTTCTTTTGGTTGGCTAAATCTTCTGAAAGAAACTAGCTTTATTTTTTTAAGCTTCTTTGATAGTTTAGAATTACCTAAAATAAATTAAATTCTGATAAATAATTTAATTTTTTACGTTCTTAAAAGACACAAGTTTACATTGTTTTCGTAATTTTCACTTCATTAGACCATTCACTTGGTTAGATTTTTTCGCAGCAAAGCGTTCCAAAATTCAAAAATTAATTTATTTCTTTTTTACTCAGTATGAAGCTCAAAATAGTTTTAAGTTTTACTGAACTGAGAAAACGGAAAAGAAAACAGAACATTGTACACTTTCAACGTGGGCGGTTTGTTTGAATACCTGGTTCAATTGCTGACACTAAAACAATAAAAAAGGGAAAACAATTGGTTAGATTGCTCAGCAATTTTAAGAAAGCTGTTTCTACAAAGGTGTGTTCTACAGTGCTAACGTTTCGCCAGACACTCAAAAATGAAATTATAAGTCCATTGAACTTCAATAATTCTAGCGATCCATAAAATTATTGTTTAACCTTGACTGGCCTGTAAAATATCCTACCACATGAAATTTAAACGGATAGATCAAGCGAAGTAAAATTATAATATTTTTTTAGTAATGTTTTTTTTTTTTAAAATCATTGCTTCAATTTATGCTTACAAGGGAAACTAGGGAAGTGTGACTCGCCAATTTTGAAATAAACTAGTGGGATGTATGCCTTATGAGGAATAATTTTAGGGGGCAACATTCGTTTCGCCTCATAGAAGCTCCTGTGAGAGATAATAAAATAATTCAATATAAAAAAATCGATATTTTATTATTTCAATGCAGACTATTAGTTATTGTAATTGTCTCATACTCCAATTAATTTGTAATTAATTGGTTAATTAATTACGTTACTAATTAATAAATGAATTAGAAAATTAATAAATTAATTAGCAAATTAATTATTAATTAATTAATTGATTTACATTTACATACTTCTATTAATTTGGAAAATGTTTTGAAAAAAAAAAATTTAAAAATTTTATGTCAAATTTTTTTTTAAAATTAACTTGACAGGTTTTTCTGAAAAACTACAGATATATAAAATTTTCGAAATCAATTTTGACAATAAGTATGCATTATATAGTACGTGAAAGTACCACAAAATTAATTGGAGTATGAGATAATTACAATAACTAATAGTCTGCACTGAAGTAATAAAATACCGATTTTTCTACATATCGAATTATTTTTTGTCTCTCACAGGACCTTCTATGGGCCAAAACGAATGTTGCCCTCTAAAATTATTCTTCATAAGGCATACATCCCACTAGTTTATTTCAAAATTGGCGAGTCACACTTCCCTAGTTTCCCTTGTTAGCTACACGTGTGTAATGCATGCACCAATTAGTACAAAATAAGTTCTACAGGCAGTTGTAAAGCACGTTAACATAAAAAAGAATAATTTCATACAAAAAATATTTTTATAGCTATTATCGAAAAAGTATTAATTTTGAGGCTTTATTTATTTTTCTACAGACGTTTTTCTTTTAATATTTTTTCAGGATTATTACTGTTTAAAAAAAATTTCCCCATAATTTTAGCAATTATAACTCTTAATTTATTTCGAAAAATAAATATTATTTTTTTTAACAACCTTTTAATAAAAAATTTTTAATTGAGAGGCGTGCAATTTTCCACACTATTTTAAAATTTCAACTACAAAAATTTAAGATTTGAACCAAATCGGACGAAGAGTTTTTAACACTATAACTTAAAAAATGGCAACTTTTTAATTTTCCGGAAACTATGGACCTGATTCTATTAAAATTTTGGCATTCAAATTTAAGCAGTTTAAAATTATGTAAAAGACAGTAGATAACTTATCGCTCTAAAATTTTTTTTATCGTTATTAAAAACTAAAACAATCTTTTATAATTAAAGGAAGAGTTTCTGCGTGCTTCTACTAACTCCAGAACTGTTTGTTCTAGAGTCCTGACCCGATTCTAAAAATATTTTAGTTCCAATTGGGTATTTAAAACTCTAGGAGAAGACGATCACTGATACACAGACACATCACGTATGACCTCAGCGCCAACTGATTGATTATAAACAAGATGGCTTGTTAAAGTCAAGCAAAGTATCTCCACATCAGTCAAAATGTTAATTAACGTGAAGTTAATTAAACACTACGCAGTATCGGTCATCGAATTTGTTAAAATATAATTCTTTCTCGTCTACGTTTTTGATTTAACTTAGATTTATTATTTGCTTATGTATTTTATTGTAACTGTGATAAATTTTTGTTTCGTTTACCTGGGAAATTTGATGCATAATTAGTTGGGTTATGTTCTGCATACCATGTCTGTCTTTGCGTTAAGTGAGAAATATATAGAGAAAGAATTTAAATGAAAAAAGGTTATGTACTAAAAGAGCAAAATTAATGAGAAAAAAAACTGCCATACTTTCAAATTTCTTACGCCAATATGCTTAATTTATTTTGGTAATAAGTATTGCTGATGCTGTGTTCACAGATGCTGTTTCAATGCGCAACAAATATACTAATATAGGTATTCAATTTAAGTACTGTGTCGCTACAGGCTTTTCACGGTCCATTGAAAGTAATAGGTAATGAAAAAAATTGCTTTTAGAGGTAAATTTAAATTATCATGATTTGGCCACAAGCAATGGCATCATGCTGAATGACACTGAATATAGTTAGTCTTAAATTTAATGGGATTGAACTTCTACAAAAAAATGTTTTGCTTTATATAAAAACGTAAATTCGCAGGGAAGGGCAACGAACAATTATAAATAAAAATAAAATTTGAATTATGTTAGCGATATTATTGAGGTATCGGTACATGCCTTTCGATTTTCAGCATGATTTTGTAGCGTTGACTAATACCGATTTATTGTTTATTTCTTGTTTCTTTTTTTCTTCTTTTGGATATTTTGCTAGAAATAAATATTTGCGAAACAAAATTTTCTTTCATGGTATTATTTTTGGAAAAACTAGTTTCATAATCATCTGTTTATTTTTTTATTTTATTAATTCGAATAAATAGAGATATAAAGAAGCACGCAAAAAAAAAAAAGCTTAAATTAGGGATATAAAACGTTTAACAGGACTCCAAAAACATTGGGATCATATTTTTCAGATTATGAGACTATTCCCTCATATTTCTAGAGTCAAAATAATATACAGAGTTATTTATGATTCCCTCCGGGGTTTCGAAGTGTTATAGTAAAAAAAAACGAAGACGAATATGGCAAAAAAGAACATATGAAATTATTCTGAAAGTATTCAATTTTTATTTTAAGCAGTTACCGGTAGATGGCAGTAACATGTACCACTGAAGCCAGTTGTAGTAAAGAAAAATGGCACTTACAGGCGGAGGGAATTATGAATAACCCTGTATATTTCAAATAATGAAGTCTAATTACGAAATATTTTAATTAATACGAACTTGAAGATACAAAATAAATCCGATTAGTAAACCACCGAAAAGATGGCGACATCCTAGAGGATTTGTTTCACCAAAGTCTTTCTTTCATCATTGCAAGATAGAAAATTCGCGTAACGAATCGTCGAAGCTATACCATATCATTGAGTTATCTTCCAAAACAGTATAGAATGAATCCATCATAGGATCAAAGAATTATTGATGATTGTTAGAATAATACACATTAAACCAGAGGTGCTAAAGTTCGAAAAGTCATTTTCAATTGTCTTTGCAGCTTCAGAAATATTAAAAACTGGCATTTTATTGCCAAGCCTATAATTTCGAGCTCTAGAGCTCGCCTTTGGACTTATTCAAGCGTGCGCAGTTCAGAAAGATTAGACAATCAAGCGGTGAATGGTAATGTTCTCACTGTGAAGTGATAGTGGGTCATTTTTTCATCAGTTCGGTATAGCAAACAATACCTGGTCATATTTATCAGAGAAAATTTTATTTTTCCCAAATTCGTATCACTATAACAACTTATATCTATAAGGAAAAGAGTTTCAAAAAAAGAATTTTAAAACTACATTGTAAATTTATTAGATTTTTACATGAGTCGATAAAATTTTGAATTTTACTTTGCAGAATAGGATAGTAATCATCTGCGACTGCATTTAGTTCCGTTTTACTTCGTTTTCATATTATACAAATATGATCTTAAAAATAATATAAAATCGTTTAAAAGTTAGACACGTCATACAGACCGAAATTTAATTCGCAATATCTTTTACAATATATATCATAGAATTATTTTTTAAAAAAAGGTTATAGTTTCGTAGTTATACTGGAATGGCAGGACTTGGCGACATATTTCAACAAATAAGGAACATTCCTTCATTATAATAAAGAGCATTCCTTTTTGAAAAAGAAACAGCTATATATTACGTTGGATTTGATTGGACCACTAAAGTTGGCGCGACATATGCTGTCTTACCCTTAACAAATCAATTGCAAGATAACGAGTTTTAACTTTTGTTTCACTGTGGAATAAAATCGTCAGCAAGAAACAATATTTATTTTTCAACAGAGTATGACATAAATATCTTTATATCTTTCTCGAATCAAATGATCCACTCGAAATAATAATTAATTAAAATTAAAAGTTATTTTATTTAAATGAAAACATTTAATTTGTGTTTAAACATAAGTGTTATTTTGTAATTAAAGTATTTTTAATTTTTCACAACATTACTAAATCTTCTTCTAAAAGTAAATATCGTACTAAACTGTAATGTGAAAAATATATCACTGAGTTACTCGTTTTATATTTTCTATAACTTGCATTATTTTTGGAATTCACCGTTTCAATTATATTTCCCCACTAATATTATTATGCTGTTATTATTTCCTAAAATGAAGTTTATTAGGACTTTGAAGATACGCCTTGTCGAGTCCGGAAAAAATAAAAATATTAAAAAAACAAGATCTCCTGCATTGCATGTGGACTGATTTAGGAAGATTCTATTTTTTTTTTTTTTTTAAGATGCAAGGGAGTTTCTGCATGTACTATGCGGCTTAATAAAATAAATGAATATCATTGGCTTTTTTGTTTTGCGATTACACCAAATCACATTTTTATAACACTATTAGTAATTCTAATAGCGCAAATCAAGACAAATTAGCTGTCCTCTGAAAAAATTATTTAAGGCCGGTAAATGCGAACTTAAAAACAATTCAAGCGATTTACAATCGCATCCTTAAATCATGAAAAACTGATTTTCTTTTATCAAGAGAAAAAATAAATTTACAATTCCAAGCAAATGAAACAGAAAAGATCAGTAACAATCTAAAAAAAAATAAAAAATACGAAATCCAAACTGCCCAATTACCTTTCTAGAAATAGATTGCTGTTAATTAAAATCTCCTCTATCTTCATTTGAATCGTCACACTCATTTTCTTAAAAGTAAAAAGAATAAAAATTTTAAAAAAAGAAACTAAGCATGAAAAAAAAATCAATTAATTAATCCTGGCATCGGCCCAGATCTTCATGCCCAAAAAAAGAAAAAATTCATCCAGTAGAACAAAATCGAATATCACTCCAACATCATAGAACACCGTAATTACATAACTCTCTAATCACCTGGTCACATTTGGTGAGGAATACTGACCCAGGGTTCTCTTGACTCTGACCCATTTTTGATGGACATGTGAAGGGTGCAGCTAGATTTAGCAGGATATAAATTTCGTTTTTATAACTTCCAGGGAATGAGAAAGGTCAAGACGATGTATCATCTAAAGATCCTCTCCCTTTCAAGGCCCCCCTCTAGGTTACGAGGTTGGTTCGGATGACATGCTACCAATTTTTCATCTGTAAATTTTATAGACTTGTGGTTATTAAATAACTTTTATTTGACACATTTACGATTATTTTTAAATCTATATTTAGCGAAGGTTTAAATCTATAGAAACTCTAACGCATTATGTATAATTATTTAAAAAAAATACTTAGAATACTTGAGATATAATATCATGATATCATTCGGAAAATTACAAACAAAAAAGTGGTCAATGAGAATTGTTTGTTTTATTTGAAAAGTTGTAGGATAAACCAACCAGTGAAGGAGCACTACCCAGTGAAGGAACATTTCATATATATTGATTAAAAATAAGAATTTGAAATTTTTTCTTTAGATTGATTGGTAACAATAGCTTACTGCCAAACAATAGGAAGTCATCTAGCAATGTTTTGGATTACCTGGTCAAATAGACTTCTCCGGAAAAAATTTTGAATTTGTCATTACCTCTGCAACACCTTGTTTCTTTGAAAAAATTATAAGGTGAGTGTTTGCATGTATATGTTTGAAGTGGAATTAATTGCATGTAATAGTTTTATTTTTCTCACTGTGAAAAAGAGAATTCAAAATATAGTTATTGAAGTTACGTTTTATTTTTTTAAAGCATCATAGCATAATAAAGTACTGAGATAAAGGGGTGTTTATTCACTGAATCACCAAACGATGAAAAACCAGTGAAGGAACAAGTATTCCTTTACTGGGTTTTTTTCTAAGTTAATGAAATAAAAGATAAACCTTAATTTTCTTGTACCTTTAGTGATGTTCCGCATCAAAAGTATATTAAAAATACGAAAAACAACTTCTAACCAGTGAGGGAACAGGCATGTTCCTTTACTGGGCATATATTTCCCAGTAAATGAACAGTATGTGTTAATATGTTGACACTTTAATTTTCAATTCATGATTACAAAAAAAAAGTTAACATTTTCTAAGTATTTATATGTTATAATTTCAAGAATAGGCTTGTTTTTAAATATTTGTATGGCTTATAAATTCATAAAAAGCATTAAAAAATAACCAAAATTAAGTGTTCCTTTACTGGGTGTTCATTCACTGGTAAAAGCTGTTCCTTCACTAGGTCTTCTTACTACCTGTTATTTGAACCTCCAAAACTTTAAAACAATATTATGTAAGTTCTCTGCAATTTTTTTACGTAATTTGCAATTAGTAACAAATATGTTGACACTGCCATTTAACTAAAATTACGAATTTTGAAATTAATATGATTTTTTAAAAGGCAAGCGAAGCTTAAGTGTTCCTTCACTGGTCAGTTTACCCTACATCTCTAAATTAACTACATACTTATTAGTAAACAGGACTACATCTTTTTAACCTAATTTTGTTCTTTTACCAAAGCAACTTTACCTTCATATTTTATAATTATAAGAACTCTTTACGTGCCTAAGAGATTATTTAGTAATAGCGTGAAGAGTTGGTTCCTAGAAATATTTTATAATTTTGTATAAATTAATTTTAATTGTATGCATTGACTAGTTTTTATGGTTTTCATAGTATAATATGCAGGTTTTGATAGTACAATAGAGTATGTAAGTTTTTGAAATAGAGTATAAATAGTTTTACATGAAATTTGTTCTCAAAGTTAATTTAATTTATTTACTGTTCAACAATTATAAAACTGTTAATAAGTTAGATACTGATTTAAATATGCTATTCATGTAATATATTGTGCAACAAGGAAATATCATAAGAGAGTTTGTAATAAAAGAACATTGCTTTTAGTTAAAAACAATTAATTTAGGGTGATAATCAAGATCAAAAACGTAGTAGAAGCAGAGAATAAGACTAAGAAAGGAAATATTACAGGAAAATATCGTTAAATAAGGGATAACAAATTATATTTTGCAGATAGAAATACCTTCATAATTTTTATTAATTTTATACTGATGGAAACCAAAGAAATTTGGATTTTCTTCATTTATTAAGGTACCATATCATGTGATTTATTGACGACCAATAAGAATTCAAAGATAAACAATGAGAAACGCTTTTGGACCACTATTTTTTTTATGTTACGTTGCGATATGTTAGAGTTATTTTATACGCTGAGATTTTCAAAATCATTTCAAAGAAATTTATCAAACCAAGAGTCAAACATTACAACTGGAAAAATTTTGAGAAAATATGGTAGAAATTACCACCCGTTTTCTAAACTTTTCCCTCAACGGCTTTCAATAATGCTGAATTATCGTTTTTTTTTTATGTTAATATTAGTACTTTTTTTTAAGCGTGCGCAACTTTTATTCAAAACAAGTGTTGTTTTAGGAAAAAGTGACAATACAAGTAAAATTATTTTATAAAAGCAAATTAATATTTCTGAAAGAGTGATTCATAATCAAATCGGAAGACTAAATCAAGAACCATTAAATTACGTAAATGCTAAACCTCTTGCTATGATTATAGTTAAGGGAAAAAAAGCGGAAACCTTTCAGAATATGAGTTATAGATCCCGTTACCTTTCCTAAAACTAATAGTCCAGGCAGTTCTTTGGCGTTGTTCCAGCGAAGAACTTCAAATTATGGAATATTAAATATGCCTGTGCATTTAAGGAGGTGGATGTAATGACTTCTCATCATTAACTAGATGAGGGAATGGATTTTGAAGTCATTTTCACTTATCGGATCACTGATCATTCTGTTCTGGAGGATGAGGTAAAAGCGGCAAGCGAGAAGTAAAGTTAGATAGAAGTAGCCAAACTTTGAGAGAACTGGAATTATTTAAGCGAAATACTTGTATAATTGTACTCTGATTGAAACCGTAAATATTTAGCATCGAAATCTGATAATTTATCAGTGATTCTAAATTTTTTACGTAACACATGATATAGTGTTTAAAAAAAAAAGTTAGCATCCTGTAAAATAAGCAGAGAACAGAAAGCATCTATTCAGGAAATTAAATTTTTTTTATGGAAATAGCCGTATAAAAAATAGTTTTGAATATCAAAAGCATTTTTAACGGAAGCCAAAAGGTGTAGTTTTGATTGAATTTGCTTTGGTATAAGAAAAGATGAGTTTTTAGTATTATTCTTTTTTGATTTGTAGATTTTAGTGGCTACAAAAATGTTACAAAAAAAATTAAATCATGTTAGAAATAAAGCTGATAAAAAAATTACACCGAGAAAAAAGTATGGTCGAAGTTACTATAATATGGTAAAATTTACCGTGTTTCTGGCTTTATGGGATAACCAAAAAGTGCTGTAATTTTCACCATAGTGTTTCGGTAATAACTTTTTGTAAAATTAACAATAACAATTACAAGATAATTTTTCACACTTAGAAACATCACAACGAATATTATTTATTTCTTAAATAAATGTAATTTTAGAGAGAAAATTATACATTACAATAAACTCTAAAAAAAATTTTTTTGTTAAAACCATTTTGTTTCCAGATAGACTTATTCAATTCTATCTCAATAATATATCGAAAAAGTTGCAAGAAACATGCAGAAATAAAAAAGCGTTTTTGCACTGAGAATACAGGTGCAACGGAAATACCTATAGCGATAACGCAGCGTGATTAAATAAATGCTTCAACTTAACGTTAATAAGTAAATAACAAACAATAAAACACAGGATGAGTAATTAAAGTTCAACAACTTTCACTCGCCTTTAAAATGAGTAAATAAATAACTAAAAATAAAAGAAAGAAAGAAAATAACCGTAATGGAACGAGCCATTGCTTCTAAGTTACAGAAACTTAAAGCTTAACTTTTACCTACGTTCGTTAATCAAACTAAAGCATCTCGTTATTATAGAAACACTTTATTGAAGCTTAAGATAGTTTTTTTTCTTTTTTGACTTAGATTTATTTACGGAAATTTTATAGAAGGTATAATATTTATCGCAGACAGTAGGAATCTATGTTTAAAAAATTTCAATTTAAGTATATGCTTAAAATCGTGATCCGTGATTATTTTAAAATACATAGCTTACAATATCAAAATATTACAGATTTCATGCAAATCAAAAGATATATTTTGAATAAGAATTGTTTAACCACAAGAATTGAATTACCACTTTTATTTTTCTCCTCTTTGTTAAAATTGAGAGGGAAAAAATTCATACCAAAATCAACGTGTCGTTTTCTTTGATACCTGTCTTGCTTTGCAGATTTGCAAAATTCAGTTGTGAGTTGTGACTTAATTTGAAAAAAAAAAATTTATTTCAATTTCTTAAATAGTAATACGAAATCTGATATGTTATAATATATTATGATTGAAATGAATAGTTCATTTCCTCCCAGATAAATGAGATGCTCTCAACTCGAGTAGAAGAAGACCATTGATACACAACCACCAGAACTATGACCTCTGGAGATTGCTGGTTAAGGTCGAGCTGAGTTTCTCCACATAAGTTAGAATGCTAATACAACAACATATAGAAATCGAATCGTTAATTGAATTTGTTTAAACATAATTCTTTCTTGTCTACAACTTATATTTTATATAGATTTATTATTTGTTTATGTATTTTATTGTAACGGTGATTATATTTTATTTATGTATCTGGATAATTTGACGGGCTAGGTTTACCCTAAATGGAATGGAAAGAACAGTTGCTAATACAAGCAAATGCCATGTTTCATGTTTTGTTTTTCTTCTTTAAATAAAAAAAGATGTATGTTCCTGATATTGTCGATTTAAGATAAAGTATAAATCATCGGCTTCCAACTTAGAGGAAATTTCATAATTTAAAAAGGGGGAAGAGGCCAGTATGATTACAATTTATTTCCTCTCAAACCATTTTGCATCGTCAAAAATTTTTATGGTATGCTTTATTGAGCTGTCTGATGAGATGTTAAATTTGTTCGAATTTAATTCAGTTTGTCTTTTGAAAAAGTTTTTGACGTTTTGCAAGATGAATTTTTTGGATTTAAAAATATCCCCCAAGCAAAATAAGACATGTTTGAAAAGAAAGTAGTCACAAAATTTAGATCTCTGATGTGCAAGTCTTATCCTTAATTGAAAGAAAGAATTATCTCTCAACTTTCCATTGCGAGCCAGTATGAGCGTTACGAGCAGATTATGTTGAAAATGAAAACGACTTAAATCAATTGGAAGTTGATGGAATTAGAAATTGTATCCAAGAATTAGCGGAGAAAAACCAATCATGGACATCTCAAACAGATGAGACTAATAACACACTTCATTGCTTTATTAATATTTTTCTAACAATTGAAGATTATTTAGCTTAAATATATATCAAGAATATATAAATAAGCGAACCTTAGAAGCAATTAAGCATGCGCTTTTTATATTAACAACATAATAAGGCTGTTAATGTAAAGAAAATGCTATGAAAATATTAGTACACTTATCCAGATTTTTTTAAGCTCTTGTTCAATAATTAAAACTTGTTGAGAAATATTGAAAACTTGAGAGAATATAAAATATATACAGGAGTCTGTTTAGAAGAAATTTGGGTCCGTTAACGGACCCTTCACAAAATATCTTTTCATAAGAACGGACCCTTCACAAAATATTTTAACTTAAAAACGGACCCTTCACAAAATATTTTAACTTAAAAACGGACGCTTCACAAATTTGTTTATCTTCATTATTGTTTTGTTAATCGAATAAACCCTTCCCAGAGGCGAAAACAAGAAAGACAGATGTAAACGAATAAGTTTTGTCTTCGGCAAACGCTTCTTCCTTTATTCCTCCGAAATGAATATTCTGCGTTCAGCAGTATAGGCTAAATACCAAATATTTGTATGTTGCATCTCTAATTTTGAAGCAGCAATTGCTGTTTATTTTTGAAAATTTAGCTTTCTTTATTATAATTTTACAGTGCTGAGCATAATCTTGTATCTATTTACAATTTAAAAACTCCCTGAAAAAGGTTTTTGCAATAACCAGACCCTATTTGCACAAATTCATAAAAGCAGGACCCTGGTTGAAAGAATGTGACTTAACGCTTATTTTATATTCTCAAATTACGAGTAATTTTTTCACAATTTTACAAAAACCGGACCTTTCACAAAATGTCTGGACAGACCCCTGATATATGTTTAAAGTTTTTTAAGGAGGTAATATTGTAAAAGCGAGACCTGTTCAAAATAGCTTGGTAACCACTGCCATAAAAGCTGCTGTATCAAGAATGATAAAGGAAAAAAGAACGAACGAAAAGAGACAGTTATGTTTTGGAGTTCGAGTTATTACCCTGTATTACATGCATGCATTATATATTCATGTAGTACATGGTTTCTGTATAAGATTTTATTAAGTAGTGTAGAATTACGAACTAAAACTAGCATGATCTCAATTAATTATGCCAACACTTTAAAGGACTCACAACTAAATAATTGGAACTAAATCATGTTTTGTATGAACTTTTGAATTATTTATATATTAATATGTCCAAAATTCTTAATTAGCTAAATCAAAAATTATACATTAAAACATAAATTTAGCTATCACTAGAAAAAATAGGTCTCATGGCAAAGCAAGTTGGCACCTTTGTAACATATACAAATATCGTAAGCTCGTTGTTAAATCCAATTATTTGCAAATGTCGCTTCCAAGCTAATTAGAAAGTTGTCCAGTACTTTAAAATCAGACAGATATTTTTTAACATATTACAATCAGTCTATATGCATTAAAGCAAATTAGGAAATACGCGACGAATTACTCAGACTGAGTTTTGCTTCTGCTAATTGCAGTGAAGCTTCATAATGTTGTTAATAATAAGTTATTATTATTGTAAGCCAGTGGTCGGAAGAACTACATTTTTTTGTAGTTAACTACAACTACTTTATTACAATTGTATTTAACTACAACTACTTTTTTTTAAAATGTAGCGACTACTAACGACTTTCGAAATGTAGTCCCTACTTCGCTACTTTTAGAAGACTAACTTAACTGGCGAACTTAATTTTCACCAATATTCAAAATGATTTTGAATAAAAAAATTGGCTTGGTAAAATATGAGGAGATATTAAAAAGTTTCAATTCATGTTTACATGAAATAATTTTTTATTCTAAAGCACTTTTTACAAAGTTGTTCTTTTAACCTTCAAACTCTGTGCTTTCTCTCTGCAGTGATTTAAGAAATTATCAAATATTTGTGATTTAAGCGTTCAATGTTTTTTTATATCCTCCAAGAAATAAAGTACAGTGCGAAAAACAAAAAACTGATCACCCAGAATAACTTTTGATCTAATGATCGGATCTGCACGTTCTGGGAGTCAATCTTAATGGTTTGAGGGTGTGACTTCGCTAATTAATTGATTAATGCAGACGATATGTTAAGTTACGATTTCAGGTGCAAAAATGTACTTTATAGTTCCCGTGGAAACGAATTTTTAAAAAATCAAATATTTAAAATTCGCTTTCTCAGGAACAATTCGACCGATTTCCGATTTTTCCGAGCCTCAGACATAGATCTTGTTAACGCTCAAACGCTGCTTTCGCTATAAATCGCTACAAACTACTGTTTTTCTTTTTGTATCCCACTACTAGCTACGCTACTTCTTTTGAAAAGTAATGCACTATTTTACAAACTACGGAAAAAAGTAGCGACTACATTAGTTTCGCTACTTGAAACACTCTACTTCTGATCACTGCTCTAAGACAATTGCTAACTGCCTAAAATAAATCAGGATAAGATGTCTAGCCTAACTGCCTAGAATAAATCAGCAATGAATTATATTTTTAAGTTGCCTTAAGGTAGATGGGCTCATTTTTCTGATTTTTTTTTTATTTTACAAACTACTGTTTTTCTTTTTGTATCCTGCTACTAGCTACGCTACTTCTTTTAAAAAGTAATGCACCATTTTACAAACTACGGAAAAAAGTAGCGACTACATTAATTTCGCTACTTGAAGCACTCTACTTCCGATCACTGCTCTAAAACAATTGCTAACTGCCTAGAATAAATCAGGATAAGATGCCTAGCCTAACTGCCTAGAATAAATCAGCATTGAATTATATTTCTAAGTTGCCTTAAGGTAGATGGGCTCATTTTTCTGATTTTTTTTATTTTACAACCGTTGTTTAATAGCTGACTCAATTTTGAGTTTACGATCACCAATGTTCAACTCAGTAGCCTTTTAATTGTGAACCCAATCCAGAAGACAAGGGAACTCCTGAAGCAAGAATTGGTGGAAATTTGCCTTCGTAGAGGACTTTTTGATGGAAAAAAAATCAGCATTTGCCTTACATGGAGAAGAAAACCATGAAAAACTCCCATGTCTACCCCGACGGCAAGGGAACTCTAACCCATCCGTTTACCACAGAGGATATTTTACGTTAGAACTGTGATCGGTGCGAGCCGTGCGGAATTTGTGTCGACGAGCCATCGCTGGCATTTGAGCCCGGGTTACCTCACCTAGCGCTCTTTCCCGTGAGCCACCACATTTTTCTGATTGTAAAATATTGGAAATTTTTCAAATTTGGCTGGTGCATTGCAAAAGGATTTTTTTTTTTAATTTAAGAAAAGAAAAAAAAGCTACTTTACTTTATGAGATCACCACTTATATTATATATATATGCTTACACTTTTGCGTTAATGAGTGAAAAGAAGTCCTCACTACGAAGCAAGCTTGTTTAAAAATTGACTAAGTCGAAACATAAAAAGAAATTCCTATCTAATATCTACCTAAGGTTCTAAAAAATAAAAGAATTCTATAAGTAGTGGATGAGAAGTCCTTGTCCTTTTTTAGATTTGGGTGTGTCTGAATTTCGCCAATGATTAATTTCGTTCATGCAAAAGTTTTATTTCTTAAATTACTTTGTGAATTCTTCTCATTTTATTTTTAACTAATTAGATAGGTTTGGAAGTGTTTCAATATATCAGAGCTTTACTGCTATTATTTTTATTTAATTAGAATTTGATCGATGATATGCCACTTTTAAATTTTTATAATAATATACTTATACATAATGTTAAATTTTTAATTAAAATGTTTCAATACATTCAGATATTTCCTACTTACAACTTAATTTTTTTATATAATAGTAAAACTGTTTATCAAGAGTTTGTTTCAAGGAAATAACATCAGTAAATAGTGGAGATTCTCTTGGCTATCCCACAGTTTGTTTACATGAATTAGAATTTCCAAAGGATAGGGATTTTTTCTGATTCACAAGGGAGCTCCACATCCCGATGTCTATCGCTTGATGACACTTAAAGCTACTGACTTAGAATTTTTAATGGAATTGTTTCTTCATGCCAGTCTAATTAATTTTTAATTTTGATTGTTGAAACCTAAAAAAGGGTGCGTAGCCATACCTTTCAACAAAAAATAAGCACCTTTTAAGTACTTTTCAAGCACTCAAAAATATTTTTAAGCACTTTGTACATTAACAAAATGCAAAATAATTTTCAAAGACTTTACATGATCATGATAAAATAACTAGTTTCTGATAGAGAACTCTTTTCTTGATCATATTAGCCATTAAAAAAATGATCGAGAGATTTTCGGTTCGATATCAGAGGGTGGAAAATGAAGCCTGAAATTGAGAGTTGCAAAATGCAGCAGAGCTGCACATGAGATTGCAAAAATCTTACCGGAACCCTGAGCTGGGTAGACGCACATGCAGACTCGCAAGCATTTCATCTAAGATGTAAAATGATAGGCGCTTTCATACGCTATGGATCGACGGCACGACCAAATGGATTGTTGTTGAATGAATTGTGAAAATGTTGGATAGAACAATGTAAAAGCACGCTTTTGCATAGTAAAAATGCACGCTTTACCATGTCGAAAATTTCGAAATCGATTTGTTAAAGAAAAAAAATCTCATTTTGGAAAAGAGAAAATTAAACAATTTTTAAAAACACCCAATGAAAAAAGCACCTTTAAAGGCTTTTAAAAAACGGAAATCGAAAATTTAAGCTTTTTAAGAGCTTTTTAAAAACACCCAATGATAAAAGCAACTTTAAAGGCTTTTAAAAACGGAAATCGAAAATAAGCACTTTTTAAAAACGCTACGCACCATGTTATATTTAGAAGAAAACAAATTCAATATATTTTTGAAAAATAGCACTTTCATAAATACTGAATAAAAATATGGTAACTTAATTCAAAAAAAAAAAAAAAATAGTTGCTCTTCCTTATATTTGACGAAAAATCAGTCTAGTTTTGAATCACAATACGATGCAAATTTGCCTCAACCTTAATTGAACAATATTTCCATTCAAAAACCATAAAAAAGAAGTATGATTAAGTGTTTTAATTAAGCCTCGTAATAAGGTTGCAACACATTTATACAATATTAAATTTAAAATGCTCCAAAATTTTCTACAGTTAATGAATAAAATACAAGCATAATTAAGTTGTACAGTTAATTCGTACAGTTAATTAATAACAGAAGTATAATAAAATTGTTAATAAATTTGTGACCTATTTATACGATATTATGGCTCAACAAGCAATATTACGGTTTAAAATTTTCTACAGCTAATAAATAATAGATGGATGCTAATAAATATCTAATAAATAAATATAATAGATACAGATAATAAATAAATAATAGATACAGATAATAAATAATGGAGTACATAGATGGAGGAAGAGACGAAAAATCCATATTTTAAAGAGGGACCCACTTTTAATAAAAAGGGATCAAGAAATTCGCAACCCCGTCCTGGATTTTAAGGACCTGTAATTTTCAAAGTCAGGAAGAATCACTGGTAAAATTTACCCTCAATTAAGTCTGCAGCAAATTTGGAAACATTATGGTTCTACTATTATGGCAAGCTATTATTAAATAGCTATTACTTTCAATAACTATTAAGGCAAGCTGATAATGAAAGAAATAAACCGAAACAATACAAGAACATAATAAGCGATATATTTAAAAATATATATTGTACATTAAAATTACAATTATTGCTTTAAATGTATTGGATCACAATTAGCACATTAAACGAGTAACGAAAACATTTCTCAGGACAAAAATTATTATTCATCAGTTTGGACTGTGTATCATAGTTTTAATAATAGTTTTAAATGACGCACTACCAGAATATGAAACTAAATTTAAAAACAAATTTATTTAAA
The DNA here is from genome assembly GCF_043381705.1 of Parasteatoda tepidariorum. Lineage (NCBI taxonomy): Eukaryota > Metazoa > Arthropoda > Arachnida > Araneae > Theridiidae > Parasteatoda > Parasteatoda tepidariorum. Next base: position 76,477,241 of record NC_092206.1, on the reverse strand, counting down.
TTAGCGTCACAATCAAAATAAGAATGTGTTGAATGATTAACCGCAATGAATCATTTACAAAATAATACTGAAATGCAGTTTATTTTCGATAGAATACGAAAACTCCGATATTGACCTATTTATGGTTCTTTCATAGACATGCCTTATTTGGATTGACAGTTGTTTTAAAACATGGACATGGTCATTACAAAGGAAAGGGTCATTTACCGCACGCTTAAGCCATTGGCCAAATTCAAGGGTGAGCGAGTATAACGATGCGTTTAAGTTAGTCGAATGCGTATTACACACACACAAAAAAAAAAATGATAGAACACATTTAGATTTATAATTTTTGTTTCATTGCAACTCGTGTTTAAAATGAGATAGTTTAAAAAGTGGATAATTTAGCTTAACTCATATGCAAATGTATAATGCAAAAGTATAATCATTTCGTAGAAAATACAAAAAATTACTTCGAATTAAACTTACACTAAACCTACCATTTGACAATTTCCTTTTAGTAGAGTTATTAAATATATTAGAATTAATAACAAATAAAAACAATGCCATCATAAAAAAAACCTACCATTCCAAAATATTTTTTCATGATTACCATAACAATCATTATTTAAAATCTACCTTAAACTAAAATCATTTGACCAGGTTTTTGAAAGTATGAATTTCGATTTTGGTTCTTTAATAAATACTTTAACGAAATATGGTAAGACGATTGTAGAGTAAAGTGGCAGAAGGTACTGTTAAGCGATAATCTGATAAAACTTAAAATTTTGAAAAACTTGATAAATACTAATACTAAGCCTATAATTTGACAGATTTATCTCAAGTTAGGTTTATAAATACCAGAATTAGTAACAAATAAAAAAATGCTTTTATAAAAGAAAACTACCATTTTAAAATATTATTTTTATAATCACCATAACATTAACTATTTGTAATTTCACGTAAATTGAGATAATTTTGGCGGTTTTTTTTTTAAATATGATTTTTACATTTTATTAAGTTATTGAGCGAAACACCGTATCGCGAATGTATAGTGGCAGAAGGCACTGTTGAGCAATATTTTTAAAAAAATTTGAAATTTTGAAAGCTTGATACTAATACTTATATACTAAGCTTGATACTAATATGCTTAGCTTATAATTTGACAGTTTTCTCTTATTTCTAAATATATCAGAATTAGTAACAAATAAATAAAAATGCTATCATAAAAACCTACCATTCTAGTTGAAGAGCAAAATGGCAGAAGGTACTAACTAAGTGATACATTGAAAAAACTTGGAAACTTTAACTTTATTAGTAGGTTATGGTAAGCTGAATGTATAGACTTTAGTTTTCTTTTTTTTTACCAGGCCATTAAATAAAACGATTTTTAATGAAAAAAAAAACTGTTTCAAAAAACACCTATTTATCTAAGACTCATGTCCCTAAATTCTCTATAATATATAACATAGAACTTTTTTCCATTAATCTCTACAATTGTTTACTATGTTTTTGATTGATCGACCCATTGCAATTTAAACACGCTTATTAAAATGTAAACACTAATAAAATTTAAATTACAAAATACAATCTTTCCATTTAATAAACTAACAATCGAAAAATAAATTGGCTACTAAATTAAATATTAAGGTGTTAAAATTTTAAAATTCAGACAACTTTGAATGTCGTCTCTCAGAATGTTAAGATTTAATTTAGAAATATATATTTTGAAATACTTAAACAAGGCTTTTAACATACTAAAACACAGAGGGAAAAAATTATATATTCCGATCAGTAGCACTTAACCTTGAAAAAATATGTGTGTAGGGTATTCCGGGCAATGGCACTCACATACTTAGGTCATTGTTAAAAATAATAGATGGCAATCATTAATAATAGCCGTTTACCAATAGGCTAATATTTTCCTTAATCCTTTGTAAGGAGAAACTTAATTCCACGTAATAAAATATAATCATAAGAAAAAAAACTCGATCCGTCATAAGAAGAAACTATCGTGGCTATTATGATTATTATTATTTTTTTAAAAATAGGAAGAAGAAAAAAAAACTTTGTTATTGGTCGAAATTTGCAGCACAAAAACAAAATTAATTTTATGGAACCGACTGATAGGTGTAATAGACGAACGTTTTATGTTTTAGTTTTTAATTTAATAGGTTCAATTTACAATGATTTTGACCACTACGACGCATAAACAATTTAGGCAAATACATGAAACCTTATAGTCATGTTGTAAGCAGGAAAAATAAAATTTTACGGTACTTTCGGATTATTCCGTCGATCATTCTATATGTTACACTTTTTTATTTAATAAATTCAATTTACAATAATTTTGACCACTACGACGCATAAACAATTTATGCAAATGCATAAAACCTGATAGTCATGTTGTAAGCAGGAAAAATAAAATTATATGGTACTTTCGGATTATCCCGTCGACCATTTTGGTCAACAATGTCCTTAGAGTCAGTTTGGTAGCCTTTATATTAATTTTAATTTTGTAATTGATTATTAAAAATTGACAAAATAGAAATATAACTTAATGCAAAAAATGAGATAATATTTAAATTTGAATCATTAATTCATTTTCTGATTTGGCGAAAATGCGCGGCGAAATAGTGCTAATGAACCAAAATGCAGAATTTTGCTATAACCTTAACTATTGTTTAACGACTACTTTAATTATTCTGGAAAACAAGAATTTCTGGATCGAAAATAAACTTGAATAGCACGAGGAAAAAGAAAGTCGGTAAATGTTACAGAATAAATTGAAAGAAAAATTTTAAAATTATTCAATCTACAAAATATTGTAAGCGTTCACTTTACGGTTTTCATCGGCGGAACCGAGAAAAATCTTCTAACCTTGACCCGCATGTCACAAATTTGGCGACCTTGCACCTGGCCAAGCAGTTTTTTCTTTACGTAAAGAACAAGTTATAAAGGATAATTTACACATATCCCAACGCCAAAGCATATTATTGCGTCACGAGCGCTTCGCACAAAAAACCGTGTTCCAGTAAACCTTGGAATTGGAAAAGGATATTCCAAGAACAATTTGTCTTATTTTTTAAAAGAAAACTTTTTCTTTTACATAAATCTTTCTTCTGCTGCAACGATGAATAAATAAGAAAACAATGACGCGTGTTTCTCTTGACCAATCGCTGTTTCGTATACAAAGCTATCTCTTGACATTTCAAAGAATTCAAAGAAAATTAGAGATTAGAAGAATTATTACACCAGCCTTGTAGTAAAAGCTTAAGACAAATGTATTGTACAATATCAATGTAATATTTCGAAATGCAAATTCTATTAAAAGGAGTATTTTTTGTGAACGTTATATGATGAAATAAGAATGATAAAAAAAAGCTGTATCTGCTTAGTTTATTCGCTGAAGATTTTTTAGATTCTGGAATTATAAATCCGAATTGTTAAAAAAAATATTAATTAATAATTGATTTTTAAAATTTATTTACCTATGTTAGTTTAAATAATAATACGAATCTAATCAAGACTTATGTTTTGAAAAATGGTTGATATAAAGATTTATTTAAATAATTCGAATTCAAGAATATTATCAAGAATATTCAAGAATAATATGATTGATATAAAAACTAATTTGGATAGATTTTTAAAATAATAATAATATTATAATATGAATAATATATACTCCGAATTCAGGAGAAATTATTAATCAATGATTGGAAAATCCATTAGTTAATAATCAATAAATTTAAAAATATTAATTTGGATAGAATTGTTAAAATAATAACGCGAATCCGAATTCAAGAATTATTGGCTAATGACTTGAAAAATGGCTGATTAAAAAATTTATTTAGCTTAATATTTTAGTAATAATATAAATAAGAGTTTAAGATGGATTGTTAAATAAAGTTATGAAAAGTGATTGATATAAAAAGTGTATGAATGCACTTTTTATATTGAATGCACTTTTTATTATATATAAGTGTAAAAATGCATTTTGAATAATAGTAATAATATAACTGTTGTCCGATTTAATTTGATATTAATTTTAACTACTTTGAGCAGAGTGCGTAGCCAAATTATTCAACAAAAAATAAACACCTTTTAAGGACTTTTCAAGCACTTAAAAAATATTTTAAGCACTTTAAAAAAATATCATAGTTAGGCAGGGTTGGAAAGTTTTTCACAATTGACGGTTTTATCGGAATTAAACCGTTGTGTCAAAAAAAAAATCCTTTTGGCATTGTTTTTGACAAATGTCGATAATCATGAAATTTTGAGTCATGTAAAATGAATGACGTTTTCATGCTACTAACTGACAATACGCCGAAATAGATTGGGGATGAATTAATTGTGAAAACGTTGAATAGAACAATGTGAACTGCGTCTTTTTGCATAATTCGCAGCAAAAATCAACATGGTAAAGGAAAAATCTCATTTTAGAAAAGGGAAAATTAAGCACTTTTTAAAAACACCCAATAGAAAAAGCACCTTTAAGGGCTTTTAAAAAACGAAAATCGAAAATAAGCACATTTAAGCACGTTTTAAAAACGCTATGCACCTGTTCAAGACACGTCCTATATGTTATCAAAGTTCTCTATGCATTGAATTTTAATATTAATTTAAAATCTGTTCGGCAGCCACTAAACCACAGAAACCATCATAAGTATGAGTTCGAGAAATTTCAGCATAGTAGACAGCAGAAATATTAAACGTGTTTCCATTTCAGACGCGAGATAAGATAGAAAACTCATCCCGATGCTCCAATACGTGTTGTACTACTTCCTCACGAACCTCTCGAGTCAAAACTTGAATATGGTATAATATTTGTGCTATTGCTTGAAGAAGGCAAGCTCCATCACCAATAATTGGTAACGTATTCAACACTACTTAACTATTACTACAGAATACTTAACAAAAGGGATCTAAATAAACATTTAACGAATAACAAATTATTTAACACTACTTAAATTATTACGTAAGAAAACCTAACAAAATTAATTATAACTATAGTGTTGCCAATTTAGATAGAGAAATACCTGCGTTTTTTTTGTGCCACATAAAAGAAATAAATACATAGATTATGAAATTAAGGTTCATATTTCAAGTTCAAAAAATAATGATATATTTCGACATTTATTCGAACACACTTTTTTCATAGAACCAGACGTTTTAACAAATTAAGACCAATTACAAAGAACAATTCATATTTGAATATAAAAACTTTAATTAGAGTTTATTTTCCTAAAAACACAAAATTAAAAAGAATTGTATCTGTATTTTTAAGAATTAAACCTGAGCTACATTTGTATTTTATACAATTTAAATATTAATTAAATAGAAACATAATGGGTTCATGATGGTAAGATATTTCTAAGAAACACTTTTACAATAAAAACATAATCGAAGAATCAGTTGATTCATCGTAGAACAACTTCAATCCAAACAAAATTTATCTCATGCTGACTACCAAGCAAAAACCGAAAGTAGAAATTAAGCCAGCAAGAAACAAATCCGCATGAAAAAAATGAGCAGGGACGCAGCTCACACAGTGACAGAACACAAAACTTGAGCAGTGACACAACACACAATTTGAGCAGTGACACAGCTCATTTCTACTAAATAGAATAGCCAGGAATACCATCACTTAATAGACAAAAGTGCGCAAGATATACCTTTGAAATTTTAGATAAATCAACCCAATAGTAGAACCTGTGTAGTAATCTGCAACACAACGGAGAAAATCCAAAATTTATCAGCAGAGCTATCAATTAAATATTTGCATTCAAAAAGTTGCACTTGGTAGGCTTGGAAGCTTTAAAAAGAAAGAATGTCTAATAATGCCTTATATGTTAAATAATTGCACTGTTAAAAGGAAGTATTCAAAATTAATTAAATGAAACTTAAATAAGAGAAGAACTTAAATTATGAAGATGAAAGACAAGATAAAGGAAACTATTTTTTCTTTAGCTTTAAAATAATTTTTTTTCCCTTTTTAAATATTTGGTTTTGCCAAAATAAACCAGTGCACCATATCGAACTAAGTTCTACAACCGGAATAATAAATAAATATTAAAATTTTAAACATACGAAAATAATTTTAAAAAGTAATGTAAATATTAGATATCACATCATACATACCCAGACATTACTCAAAGTACTGCCAATTTTGAAAAACCCATGTGTACAAAATTAAGTTCTTATTCAAAAAGCAAACCACACTCACTGAATATTCGCAAAGAATCTAGAAATCAATGCCGAAGGTTATTAAACCATCAAACTATAAATGCCATCATAAGAGAACTTCAACTCAAACAATCAACAAAAATTATCTCATGCAAACCACCAAACAAAAACCATAACTGAAAAAACCGCCAAGAAACAAGGTTACAAGAGAAAATGAACAATGATAGAGCTCATTTCAACTAAATAAGAATAGCCAGGTATATCATCACTTAATAAAAATAACCTGCTGCTATTAAAAAAAGGTGTAGTTGGATCGGCATACTTTCAATCAAGCTTCAAACAACCTCTAATTGTTCCAATCTCTTTTTCCTAAACTCATGTTTGTGTTTTACAAGTGGTGAATGGCGCTTTTTCTAATACCATCACCAACAACACACCTAATTATAAATTTTTTTTCATTGTTTAAAAGAAGTACTTTTTCTTTGGAACAACGGCAAAAAGAACCGTTATTGCATATAAAAAGAGTAAAACGGAGATTTGGACTGGCAGTAGCTATGATCTATTTTTAAACAAAGCTTTAATCTGATGGTCCACTTTTATAATACACTTATCAGGACAAAAGGAAACAAATGATGGTGATCATATCAGTATTTATCCAAAATCAGCATTGAACGGTTGTATTTATTGTTACATAGTTAAATAAGAGATGGCATATCATCTCTATCAATTTAAAGATATTGATAAGCAGTAGAGAGATAGAGGCTGGGATTTTATGTTTCTTTAGATATTGCATTAATAAGTTTTATGATGTATTCATTGAAATTGCGTTATTTTAAGACATGTAGTATTTGTTTTAATTAGTTCTTTTTTTTCAGAAGTAGTTAAAACAAGCTAAAATTAAACACAATAATAAGCTAATAGCCTTTACTCTTAATGAGCCGATTTAGTATGCCGTTATTTCTTAATAAGCTTTTTTTTTTAGAGCCTTGGCTTTTTTTTTATTCCCCAGTGAAGCGTGTGATTGGTGTTTTGGTGCTTTCGTACAATTTGGAGCAATCGCAGAAAACTAATTTTCCATTAAAAAATAAATTTTAAAACAATAATTTAAATCAATTTATTTATTCCACTATATTCTAGCTGTAATAAAAACCTAAATAAAATTGCCAATTTTTTTGAACTAAATCAAATGCGATTTTCTTTTTAAAATACCTATTTAGGAGTAAGTTGGAGAAAATTATATGATTTTCCGGAAAATATTTATTTGAAGTAAATTTAGACCCAAGCAAGCGATATATTAAATTGCAGCCGACTGAACCAAGTGAGGCACTTAGTGCAAAACTGGGTTAGGAACAATAACAACGTAACCTGTTTTCTATGATACACCAAAAAAGCGTAAATTCCAATTTCGCACCCCTGTTTTTCGGGAATAAATTTAGTGCGATTTTGTTCAACTTGGTTTTTTGAAACTCTGTCACCAACGGAAATAAAAAGGCCACAGCTTTTAAGTACCTTCCACTTGAAGTAAAGCGATAATTTTAAACTGTATATATCATATCAGGGCTTTAAAACGGACAAATAACTTCAATATTTTAAAAGTTATTAAACTTTTTTTATAATCGCCAATTTGGCGACATTTTTCTACCTGGATGGAAATTATCAAAATCGCTGCCTTATTCTCTGTTTTTGCTAATTGTTTTGAGCCCAGATAATATAGTATTGGAGTAAGTTTTTAAATATTAGTAAATCAGAATACAAACGCATTTGATTTTCACAAAACTGGCTTTTCATCATATTAACGTTTTGCACTATTTTCAGAATAAACATAGGGAGTGCTGGCTAAACATCTAAACTTGACCTAAATGAGTAATTGCTGCAAATTCAGAGAAGTTATGAAAATAGCATATTATTTGCGAAAATACATAAATTAATGTGATAACAGTGCCTTTTAAAAACAGCCTTATTTGTATAATTATTAATTAGCATCCTCGGGAAAACATTTCTTCATTCAGGGCGGTTCAAAGCACAGTTCAGAATAGTACCGAATTTGGAGTTTTTAATAATAAACGCCTGTTATAGAGCTGTGGGAAAAAGTACACTATCACAGCTCTTTATGATATAGGAGATATAGCACATCGTATTTGTCATAATAATAAAAGAATAGTTAATATCAATTTTTTGAGTCTTAACGCCTTTTAAGTCTTACTTATTAATTTTTTTTTTATCTTATTTTGAGTCTTAACGCCTATAAAACAAGTATTTATAAACTATTTATGTTTACAATAATATATAAAATTTTAATGATGCGATTATATTTTATTTGTTTATACAAAAGCATTTGCATTTAACTATAGCTAAAGCAAAAAAAGAGTTTATTCTTATCTTTTTTTAAAAACACAAGTATTAAAAGCTTCCAAAGAATTCAAAAATTTCGGAAAATTCTAATGGAGATTATTCTAAAGATATGAAAACCAATTTAATTATAATTCTTACAGAGAACACATTATTTACTTATATTTCAAATTGCATCTCATTTTGCCACGTTCTCTATGGTTTTAAACGTCTTTGTGGATAAAATATATAATCAGTAGAATCTAAAGAAAGCAATGTGTATAAATAAGAGTGAATTTTTATTTCAACTTTATATTTATAACAACTCTATGGATATACTTAACCCTTTGTTTGTATTTGCCCGCATGTTGTGCGTGCAATGTTAAGCAGCCTTTCTGAATTAACCCGCATCGGTTACGGAGCTCATTTCCATTCATTTTTTTCGTCCATGTACTATTCTTAGTATTCTGAATTAATTAAAAAGATTTGAAATTATAACCCATTCCCCTTTTGAAAAATGTGAAACTGAGAAAACCCGTTTTCCACATTGTTTGACTTTTAAAATAATAGCAACTCATTTCTAAATGTATTTTTTAATACCACAAATCTTTAGGAATAAGGTTTTTAAAAATTTAAGCACCGCTAACGCATTGCTAGCCAAGGAGGTACAAATGCAACATTTCATAGTGATGGAAAACTGTATATTTAGAAAAAGTTAAAGAATATTTGTACATATAAATGAAGTGAATATTTTCTATTGCTGAATTTCACTTTTAGTTATAAAAAAATCGAAATCGAACGATATAAAGATAATTATATCTATAAAATATTATGATGTTCGCGAACTTCTTAATTTTGAAATATTAATCACTTTTGAAATGCTAGGGATAAAATAATTGAGTGGTTTGGGAAAAAAACCTCGCAGCCAGAATATCGCGAGAAAAATAATCGAAATATCAAGAGAAAAATTAGGAAATTCTGCTACTAGCCAGTGGTCAGTTGAAGTATTTTATAGTGAGCACTTTTTGAGCAATTTTAAACGAATTTTTTTAAAAAAACTGCTGATAATAATGATGCCATATATATTTGAATGCATTTCTCAAAATACGGTAAACATTATAGGGTTCATCTTTAAAGCGAAGAAAAATTTTAAGAAACAAGAGTGAAAAAAAATTTAAGAACATCATAAAATATTCAAAATAACTCCATGCTTAAAAAATAATAAAATGTGCATTCGGCGAGAAAAGTGACAATCAGGTGGAGATTGTCAAAAAAAATTTTATCGCCATTTGTTATATTTAAATATGGGGCAACCGTTAACTTTGCCCTATACCACGGTTGAATTTTAAAATAAATACTTAAAAGAAGAGAAAATATCGAGCGAATAAATTTTATATCTATATATAANTCAAACAACAATTATATATATATGTATATATATATATATATATATACACACACACGTTTTTTTTCTCATTTCTTTGATAAAAATGGTTTTATTTACTTTTGTGAATCTTTTCTATTTTATTTTTTGCACCCCCAAATTACAAACTCTATAATATTGATAAAATCTCATTATTTACTTCATTATAATAATTATTTAAGCCAATTTACTATTTGCCGAAATAGAACTGACTTTATTAATAAAACCGGTTCATACTACTAAAGCAATGACCGATACCTAAAAGGCGTTTATTTTTTTCCTCCTCACACAACAATCTAAATAAAAATCAAAAACACCGATCTCGAAATTTCAATATGAGCATTAAAATTACGTTAATTTTTTTTCTAAGTAAAAAAAAAAGTGTCTGGAAAGAGATTTTCAAAGAAAGGGAAAGGTTTTAAGGCATTAAACTGACATTGAAAACATTAAAAAAAAACATACAAACAAAATAATAAGAACTTTTTTAAAGTAAATTAGAAAGTTTTCTCAACTGCTCACTACGGCGACCTGTTATCACAAAATCGTAATTTCATATTATTAGATGGAAAGGAAATATTTAATTGGTAAAAAAGCTGTAATTTTAAGAGAGCTCAAATAATATTTTAAAATGAAAAAAAAAAAATGCACGTGCAACTAATAATCAAGTGAACTGGTGAAGAAAAAGAGAAAAAAAAAGAGAAAAAGAATACGAATAACGCTTTTTAAATTAGATGTTTTTATTTACTTTCAACTTTTCATACAAACTGGATTTTTTAATTTTTAAATTCGTAGAAAGCAAAACGAGATTTAGCACGTTAGAATTTGTTCACATTAATATATATATGCAGGGGTCAGTCCAGACATTTTGTGAAAGGTCCAGTTATTGCAAAAATTGCTGAAAACCTTTTCAAGAAGTTTTTAAATTGTAAATGGATACAAGATTTTGCTCAATAATTGCTGCTACTAAATTAGAGATGCAACATACAAATATTTGGTATTTAGCCTATACTGCTCAAGACAGAATATTCATTTCGGACGAACAATGGAAACAAAATCACTCACATTTTTAGTAATTTCAATTGACGTATTTTAAATAGCATAACTCAGTAATGTATCACTTTTAATATCTCACGCATTAAGTTAACTTAAGCAATTCTTAAATTTGTACTATTTTATTTAAAAAATTGCCAGAAATTAATTTTTATTTACATAATATTCTATTGATTAATTTTATGAATAAATATAAATTGATTCATTATTTATTTACAAAAAAAAATGATTTAATATTAACAAGAATGCGCACACGATGTTTATAAAAGTAAAAATATTTTCTTAGAATACTACATTTGGAATTTAAACTTAGGGAAACTTAGTTTGTTTCGAACAGTCTTTCTCCCCCCCCGGAAAGGGTTTATTCGATTAACAAAACAATAACGAAGATAAACAAATTTGTGAAGGGTCCGATTAAAAGACAAATTGTATTGTGAAGGGTCCGTTTTTATGAGCAGATATTTTGTGAAGGGTCCGTTAGCAGACCCAAATTTTTTCTAAACAGACCCCTCATATGTTCCTTTGGGTTGAAAAAATAGTTTATCTAAAACTAACTTCCTCCGGGAGTCTTCCAAGCACCAGGAGGTGAAGAAGGGAGTGATATTAAATTAGTTTTTCAAAATTTCGAATAAGTTTATTCTTATTTTTGCGATCTGACATGCATTTCTTGAGAGAGAGCTTTATTTTTAAAACAATTTACGCCATCTTCATTTTTACAATTACGGCATCGCCCATGAACATTTGGTTGAATTTGTTATAATTGATTGCATCTTTTGAAAACATATTTCACTGGTGTATTTTTAGATTTTTGATCCAATGTGCACTTTGCGAGGTTCCATACAATTCAGAGCCCATGTACAATAGAATGTTAAAAGAGTCTATAAATGGACCAAATCGAATTTTTCTGGCAAAATTTTTTGTGTTTCATTGCATCCCGTTATATTTTAATTTTTAATATTTTCAAGCATAAAGATGTTGTAGATGTAGAAAGTAATAAAAAATTATTTATATGAGTAGAATATAAGACTAAAAGTATGTATTAATTACATTTCAGTCCATGAAAAGTTGAGTATAGAGAAAAAATTTATTAATTTAGTTTCATAGAATCCTGTGTTTCTTTTTTAACATATTATTTCTATTAATATGCTTACAAATGTTTCTGGGAGAAAAAAAATCTATTTGTCGACGCGGAAAAAAATATAGAAGGAAAAACAACAGTAGAAGGATAAAAAGCTGATTATAGTGCTTTAATGAAGCAGTTCTGTAGCAAAATGAAATCAGGAATTTTTAAAAATCTTTTCACAATATCATTTTGTCCTCGATTTAAACCGAATCTTTATTGCTAAGATACTAGTAATCCCATAAATTTTGAAGTACAACAAGCCTATTCTAAAAAAAGCATTTCTGAAGGGATAAACATTTTTATGGTTATTTCTTTTCCAGAAAGCAACCAATTAACCTCTGCTACTAACTGCTTTTAAAAGCGATGAAACAAGTTCACATAGGGTACAAAAGAACAAACAGAGAGAATGCTTAAACACAACAATTTTGAAAGATAAAATGGTTATTCTTCATTTTAAAAAGATGTTCCTTTTTTTAAAAAGGTTGGTAAACGTCTTACGTTATCACTTTTTGAGTCATCTATTTTCTTTTAAAGAGAATGAAGTTTCAAAAGAATTTTAAAAGCACACCAAGTTTTGTTACAACAATGATTTGTTTACTTTGCAATTTTGCCTTTGACTTCTTACCGCCTCTTTCTTAGTAGTAAATATAATAAATGCTTTTTCGAGCATGTTGTGGTGGAAATGAAATGCTATTTCTCGTGAAATAAAATAAATACATTTTTCGCACATTATGCTTCTTTTTTTTTAATTGTAACTTTTCTTATTTTTCAACAAAAAAAAATTATAAATAAAAAAAAAAAACTCTTACTATTTTTGACAGATTACAGACTATTGATAATTTGTTGTTGTTGTACTTCATTTACGTCGCACTAGAGGTGCACTATGGGCTATTGACTACGGTCTGGGAAACATCCCTGAGGATGATCCGAAGACACGCCATTGCAATTTTGATCCTCTGCAGAGGGGATGGCACCCCCGCTTCGGTAGCCCGACAACCTGCACGCCTTGATAATTTGAAAGAATACGACTTTGAAAAACGCAAAGATCAATACAATTTTATAATTGCATATTTTATAGATAGTTCTGTTTAAATGTTGTTGTGGGTTAAAGTATTTGTATAGATTAATTAAAGAAACAAATAAATATCATCATCATCATTGTAGTTGGCCAGACAGCCCAATGTGAGCCAATGCCTTCCTCTGAAGATTTCTCCATGACGACTTCCGATTTTGACAAATAAATCTAGCTGTCATTAAATTATTTTAATTACTGACTCCTTTCTAAACGATGCCTGTTTCACCCTACGCATGTAAATTAAGCATTAAAATAAATATCCGTGCTCTTCAAAAGTATCTTATTACAAAATTCGTCTCCTGTTGGTTTGTTCTGAACTCAATTTATTTAATTTTATTTTAAATCTTAAATCTAGTTTCCAAAAAATATACGATATTTCAGGACCCATAAAGGGCCTATTTTTTCTTTCTTATTCAGAATTTAGTTTCCTAATATGCATAAGATCAGGATTCACACTTTTAACCATATATTTATTAATAAAAAAATGCAATAAATAAAAAATGATTGATATGCGCAATAAATATATATTATATCATAAAAAATATGTAAATAAAATACATAGATAATGATGCATAAAAACTATTATAAAAATAAATAAAGTGAGAAATATTTTGCAGTCCACAAAATTACCGACTTGAGAACTGTAAATCAAAACAGCATTATATATAAATATAAAATAAAAACTTTTTGTCGGTATAAAATAAGGTTAGTTTTAAATGTGGGAGAAAAAGATAGAAAAAAAATATAACATAAACCTACGAAACCAATTTAAATTTCCAGATCTTTTATGCGAAGTGAAAAGTTTATGCCCCAATGTGGGAAATATAATAAGAGCTGTTTTGGCTGTCGGCGAGAAACTCTTTGTTTGCAAATCAGGCGGAAATTTCATACCAGTCTATCAAAATTCTTTTTGATTGGCATTTTTAGGTTACAATCACTTTTAGAAAAAAATTATATGGTGAATAAATTTGGTTAGTAATTTATTTTACATTTGTAATATTTTTTATTTATGATTATGGCATTTTAAGTGCGGAAAAATACCAATGTATCAATTTTTTTTTTAAATAGTTGATTTTAAGGATCTTCATCATACGGAAAAGATATTCTTCTTCTCCCATGTTACGGAGTCTCCATGTTTATCCCCATACGGAGGTTAATTTGAGCACAGTTTTCATATTAAATAATTAATTAATATTTTTCTTTCATCTATTTCATTTGGAGTGTGTTTTATTGAGCCCAGTTACAAAATTTTAAATTTAAGAGGTGTAAGAGATAAATGTGTCCTTATATGCCTTATTTAATTCAGAAAAAAATTATACTTAAAATAAAGGGGGAAAAACGCATTCATATTTTTTGTAACGAAAGAATGAAAATACGACATTCCAAAATTTGTACAACGTGAAATCTATTGCCTAAGAACAAATTATCACTTAGAAAATGTTGTAATATGGCAGATTTTATTAAAAAAAAATATAATTTTTAAGTAAGATAAAGAACACTTTCAGATTCTTTTATTATAAAAGAATGAAAATACGGCTTTTAAAAATTTTTGCAACTTACAATATATTTATTTTACAATTTATAGGCTTACTTTTATAGTCTTACAATACGGTCTATTTAATTGAAATCTGTAATGTGTCATCTTTGAGCAAAAAAAAGAGAGCTGTAATGCTTCATCGTTGAACAAAAAAAAAATATATATATATATATTTGTTTCACAATTTATAGCCTAAAAAGTTTTACAATACGGTCTATTTCATTGAAATCTGTAATACATCATCTTTGAGCAAAATAAGAGAGTTGTAATGCTTCATCATTGAGGGAAAAAAAGAACTGTCTAAAACAGTTAAATTAAATTAACCGGGTAACCTAAAATAATTTTTTAAACTAGATAGAACTTGAAGAACCCTAATGATTCCTAAAAATACATACGATTCTCATGATGTTTATGGAAGGGCATGGTCGAAATATTTTATATTAAGGTGAATGTTCCTCAAAATAGTCGTAAAATTGAATGCTTAAGAGCAATGGATCCATTTACAGACAAGTAAGTGATGCTTAACGACTCTCACAAGATTTATGAGTTTTGTGTTACATAGAGCAAATCAAACAAGTTTTATTGATGTATTTGGGCTTTATAATAATTCTTCATCAAAATACACTTGTCTTTACTCAAGCTTTACACATTTTATAAATCTGGAGTATAAGTAACATAAGGCTATCCATATATCACGTGATCTTTATTGAAACCCGACAGTATTTGTCAATCAAAGGTTTGTGTGTGTGTATATATATATATATATATATATATAGGTTAGCTCCATCAAGAAGTCCTCCACGAACTCCCAATACTCGATCCAGGAGTTCCCTTGTCCTCTGGATTGGGTTCAAAATTACAAGACTACAGCGTTCAATATTAGTCGTAAACCCATAAAATTGGTTCGGCTGTTCAACATCGGTTGCAAAAAAAAAAATTTTAAAAAATTCATGGATCAATGTGGATCGGTGCTACGTCACTAAATTAGTAAGTGGAATCACCTGCTTATTTTGTTTTCGTGCATTTAAAACTTGTTTCCTTAAAACTAAATAATTTAAAATCAGCGGTAATTAAAGTAAAATATTCAAATTCAAAGATTGATGCACTATAAAAAATTCCGGATTAAATCACAGCATAAAGTAACGGCACTTTGTGTGCATTATCCGTAAAATCCATTTAACATGAAATCCATTTTTACCGTAAAATATTATACCGTAATTTTTACAGTGATATTTACTTAATTAAAGTGATTCAGTGATTTTTACAGTAAAAATTACGGCAATCAAATTTTTTGTTCCGTAGCATGATCCTTTAACAATGGATTTTACGATAGAAAGTGACGGTACTTTTTACCATAATTTGACCCGAAATTTTTAAAGTGTATAGTTATATGTAATAGAAATACATCTGACCTTTTAACAAGTTATACTGCCAGTAACAAATTAATAAAGCTGAGAAAATATTGAGGAAAAAATAAAGCTCATTTTTTAAAGATTTTACGAATCCTAAGATATAAAAAAATGATAACATTTAAAAAAAAAATTCTATCATTTTCTACGAAATGAAATATTGAGAATACAAATAAATTATAGAAATATTGGAAATAACTCATAAGAATCTAGTTGATAAAAACTGACTCAGCCAAGTTTCTGTATATTATGTTCATTTTGTATAAACTTTGTCTTATGTAAGAATTTTTTTATAGATTTTTTCAAAGAAAGATGCTGAAAAATAATGGTTTTCGAATAACAACAATGACATCAAATAAACCGCAGACTTTGTATCAGATCGACTTTGTATCAGATCGACTTTGTATCAGATTGACTTTGTATCAGATCGACTTTGTATCTTTGTATCGACTGCTCAGAAGAAGAAAAAAATTCTGGTAAAATTACCGTACTGTATTGTAATGGCATTGCTGGAGAAAAAATAAATAAAATTCTGGTATTAAAAAACAAAATATACGGCATTTAAACCATTCATTTAGTAATTTTTTCGTTCATATAATAATGACTTAACAAAAAGTCTAGTTTCCAAAATTATAGTTCTAAAAACCGTTATTTTCAACTTTATTGAAAATCAAATGTAGAAAGTTTTCATCTATGCTTCTTACTTAATAAAATCACAGCTAACGAAAGTCTCAAGTTTTATTGTACAGTAGTACTTAAAATGTCAGTAACATTCTATTTCGAAGGTACTCAAACTCCGTAACTGCCATGAATTAACTGTGCATAAAAAAATTTATTAGTACTAAAAATACTTAACAGTTGATTACTTTGAATCTTCTTTTTTAATGATGTACCTTCAGATTTGGTAATGAAATTTTTATTAGGCGGCGAGTTTTTAATTAAATTGGAATAAAACAGTAGGTAGCTCGTTAAATTTGTAGCTAACTTAAAATCCGAAAATCAGTAGTAACAACGACGATCAAAATAGTTTTTATATAGACTGTTTTTAAAAAATAAACTAATTAAATAAATAAATAAATAAAATTAAATAATAAATAGAAATATTAATAGTTCAGTACAATAAAAAAAGTATGGTTAAACAAAACTATCAGAATATAGTAAAATTTACTGAGTTTCTGGCTTTATGGAAACACCAAATAAGTACAGGTAACTTTTAAAATTAATAATAAAATAATTGTTTTATAACCAGTGCTAAAATTTGATTAAGGTCTTAAAATTAGCTAATTTTATCATGATACCTTAGAGCCTGGTATAAAAACAATTTATTCGGTTAAATTTACTTCTCAAGTTTTTTATTTGTTGCTAAATGTTTGGAAATAAGAACTATAATTTTAAAAAGCAGAATTTCCGGTAAGCCGTTACCATATAAAATGAAAGGATTTTCAAATGAGCGGTTTTAGTATACCGTATATTTTGGTTTTTCTAACTAGAATCATCATGTTTTTTTTCCCTGCTTTTTTTATTGCCAGAAATATCTTTACTATACAGAACGGTAATTTTATCAGAACTCTTTTTTTTTTCCTCCGTGTATAAAACTCAAAAATGGCGAAAAATTTCGGACGGGATTTTCGTTGAGCACCAGGCTTACAGTTAGGACTGAAAGTAAGATTTAATAAAACAATTTAGGAAGAGTAAAATATGCGCTAACCGTTTAAATTTTTTTAACCAGTTTTTTCAGTTTTGCGTCTTGACATACATAAATTTTCAGGTCTGCTATCTGTAGAATACAGAATATTCTACGCAAAAAGATGAAACAGAATATTGAAAATAAAACTAGATAATATTATTAAATAAAACTATCACGTGTGAGACAAAATTGTAGTTTTTAAATCAGTTTTTTCTCATTTAAAAGCCTAAATTGTTGCTAATGTTTTAAGTAAAAACATGTCGAGAGACATTTTTTAAAAACACTTTAGTTTTAAACGAAAAGGTACCAAAAAAACTACTTTAGTTTTTTTTTCATGCCTAACAAAATATATTAAATATACGATAATTATCGACTACGATAGTATCGTTATCATTATCAGCAACGATAATCAAATACGATAGTGTCGTGAGTTAGTACTTACGAAGCTATAACGATAATTATCGCAAAAATATTGATTAAGGTAAAAATATTAAAAACTGGTTCACCCTTTGTGTACCGACAGGACTTATAAGTCCCACGAATATTATTTCCGTATAACATTGAAATAAAACAAAATATCACATCAGAACTTGTCTGTCCCGGTAATGTGACTTTCCATTTATCATTACTAGTGGACAACAATTATTTGAAGTTGAAATCATGTATGAAACTATTTAGCTGTTAATATTTCGTTCGAGGACATCATTTTATGATTCCTCAATTTTCAGCTTTATTCTATCTCGATCAATTCTGCAAGTAAGTCTTACCCATTTTTTATTGATTCATTATTATTTTCCACAATTTTTAAAACAAAATATTAAACCTCTAATTTTAATTAAAATTTTATAATATAATATATGTCCCAAATTAAAAACTTTAGGAAAAAAATTAGAAAATAATTTTAAAAAACTATTTGTCAAAATATAAAATAAATATTGCTTAATATGACAAAAAGGTTTCACACATTTTAGATAGTTTTTAATAATTTGGTGAAAATGGGGTTAATTTGCGAAAAATTTCACGATATATAGAAATTTCCTACAATTTATGCAACTCTAAATTAAAATTCCGATATTACAAATATTATTCAGCGTGTAAATTATGAAACAGTAATAACCGGTATTTCAATCGAATATGTGAAGTTGAATTAAAAAATTTAAAATATTACATCAATCCAATATCCTCACGTCTTCTTATACTAAGAGGATAAATGTTTATGTATCATCATAGCAACGCTATAAATCCGCTACATTTCCCTTTGTGTCATTTGGGGCATCAAATTCTCGCCAAGATAAGGCACGCCTTTTTTTTTAAATTTTGTGTACCGTGAAAGTTAATGACCATTTTTTTCATTACAGCCTTTGAATTTTTAATAAGCCTTAAATCTTATTTCACTTTTATGTTTCTTATTTTCCAAAACAGATTAAAAAAAAGAAAACATAAGGAAGAAGTTTTAGATTATAGGTTATCGTAAAGTCTTTTATTCTTTTTCGATGTTCTGGCAGAATGATTCTGAAATTCTCAGACAAAAAGATGAGTTTGAAATTGTAAGAAAGGCGCAACCGTGCGTAGACATAACATTAGATAAGTCCTTTATTGGGCATTAGTTCTAACAACTACTTTTGACTTTTATCCAAAAGGGAAAACCCTCAGCTGCAAAGAATTCCGAGCCTTAGAGCAAACGCCAGAATGCAAGATAATTGCATATTTGCTTTTTGTAGATAAATAATTTGCTAATGTAAATAAATATACAAGAACAGGCATTACACAAATTGTCTTCTCGCGATTTATACAAGATCAGTAGAAACTTGCTTTGTAAAAGGTTCTTAAAGCGAAAAAAATAAAAATAATAATGCAGAATGGAACAGGAAAACGGGAAATTGTTAAGTAACGAAATTAAAGCAACCTCACTTTTAGTAATGTCCGAGAAATTTAACAGTTTCATCCTACTTATACGGCATCTTATGTCTTAAAAAAATATTCTTAAAAACTTTTGAAATGAAGAAATAAATAATAACCTGACCAAGTATAGCAAGAAAAAAAAAGAAAAGCAAGAAGGTACATATAAGAAAGATATAATATTAATACAGTATATAGAAAGATATAATAATATAATATAATAAATAATAGATATAATGATATAATAATAATTATACTGCATCTTACGTCTTAAAAAATATTCTTAAAAACTTATAAAATGAAGAAAGAAATAATAACTTGACCTAGTATAGCAAGAAAAAAAAAAAAGAAAAGCAATAAGGTACATATAAGAAAGATATAATAATGATATAATATAATAAATAATAGATATAATAATAATTATACGGCATCTTATGTCTGAAAAAATATTCTTAAAAACTTATGAAATGAAGAAAGAAATAATAACTTGACCTAGTATAGCAAGAAGAAAGAAAAAAGAAACACAAGAAGGTACATATAAGAAAGATATAATAATAACAACAGAATAGCATAATAATAACATGAAATAAAATTGTCACTGGAGTTGCGGATAAATTTATCAAAGAAATAAATTTAACACAGGAAAAATACAACTAATTTAAAATATAATTAGATTATCTATCACAGAGTTTCTTAAACTGTGGGTCACGACCCTAATTAAGATCGCATGTCCTGGTCACCAGAAATTTTTTGCAATTTTGATATTTCTTTAACTTATTATAATAATCTTACAATTACCAAATATTTTTTGAATCATGTATCTAAAGATAAAGATATTTGGGAGACAACATTTTCGTCTTTCCTCACCATTGAATCAAAGCGTCGATTGAAAAAAAATTAAGTGCTTCGTCCTGCTGTTTTGTCAAGATTTAATAATATATTTAAAAATAAACATGCACACCTTTTCTATTGATACTTAATCCTCACATATGAGCTGTTTTAGAAGTAAGTATAAAATAATAAGAGACTATATTCAATAAGTGACAATATACAATAAGTGACTATAGACAATAAGTAACTACACAATAAGTGACTTCACTTAATCTACAGACTATATTTACTGTTTGAATTTGCACAAGTAAATTAATTTATTTTTAATATTGTATATTTTATTAAGTAATATACAATAAGTGACTATAGACAATAAGTAACTACACAATAAGTGACTTCACTTAATCTACAGACTATATTTACTGTTTGAATTTGCACAAGTAAATTAATTTATTTTTAATATTGTATTTTATTAAGTATGTTACTCAATTGAAATTTTCACATTGTTCTATATCTTAAAATTAAAGCTAGTAACATAAAACTGCAGTAATATACTACAGTATAAATAAAGAAACTGGGAGTTTCATTCGCACAATGCTTGGATCCCACAAAAGTTTCGTAAATATTATGGGGTCTCCGCACCAAAAAGTTTAAGAAACCCTGATCACTATAACAACTTGACTTTAAACCGCTTAATCCAATTCGAAAAATAAAGTAAAACTGATCTGAAACCAAATTGGAATAAACGAAAAAATAAAAGATTAATTAAGATGCAACTAAATAATAACAAAAATAAAATAAACTATAGAAATAAAGAACATTAAAAAAAATAATTTTTTAAAGGTACAAATAACGGACCTACAGTTTAAAAACACATCAAATAAAAAAAAAAAGCGCGCCATTTAAGAAAAGCAATATGTTATACAATTTTTCTTTTACGAACGGTAACGAAGCGGAAACGAGAAGACACAATCCTAATTTGCGAAAGTTGGTCTTCTTTTATTACATTTTAATTATAACCTGCCGTTTCACTTTTCGCCAAATGGTGAGATGCTGCAATTGATACTTTTTGCGTGATCAAATACTACACGATTATGTAAATTACAACACAGTCATAGAGAGCAAATGATGTTACAAAAGTTGGTCATGAATTTTTTCCTCGCGCCAACCTGTTTGAATAGAATAAATAAATAAAAAAATGGCGCTTGTATAGAAGCGCTTCCTTTTTATTATTATTTTTCTTTTAAATAAAAAAAGCGCAAACGAGATACTGCTTAAAGAGAATTACAAAATAGACACATGAATAGAAATTATGAACGGAAAATCATTTTTTCCTATTAACCTTGATGTTGTAACCCCTTTCACTTTTGTGTCGTATAATAAATAATTATCGTTAAGTTCAGTGTTATATTGAATGAAAAAGGACGTAAAAAAAGCATTTGGGAAAGTTCTATTTTGCTTTCAATAATATTGAAAATCAACTGACCTTAATTATAGCGTTAGGCATAACAACACATAAAATATTTTTGCTGACAATAAACCTAATTACTTTTAATGGCATGATATGTATAATTACAATGTTATATAAGGATAATATATTTACATACACTTGCTCAATAAATATCATCTATTTTTTTAATTAACAATGATAAGAAAACAGTATTTGATTTCACAGCTAACTGATAAAATAAAGCTTAAAAACTAAAAATAATTAAATAAATTAGTTGGTAAAAGTAGTTAGGCACAATAAGCCTAAAAACAAAAATAAATAACTAAATAAAAAATGAATGAAATAAAATTCACGAATCATTATTAAATAATCGTCATCATTAAATTTAGTAAAGTTAACAACAAGCTAGGAATTTTTTTTTAAAAAAATTACTTATTTTGCAGATAAAAGAAATTATTTTCTTTTCAAATGTTAAATTTTGACAACTATTGTAACTATGTATTTCAATTTCGATTCCCTCAAAAATTACACGCTTGAAATGAACAAGATATTTGAACAATATTCATTATTCTAAAACGCATCATAAGTCTATTTTACCATTGACAATCGAAACTCGTGAGGCGTAATAAATTTCAGAAATATAAAAAACACACCAATGCCAAAAATATTATATAGCAGGTAATATTACATTTTTCAGTGAAGCCGTATTAACTACAAGTTAGGCGGAAGTAATTGATGGGTAAAAAGGTAGGCCTCATCCGGTGTGTGTGTGTGCCGAGTACACTGACTGAAGCGTGCCTTTTTCGCAGATGTAAGCAGGCAGCTGCGCCTTGAACCATTAAACGTTAGATGCCTCTGAAAAGCGCGGGTTTTGAATTTCTTTACCTATTTTCTTACCTCACGATTAAATTCGTGTATGATATATTGTGAACGTAAAAACCCTAAATGCTTAAGGACCAGGGTTGCAAGTTTGTTATAGGTATTAAAAAAAAAAAAAGATAAAAACATGGCAGAATTTTAAAAAATTTCGAACAAACAAATATACAAAAAAAAATTTACATTGCATAGACACGTAGCTGTAACCCGCCCGCCCCCCCCCAAAAAAATTTTTTTTTAGACTAAATAAAAAATTTATCAAATAAAATTCATGAATCATTATTAAAAAATCATCATCATTAAATTTAGTAAAGTTAACAACAAGCTAAGACTTCTCTTCTTTTTTTTTAAATTACTTATTTTGCAGATAAAAGAAATTATTTTCTTTTCAAATGTTAAATTAAATTTTGACAGCTATTGTAACTAAGTATAATTTCAATTAAAATGCATGCATAAGAAGGCGTGGACATAGTGCAAACAATAAAATAAACCTAAATTGAAAAATTGAAAAAAAATTTATCAATGTTTAATTTTATGTTATCTCAACATTTGTATTATTCAACTGAGCGGAATTTTGGTACAAAATATTGTACATTGTTAAATTATTCTCGCTAATGTTTCGTCGTTTTTCCATTATGCGTTTGCTATCATTTTATATTTTTCCCTCCTTTTTTATTATGGAAATTTTATTGTCCATTGCAGAGGCATCTCTCACTTTATTAAATTTTCTAATTAGAGAGGAAACAAATTAAACTTTTTCGACCTTTTGTTTTTTTATTACTTTTTAAATAGGCATGGTTTCCTCATTAATTTATAATCCAAAGAATAAAACAACCACTTATTGAAAGGAATTTGAACTAATGATAAATTATTTTCTAGTCATTTCGCTAATCAACAAATTTTGCTTTTTAAATAAAAACTGATCATCGTATAACTATATAGTTCCCAAAACTGGTAATATTTTGTATTTAATTCCAAGAGATTGATTTAAAAATGCAGGGTCCTTGTTGCAAAACTGTTTGGGGTCCTCAAGCTCGCATAGCGTCTCAGGCCCTATGATAAATCATACTATAATAAGAGTGATTATATGGCTTAGTAAAAACAAAAATACTTTAAAAATGATCTTATTAAATACTTTATAAGTAAATCATTGTGTTTCGAAAGAAAACTATAATTAACAATATATTTTTGCTTGTGGTGACGGTGTGCCAAGAAAAAGAAAAAAATAAATATTGGAGAAGCAAAAAATTTTATGTTCCGAAAAAAAATATTGCGAAATTTGGAAAGAAAATGTTAAATGTTATTTATTAGATGCCGTTATTCGCCAAAGATGTTGAAACAGTGAAAAAAAATGAACTATATGTTACAATGTCCCAGAAAGAAAAGCTATAACAAACAAAATATATTAAATAATTTGTAACTTCTTGTTTGTGTTATTATTATACCGGAAAAACGAACACCAATCAATATTTAGCGAACTAAACTAATTTTGCTTCAAGAAAAATTACTAAATTTTAAAGAAAAAATTATTAAATTTTAAAGGGGGAGGTATGTTTTCCACTTTTTTTTAAATCTAAAAAAAAATGTTTAGACAGTAAAAGAAATTGTACTACTTTAGTATAACTTAAAAGAATATTATATGCAATCAACTGCATAAAAATATTATAATTTCCAGTGAAAATGACGAAGAATATTATTTTAGGCAAAATTAAAATTTTAAATTATGTTAAAAACAAAGGGATTATCTGTATGCAATACCGAATGTAGTATGTAAATTGTAAACCCAATAAAGCACCTAATACAATACAACATTAAAAAAAATTTCTTAATGAAATTTCAAAATAAAAGTTAATAATTAGTTAATAATTAGTAGAAGTTAATAAATTTCAAAATGAAATTTATTAACTGAGGCAGAAAATAAGTATTTCAAAAAACAAACTGAAAATATAAGTTTGGAAAAACAATTCATTTTCTAAATCATTGTTCGAAAAAACAAAACATTTTATAAACTGAGTCAGAGGAAAGAAAAGCTATAACTCACCAAACGACTAACTCAAAATAATTGTAAATCCAAAACAGTATAGCGCACGCAAAGAAAGCGATCTCATTTACAAACCACCCGTTCTCTTCTCATCGTTGAAGCATCCTCATCACAAAGAGTATCAAAATCATCCCCATCCTTTTTTAGAACATCATCAATCGGCTCCACTTCTACCAATGAAGGCCCAATAAGGGCGATTGGAGAACAGCTTGGCGTGTTCCGACAATACACCAGAACGAAACGCACCGACGCGTGGGTA
Source organism: Parasteatoda tepidariorum (assembly GCF_043381705.1). NCBI lineage: Eukaryota > Metazoa > Arthropoda > Arachnida > Araneae > Theridiidae > Parasteatoda > Parasteatoda tepidariorum. The sequence goes on along the minus strand of NC_092206.1, from coordinate 76,452,088 downwards.
ACGGAACAAAACTATCACAAAAGGAACGTCATATGGATACAAAAACAGGGGTGCTGCGACCGTTTTATTTTCAGTTTTTGTTCTATACCTTCATCCGGAGGATGCCGCGAGCAACAGGCTGCGAGAGATGAAGCGTTGCTTTTTTTTTTCTTCCATTAAGTAGGAGCCGGTAGCCAAGCCTTGAGGTTATTAGAAATGGATGGAACAATGGGTTAAAGCGTGATGGATCACTCGAACAGATCAGAATCGATGAAATTTGGCAAAAATAAATTGCTCAGATGAGTTTCTTGTTATGTATGTTCGTGCGGATGAGGTAACGCTGAATAAAAGCACCTATTTCTGTAAGGATTGTGAACTTGTAAAAAGGGCATATCAGGAATTTAATTTCGATCAAAATCGACACGGTTTGGAAAAAAGGACAAAGATGATACGATTACTCTTTTAATTACAAAATACAGAAATCAATGAACGGTGAAAAAAAAGGGTTTTGACCTAATTTTTAAGTAGTTTAATAAAGTAAGCGTAAACCAGCGAAACGTAACTAAAGAATAGAGAAACTTAATTAAGTTATTTAATTTTTCTGTTTATCGTTACTTCCCTTTTATTTGCTTCTAAAAAACAGGAAAGTTAGAAACAAGAGTTTAAAACAAAAGAAATAATTAGGTTTTTTTCCTATTAATTTAATTTTATGGTTGGAGTACCTATAATAGTAACTAAATGATCGTAACGATTTAGGTTTTAAAAAGTGCAACAGCATTACTAATTAACTTTTGTTCATTATTTAGCATTACCTGAATAAAGCGATTGCTAATGAATTTGAAAACATTCTAATATAGAATAGAATACAACATATACTAAACAATTTCGTGTTAACCCCTTAAAGATCGGTTAATTTTCCAAGAAAACGGTCATAAAAGTGCCTATTTTTTTGGTTTTTGTATTTGTATTACGTATTTGATTAGTGCTGCAACTAGTTTAAAATAAACTAACTATCTACAATTACCTTAAAAATATCCTGGTACTGCCATCAGGAGTGTAAAAGGAGAAATAAAATGTTTTCCGGGCAAAAGAAATGAATTAGTTTTATTCTTATTGGCGCGTTGCTACTGAACACTCACGGATCACGCTACTGATCACGGGAGCGAGAAATAGCGGGAGAAATCTCACCCCGTCATTTTCACGGGAGCGAGAAGGAAGGGGTTTAAAAATTAATCAAATATAGAGGAGAATAAATCGATTACTAAAGAATGAGATGTGAAAATAAATCAAATATAGAGCAGCATGAAGCAATTACTAAATTTAAAAGGAAAATATTCAAATGCAGAGAGGAATATTGTAGTTAATAAAGAATTTAATGTGAAAGCATTCAAATATAGAGTAGAAGAAAGCGGTTACCTCAGAATGTGACATGAAAATATGCAAATAAAATGGAATAAAATGATTACAAGAAAAATTGTTTTGAAAATTAACCAAATATAGAGGGGAATAAAACAGTTACTAAGAAAAGTGATGTGAAATAATTCAAATAAAAAACAGATAAAAGCTGTCACTAAAAATGTAGCGTGAAAATATTAGAATATAGAGTGGTATATGGTGGTCACTAAAGAAACTAATCTGTAGATATTCAAATATAGAGGGGAAAAAAGCAGTTAGTTACTGAAGAAAATGATGGGAAAATATTTCAAATATAGATTAGAGCTAGTCTCCTGCTGTATATGCGGACTTGATTTTTTTAATGTCGATTAAGTTTATATTTTGTAATTTACTGGAGATAGAATATAAAACAAGTAACGCAAGATTATAAAATAAAGAAGATAATCAAACTTAAACTTCGATAAAATTTTCGTTTAACTAACTTATTTTTTTCTTTTACAAAACTTAGAAACTGTTTAACTGGTTCGCACAATTTTGATATCCATCTACTAAACAGCAAAATAATTTTACACTGGTTGATAAAAATCAAAAAGTTTATATTCAAAATATTCATTAAATTTTTAGAAATGTTATCCTTTTAGCTACAACTTAGATTATCAAGTCTTTTATATTATCTTTTCATTAGTCTTAGATAATTCAAGTCCTGATAATGTCTCTCATTAAACTTTTTTTAATCCTTAGGAAAAAACTGACCACTAAGTCTAAAATCGTAGATTCTCCTATATTTTTAAATCCTTTCTCCTCTTCCCTTCCTAAAATTAATTTAAGGACATTTTGAACGACCATATGAATTACATATTATGGTCATACTTGTTTTTATTGGAAATATTTGATTTTATTCTTAGAAACTAATTGTTAACGCAAACAAAATATTTACTTCAAAATTTTTTTAAAAATATAATTTTTTTTTAATAACGGCAGGCACTGAATTTTCGTTCTCCGCCTTAGAAGATGCCGGAAGTGCTGCTCATTTATCGTTACCACCTGTGAACCAAAGTCACGGAGGCGAGCAACATTACCCTCGCCACACTGCCACAAATACCCGTTCATAGGGTGGGCCACATTCATACATTAACCCATCAGAAGACAGCACAGAGAGAGAGAAACATCCATGCACAGAGCGGGATTCGAACCCGCAGCCATTGGCCTCGCAGTCAGGTACGCTAACCACACGGCCACCTAGCCGGCAATTAAAAGAAAAATAAATAAATAAATAAAAAAATATATAATTTTAAATTTTTATTCACTATTACTATTTACTTTATTTCACTATTACTATTTTCTTTATTTACTTTATTTCAGATTAATATCAGAAAATATCACAAAAAATGAGCCAGTTACTTTTAAATAAAGACACGATTTTGTTTTATAAAAAATTTTATTTTCCTAAATATGATTTTTTATAACTCATTATATTAATTATCTTTACTGATTTTGTATTAATAGTTTAAGTATTTTTTTTTCTTTTTGTTAATTATCTACCACATTAATATGCATACTATTACAATGAATAATGCGTAAGTTGACTGCACTGCATTACTTTAGCAGTCAGCTTTGTCAGATGATCAACTTACAGGGTGGAATGAATACAAGATAAGTAGGTGGTCAATTTACAAAGGTTTTACTTTCTTATAGCGTTTAGGGTAAATTCGGTTCTTGGTAAAATAAATGAACTTAGACAGGTGGTCAACTTGACAAGTTTCAGTGTATTAAGTTGCAAAGGAATTGTTATTTTCCTCTCATTAAAAATATACTTCAATAATTAAATATTTCCTTACACCCACATTTCTTGCCGAATACAGAACGTCTTCGTACAAAAGACATTAATGTAAAAGAATACATTTAAGGACTAAATAAAGATAAAGGCTATGATATATACAATTAATTTATCAAAGAAAAACATCAAGTATGATAAACTTAGTTTAGTTAGCACTATTAAGGTAGATTAAAAACAGGAGTTGATCTACTTTTCATAAATATAGCCCTCTGGCGTTCATTCTATTATAGACGGCGATCTCAATGAATGGTGTTACAAAAGTCTTTTGAGTTAATGAGATAATTTGCACCTGGCTGGTGGGAATGAGGATAGCAATTAGTAAAAAAGTAAGATCCCACAATCGATACGTAAGATCTTTTTTTATACAGCAGTGAATAGGTGTTAGCCACAGATTAAATCATCAAAGCCTTTTTATCAGAACACAGCAATTAAGATAAGATGGACTGAAAGTAGTGAATAAGATAAGATAGCTAGAGTTGTTGCGAATAAATGTCAGGTAAGATGACATATATTTGATAAAAAAAATTAGCTTTGTAGCTTTACTCTTGGAAAACTAGAGTATAGTATTTCCTTTAAAAAAAAAAGGTGAAGAAAAGGAAAAAAGACCAAAGAATTGATCAAACAATTCGCTTATATATCTATCAACTAATTCGCCCATATCCTGATGCACCAATCCGTTAATATTGCAATTAACTGATTAAAATTTTTCCCATTCACAGCTTTGCTCCTTTACTGCTCCACGAATTCATCAATGCGAAGATTCGATTTCACTAGGGTAATTTTATTGTATAATTTTATAACCGTCATTGAACAGCCGACCCAATTTTATGGGTTTACGGCTACTTATGTTCAACTCCGTAGCCTTGGTAATTTTTAACCCAATCCAGAAGACAAGGGAACTCCTGGATCGAGTATTGAGAGAAATTTTCCTTCGTGGAGGACTTTTTGATAGAGCTAACCCGTATTTGCGTTACATGGAGAGGAAGACCACGAGAATCTCACACGGCAAAGGGACTCTAACCCATGATCTGTCTACCACTGAGGATATTTCACGCCAGCACTGTGGTCGGTGCAAGCCGGATGCGGAATTCGTATCGACTGGGATTAAAACCCGGTTCGCCTTATTGGAAGGCGAACGTTTCACTAGGGTAAAAAAAAATTCTGTTGCATGAGATCTTAGATATTTTTAAATCGCTGATTTCGAAACTGCTTTCGATTTCTCTCACCAAGCTATTAAGAAAACAAAAAACCAGATTTTTAATCTCTTTTTTTGTCAAAATGTCAAGTTTAAAAAAGGTTTTTTTTTTAGAACAGGGGATCACATAAATTTCGTGACATACTTCAAGGAAAGTTGGGGCACATCATCAGGATTAAAATTACACGTAAATGTCATCGTACGCGGTTAGGAGCTCTTCCTTATTATGATCTGTTGAGAAACACGGAGAAAAAAACAGTTCATAATAAAGAGTCGCATAAATTTTGCGGCATAGGGATTCGCATAATTAGTTTGTATACATGGCTTCGTGCCAGCCTTTGTGTTAAATAATAAATAAACCAAATTTTTATTGGTGAAACAACATAGAATGTGCCACTTAAGAGAATTTATACTTGGCGGGCTTGGCTTACTCGAAATGGAATGGAAAAAACAGTTGCTAACGTAAACAAATGTCGCGTTTCAACATCCATCATTCAAGATCCATACCGATGATGACGTCGCTTGCAGAGTTCCAATTTCATCTAAAATAGCGCATATGATTTCATAACCTTCTGTTCTTCATTTCATAATTTTGTACACAGTACTATACCTTTTCTTACAATAAATTTCAAAATTAAAACGAGCAAGATCAAAGGTTACATACAATATACTTAAATTTTAAAAACCCATGAGATTTTAACCATGTTTTTAGAATTCTGTCCCACTGTTTTCGATTCACTCCGTTTTACGATACTTAGCAAAGCGAGAAGCAGTAAATAGCTTCGGCAACGTGAACTTTCGACTAGTTTAACAAGCTTTATTATTTATTAAAGAAAAAGATTTTACTACAATGCATACATCAATATAACACATTTTTCACTCATCCCTATCAACCAAATTGAACTTTAATTATTACCAAAAAGCATTTTGAGAGTTCATTTGTTCAATGTAGCTAATGAATTGAACAAGAAAACATACACATATTGTTTCACGCAGATAAGATATATTTATTTTGAAAGTAAAATTATTTTACGTTCGTTAACTTCCTTATTTACATAGCAGAAATAGAAACCAGTTTCATCAGATTGAAAAGTTGAAAGAGTTTAATTAAATGTTATTAGTAATCACAATGAAGAAATATCAAACATGGGAAAGGCAATACATTAAGAAAAACCAGAAAACCATTGTGCTCCATTTTTTTGTTCAGTTCACATTTACAATTTCTGTAGTTTCTTTTTAGTTTTTTTTTTAAATCATCTATAATATACTCACTCTAAAGTATTTATCGTAATGCTGGAACACCCATAAACTTTAAGCCGTCAGTTTTTCAAATAAAAAAAAATTCAGTCCTTAAAATTGTATATAAAATAAAGTCTCATTCTTATTACATAAACATATACTAGATCGAACTTTCAGTAAATTCTGTTTGATAAATAATTTTATGCCGATCTAAGATTCACCTTGATTTTAGGCCTACTTTAACATTCTGTGAATGCTCTATCACAATACTGATGCAATTAATACAATGTGCAACACCACATCCGTCATACAATGTTCATGCGAAGTTCATCAAAATCGTTCAACATCAAACCCTTATTAAAATAAAAGTTAACTCCATTGAGTTTCCCTTAAAGCTAATTTAAAAATTCTAAATTGCTTAATAAATAATATTTTATTCGACATCAACAAATCTCAGTAAGCTCTGAAAGTCAGCTTATATAATTTTAGGTAAATATAGCAATATTTTAGAGTGTTACATCTCAGAATCCGTTCCTAATCTTCCACCATAACCAATATATTGGGCAGCATTCCGTACAATTTTTTCACTGAAACAATAATAATATTTGAAGATTTTTTTTTCTATTTGCGTGCCTTTAGAGAGCTATTGTCTGCGACAAAACATAGTTGGTTTTACCCTCGTTGGTCGGTGTTTTTAATTATTACGAAAACTCATAGGAAAGGTTAGAAATTCAATTCAATTGATCTTTTAGAAAATGTTATGACACATAAATATCTCATTATTTTGAGTCTATTTGATTGAGTTATGTTACCAAAATGTTAAGAATATACATTAAAAAATACTAAAAATTAAAATTTATAACTTCTTACGTAATAAAATAACTAAAAAAGTTAATTAACTTAATTTTTTCGAAAAGAAATATTCCCTTGCATTCACGAATTTACTTTCTTCTAAGCAAAGTAAAAATCGCATTATCTGCCATAATTCAAAGCTCAAATTTCTGGAATACCAGTAACCCTAAATAATCTTAACTAAGGAAAAAAGACATTTTCTTCTTAAAAAATTTAGTTTCTTGTGTTTAATATTTCTCTAATAGACATACTTCGAATCACCATTTCGATCAATTCCGAAAATAAGTTAATAAATAATAATTCTTTTCGTCACATGTATTAGTTACACATTCTCACGATCCCTTACTAAATCTTCCACGTCCATAAAAAAGCAATAGAGATTAACCTATATTTTAAGTAGACGAGTTCACTTACATTAGAGTAGGAAAAAAATTCATGCCAGATATGCAGAGCGCATCTAGCAAATTGCATAACCCAGACATATATGACAAAGAAATTAAATTACTCATCCTTAAACTACTTCGCGAAATCCAGCCTTATACTTTTAAAAACATTTTATTTGTTTACAACTGTTTATTTGGTACAAAGAGAAAAAATATAAGTGCCTATTTTGAAAAAAGTTAAATGTAAATTGTTTTAGTTACAGTCATTAAGACATTAATGCTCGACCCGCATTTTTCAATAGTTAGTGTTTTAAATTTAAATGTAAAACAAAAAATAATCACAACTGAAAAGTTTCCATTATATTAAAAAAAGCTGACATTTTAAAACGCGATGCAAAATGTAAAAACAATCAAATATTAAAAATACAAAGCTTTGAAATAAACACGGTTAAATAAAGAAAATAATTTATTTTTATCACAAATAAAAAAATTGTGAGCAAAATGGAACATTTTAAATTGTGATAGAAGTTCAGTTGGTGAAGAGAAAATCATGAGCCGTAACGTTTTTCATTCTAGCTGCGAAAAAAAAAAACTTAATTTTTTTCATAAACTAGAAAAAAGTATTTATTAATTTTATTAACATTATTTTATTCTTTATAGTTTTATGTTAGTTTGTTAATATCGCGAAGAGGTAAATATTCCATTTGGCGATTAATTTTTTTTTTAGTGATTACGCAACAGTGAAAACTAACAATGAATTCCGCATCCGGCTGGCACCGACCACAGTGCTGACGTGAAATATCCTCAGTGGTAGACGGATCATGGGTTAGAGTCCCCTTGCCGTCAGGTTAACCGTGGAAGGTTCTTGTGGTCTTCCTCTCCATGTAACGCAAATGCGGGATAGTTCAATCAATAAGTCTTCCGCGAAGGCGAAATTCTCCCAATACTTGATCCAGGAGTTCCCTTGTCTTCTGTATTGGGTTCAAAATTACAAGGCTACGGAGTTGAACATTAGTAGTCGTAAACCCATAAATTGGGTCTGCTGTTCAACGATGGTTATAAAACTAGAATTCGGCAAAGGTACATAGTTATAATGCTTGTACAATGTATATGTGCTGTCCCCTTGTGAAGCGAAGAAATATTATCAATATTCTTTTAAGGAAATTTTTGAAACACATCCAGTATAAGAAAAAAATTTAATAAAAAAGATTAAAAAATTATGAGAAACATAAAATATTAAGTGATTTTCGTCATTTACTATAATAATTTTTAACAGTGATACGAATAACGGTAAAAATTTACATTTGGGAACTTGCAACTCAAGAAGAAGCGAAGCGATTATACCTACGCTGACTTCACTTGCGGGCATCCAATTGATGCTACCTGAAAAATGATTGATATGATTGATATGAATCTGTAACAATGAAATCAATATTCTATGCTCCCTTCGAAAATTTTGTTTCTTTGTATAGATTAAGGATTAATACAATAATAAGAAATAGTTAACGAAATTATGTTATAATACACAAAAATCTAAAAAGAAAGTACAAAAAAATCTTTCTACTTACAGCCATAAGACCAAACAACATAATGCATCAATTTTAATTCGTTGTATCCATTTATTTTGTCAATTTTTAAATCTGAAAAAACAAAATAAAGAAATAAATGCACAATTTATAGACTGCATTTTGAACACTACGAAGATTTAATATTATTTCTTCAACTTAAAATAAAGGACAATAGAATAATGATAAGAGAACGTTTAAAAATATCGATTCTTAAATCTTCATAACTGTTAAAATAAAAACTTGAACATTACAGAATACAAGCTGTGCCTTTAATTTGTAGCAACAATGGCTACACGTCATAGAGGACAGGTAAGGCCAGGATACCTCAGCTTTTCTTTTAAAAAAATTATTACTAAAACAGAAGGTTTTTTAAAATATGGCAAAACTTTAAAAAAATTTTCTTTCTTGATTAATGTTTAAAAAGCGCTTTCTAAGTTTTTGAGATGAACTTAAACGAAATATTTTAAATTAAAACATAATTTTATTTTTTCTGTTTGTGTCGATGAAAATTAATTTTTTGATGATAATGATGGCCCATCATTAATTTTTTGATAAAAATTAGCAAGATCAAGAAACACTTTTGAGATATAGAAAGTATGCACAAGTACAGTGAATCAATTATAAATTAATATCTACAAGCAATAATGTTTGTTTCTACAATTAATGTCTGCTTAGATAATTAATATCTGTTTAGACAATTTGCAATTAATCTGTAAAATCAGATGATTATTTAATTACTTGAACCAGTACAATCTATGACAGCAGTTTCTGAACGGTGTTCCACAGAACCCTAGGTTCCGAGAGTAAGGGCTTGTTTTTACCTAACAGTAATGATTTTTTTGAAATCTGCGATTGCAATTAGATCTAATTAATAATCTATTATTCATTTAATATTTCGGTACTCTTTACGAAAAGAAAAAGTAAATTATCTCTTGAAATGAAATAGATTTTTTTTAAATCATTATTTTTCTAACAACAATATCTTGAATAAATTATGAAAAAGATCTGAATTTCTGAAAAAATGCTTTAGTATTTCCCTATGCGCTTTTCAAATCAAAATAAAATAATAAATTCGTTAATAAAGAAATATGTTTCCCTGGTAATCATTTTCAACGTTTATAGCAGATCTTTTAGCTTTCATTTACATTTATTTTACTTATTCATTTTCAACTAATGTTTTTACGCCAAAAACAAATTTAAAACTAAATTAAATACATCTCCAGAATTGAGAATTCAACAGTCGGATATAAAACCTAATTTTAGACTACTAATGAACAAAACTAAGAAAATTCCATTTCTCTCATTAAATATTTTCAAAATACGGTAGTTTTTTATTGGTTTATAAGCTTTTAATTGTTTTTACCACGTTTATATAAACTTCGTGTATGTCTGTCCGGGTGGAATTTTGTAATCGATTTTAAACTAACTTGCCGACTAGCTACAAACTTCAAATTTGGTACATAGTTTAGAATTGGATGACAATGCATGAAAATTAAGAGAAAAAAGACATACAAAGTAAAATAAAATTAAAATTTAAAACAATTCATTTTAGAGTCAACTCGAGATTGTCTTTTGTTGTCGATTCCATTATTTCAAATTCGTATTACATGTCAGGTGAAAAGATTTTTATTGTCGGAGTATTTTTATTGGCTGAAAAATCACGTGGTAGGATCCAGTTTTTCCTCATTCATTTCCAGATTGTTTTGGTTCCCTTGTTGTATGAGACGCATACCTGCGATTTCCATATGAACCGTCATTCAGTTACTCTGGAGACGTCGTTAATGTAGCGTAATTAAGTAAGT